>NW_014332862.1:2328742-2412698 GCF_000341935.2 Cephus cinctus
AAATCTTCCATTCGACCCAGTCATTAGTGGTAGTATTCGGTCTTCCGTGAAATTCGTAAAATTGCTAAAAAATTCAGAAAGGCGGAAGAATTTGGAATTTGAATTTCGTATCGTTTGATTAAGGTCGGGGAAAGAGGGGGGAGCGGGGGGGGGCGGAAAGAAGGAAGGAAAAGATTCGTCGCTGGTTTGCCAATATCTATCCAATAATACTTGTGCCATCGTAGTCAGTGACGTCATCGGGTCGACGATAAGAATTCTGAAAGGAGATCATAAAATATAATGCAGCCGTCGAATTGAATAATTTACATTGTCAACGAAAGAAACGTCTTACACAACTTTGCTTATGTACACGTTTTTAGTATACTTGTGTCTTATCTGCTTGGTTAGGCAACTTGTGTATTCATATATACGGTCCAACCTCGTTAGGGGACGGTCTTCGAGTCTGTGCAGTCTTCTCGTGTCTTAAAATTATGATTGCACGCTAAAAGAGTTGTGAACTACCTTAATACTTAGAGATAATGAACTTCCGGTTGTCCCGATTTACTCGTTAGGGTCACCCTTTATTGGCGGGACTTTGCGATAGGGACGATAAGGACTGTCCTGCGCGTGACCGTGATCGATTTTGATGATTTTTTTTCTTTTGTTACTCCCCCGGGAAATTATCCTGTTGGGTAATTGTATCTCCGGATGTGGTATGTGTGCGCAAGCGAATGGAAAATTCGAAACGCGAAAAAAAAAGTTCGATGAGTGATAACGTCGAGTATTGAGGGCCTATGGGTAATTTGTTATATGCTTATATGTATATATACTGGGTGATGAATGTTAAAGGGGTTTGTTTAATTGCACTGTCACCGAGATGAGAAAATTCAAATTTTATCTTATGAAATCGTAAGAGATTAGAGAGCGAGGATCTTTATTGGGACTTTGGTTAAATGTGATGAAATGTTTTTGTAATGTTATTAAGAGACTTATTATTATTGTTATTATCATTATCATTTATATTGTTCACATTATATTGTGAAGGTTTGAAATATACATGTGCCGTCGTTCACTTTGGAATGTATTACGAATCCTGCATACCTGTCTTTCAGTGGATTTATCAACGATTTTTTTTTCAACCGATTGTAAAAATGGCCGAATTCACTCTTTTTTTTTTTAAGACGTCATTCGTGCGCACCTGTGATTTACTGTAATCTGGCATAATTTTTTTTTAATTTTTTTTTTCCAAACTTTACACCTCTATAAACACGTGGTCACATGGAGCGAGGTACACGTCTACGCAAAAGTTTTATATTACCATTGCTCTTCCAGTGATATGTCTTGAAAGTCATTACTTCTACGATACTGTGCACTCGTGCTGATTGACGGAGAACATAAAATTGACGAAAGTTATTTAATGGTTACGATACAGGATGAGCCGCATTCAATTATCGATATCCGATTATCATCGAATTATTTATTTCGAGATAAACTTTAAAAACGTTTCTTCGATCTGATCGCGTCACCAGATGAAATTGGTGGATGAAATTGTTGAAAAAGAATTTTAAAAAAAATTGACAAATATTGAGATGATCCAAAGAGAAAAAAAATTCAATAAAATCAACAAGCATCGCACCATTAATTTTCGAGGCATTCTACTCGATAACTGTGACTTTCGTATATTTTGTGAAACTCCTCAAAATCGAAAGAGAGTGACATTTAACGGGGGACAAATAAAAAAACAATACGAAAGGAATTCTCAAGTAGCAAGCTAAAATAGGAAGGAAGAACGTGGGACTAACCAGTAACCACAAGGCGACGAGCTGCAAACGAAACCGTGAGCCAAAATGCATGCCCACCCATTTTTCTTAACAGTACAATATATATATATATATATGTATTTATTTTGGCAGCTATATACATACATATATAAATCGCTATAGTCGCTTCAAAGTAGTTCAGTCAATGTCGCTTTTGCATGATACTTTTTTTTCCTGTATCATCATATACAAACATTCGTAACGTGATACCTGTAGTGGGTCGGACAGAAATGATCGATTATCAGGTATCACGTGTATTTACACTATGGGGATAACCATTGACTTGTTTTAATTGTCAGTAACTGTCATTAAGACAAGATGCTATTGGAATTACGTCTGTGACGATTGGTCGTGTTAAAGTCAATGGTGATCCCCTTCTCCCCTCTAAAAAAGGATCGATCCTTCGGAAACGTTAATTTAACGGCTAGTCACACTTAGCCGTTTGGTTGAACGGACCGTGAAATTAACGTATAACACGATTAACGATCGTGTTTGAAATCCTCTATTAATCAAGAACTCGTAATTTCTTTTGAGTCATTATATTGATTGTCAATTCGATAATTTTATTTATACTATTTTAAATCTTATCTTTATCAAGATTTTCTATTTTTTTTTTGACTGTACTCGTCCCCTGTGTATTTTATTATTGCCGAATGTGAGAGATATTACTATTTTTGGTTTGCATTTTCTCACTCCCCGTTCTATAAGTATATTGTTCTTGAGGAATTTTCGGGCCGATATTGTACACGGAAGGTTTTTCTATCTTGAGTAATAGCTGTATAAATTTGAAAAATTGATTTTCGGGTAAACGTATAACAGTTCAATGAAAAATTACTTAAATGCTTAATTAATGTACGTTTAATAGGCTTTAGAAGATAATGACGTTGTTGCTTAGCAATGTATATACATTGCAGAGATCTAATTTTGCTGTAAGACATTGTATATACAATTGTACAATCGTAATGATTTTATGCTTCCATTACTGTAGCTTCGATATAAAATAATATAAAAATCGCATATCTGTACAAATTGGAAAATTCGTATATAAACAAATTACGCAAGTGTACATTCTGATAAGCTTGTACGGCTCTCTGTTTGCTACATGAGATTTAACGAAATCTGTCTATAAATATGTTTCCATCGTTTAATCCGAATTTCTCGTATATAGATAATCCAAGTTTGAATTTGAAAAAAAATAAATATTCATATTTTATAAAATTTCGGCGTTCGCACATAATTATTGAGAAAGACTCGAAAAATCCGTCGGCATATGTAAATATACATAAAAGGCGCATCTTTAAGCGCATAAAATCCCTCCCTTGTTTTTTGTTGAAATAAAACAATTTTCAAGCAGTGCCTGCAATTTTGAAAAATTAAATATCATCCTTTGTCCGCTTAACCGGATTTTTTTTACCCGCAGGAATATTCCGTGCAATTGACATTCCGGGAACAATGGGTGGACGAGAGATTACGGTTCAATGACTTCGGAGGTTGGTATACGTCACTGTCATTCAAAGCATAAATACAGATCTCTCTGAAACACTTAAAAATATAATGATATTAATAATCACAAATCTTTCTCTATTCCAGGACGGTTAAAATATCTTACGTTAACAGAAGCAAGTCGAGTATGGATGCCTGATCTTTTCTTTGCCAATGAGAAGGAAGGTCATTTTCACGAAATCATTATGCCAAACGTATACATACGTATCTTCCCTCACGGTTCTGTTCTCTACAGCATACGGTATGGTTTACTGAAAAACAAAATATATATATTAATCGATATTCTTATTATTATTGATTTTAATTAATATAATTACACCGCATCAACAGGATATCACTCACTCTCTCGTGTCCGATGGATCTGAAACTTTATCCCCTGGATCGACAAACTTGTTCACTGCGAATGGCCAGCTGTAAGTGGATTAATATTTTCTCATGTTGAAATGATATCGGATCAACTGAACTCAATTATCTCACGAGTAACGTGACCTCTGAACTTTTCAGACGGATGGACGACCGACGACCTGGTTTTCCTCTGGAAAGAGGGTGACCCCGTCCAGGTTGTCAAGAACTTACACCTACCCAGATTTACGCTCGAGAGATTTCTAACAGATTACTGCAACAGTAAGACAAATACCGGTGAGTGCTCTTCGTCAATAATAACAATATAAGTAATTCAATGAAGAAATTGACTAATTAAAATATATATATTACTTCTCAGGCGAGTACAGTTGTCTCAAGGTAGATCTACTCTTCAAAAGAGAGTTCAGTTATTATCTCATTCAGATCTACATCCCCTGCTGCATGCTGGTCATCGTATCCTGGGTGTCCTTCTGGCTAGATCAGAGTGCAGTACCAGCTCGAGTTTCTCTAGGTACACAATTTTTTAAATTAGTTAATTAATATTTCTTTTTTATTAACATGATGTGTAATTACTTTACCTATATGTGTTTTTTCTTTTATAGGAGTGACTACGCTATTGACAATGGCCACACAGACTTCTGGAATAAACGCTTCACTGCCACCAGTCTCCTACACAAAGGCCATTGACGTATGGACGGGGGTGTGTTTGACGTTCGTCTTTGGCGCACTTCTGGAGTTTGCATTGGTCAACTACGCATCGCGTAGCGACATGCATCGTGAGAATATGAAGAAGAAATATCGTGAAATAGAGCCCTCGGCATCTGTCGAGCCAGCTGCTGAGCTGATCGAGCCGGATGGAACGACGAATTTCGCTATGGTCAGTGTCCTTTCTGTATGAAATCTGTGTCTTGGTATTATTTTTTGAAAATAATTTTCAAGAAGTTCCTAGTACTTCTATATAAGAAGAGAGATCAATTCGCCTAGTATATAAATAAACCGTCCTGGTCGGACTGGAGATTCGCTTTGACTGTTCATTTCGTCTGTCGGTGTCCTGGCTTTGAAATTTCTCAGAGTACAGTGAGATGGGTGCAAAAAGAGAATTGGAAATATTCGCGAGCCCAGTGACACGAGGACAGTCGCGGTCTAGTCAAAGAAAGATCCAAGTAAAGCTTCTATAGAATGGAATGAGCAGTACAAAGGGAGCTAAGTATGAAAGCGTATAAAGAAAAACGAAAAAAAAAAAAAAACATCCCGGTTAGAAAGTGATGCAGTAAGAGAGGTAGAGAGACAGGAAGAGTAAGGAAGGAAGAGACAAATAGAAAGAAACAGTGAAATGGGTAAAAAGATCAAAAATTGGGAAAATATGTAAAGGAAGTTGGACAATCTCCAAGGGAATAAACAGTAAAGCGAATCTCTGGATTTTGCGTTTAGCGTGAAACGAGGAGCGGAGCAAAACCTTTGTCATTTTTTTCAGAAGCCTCTGGTAAGACACCAGGAGGATGCGATGTCGTTGGATAAGATGCGGCAGTGCGAGATACACATGCAGTCGCCGCCAAAAAACTGCTGCAGGTCGTGGCTGTCCAAGTTCCCGACGAGGTCCAAGCGCATCGACGTCATCTCTCGGATCACCTTCCCCCTAGTATTCGCTCTGTTCAACCTCGCGTACTGGTCCACGTACCTGTGCCGAAAGGAAGGGGAGGACGAGTGAATCTCGATGAGGAAGCGCTCGGACCAAGGGACGTGGCTCGCGGCCATCCCCATTACTCCCACACTCGTCATCGCTCGCGGCCTCACAATCGACATCATCACCACCATCGTCATCGGCATCAGCCTCGATCACCCTCGTCGTCCTCTTCCCAGACACACCTCGGGCACACAGCTCAATGCTCCTCGAGAGCCTCGCGTTCATCGAGGACCTCGAGGACCTCGTCCTCGCCGTCGCCATCGCCGATGCACACGCCGTCACCGCCGACCCTACACAGGACGCAAGACTTCCGTCGCTTCCCCCGGCTACCACTCGGCCGGACCGAGAGATGCTGCTGGGGCCTTTTACCGCGTAGATGGTTCACCTGTCGGGCTAAGGGTAGCGCAAGGATCGACGTCGTCGCACGTATCGCCTTTCCCCTAATGTTCATCCTCTTCAATATCATCTACTGGTCTACCTACCTCTTCCAAGAAGAGGATCCCAAGCGCATGAGCGGATAAGGGACAGCGAAAGCGTGAGAGGGGGGGGGGGAGAGAACGATGGAGTGCAAGAGAGAGAGAAACTGAAATGACAACATAAGAGATCACCAATGAGAGAACAAGAAAGAGATAATGTTCCCGTCGAATTGGTGTTCACGTGTCACTTGGTGACACGACGATTCTTCGGCTATTTCTTGATGATTTCTTCGCAGAAACTACACGTCGATATTTACATCCACAAAAGGAACACAAGCATTCTCTGATAGAGATACATGAGAATGGTATAACAAGCCCTTCCCCTCCCCGTTTGACTCGACCTTAGCTACCCTTGCCCAACCCCCGAACGACGAGAGGGATACGTGAATGTGACTGTGAATAATTACGAGGAAGAGTACGAGGAAGATCGGTAGGTGGGTGAACGAGGAACCACGCGCCGCAAGGATATCGATGACTTATACAAAAGCACGAGCCAATGGGAGAGAATGAATCACTGTGTGAACGCATTCGAGAAACTGGGAGACCGCGTGCCACAAAATGACGTTAACGTAGTGGGCCCTGTATAGCCACGGCCTGTTAACGACTATATGCATAATAAATTTATAAATACTATACATATTTGAACGAGTAACGCGTTATAGCAGTCAGTGACTCCTTGATATAATCGGAGAGATCTCTAGCCTCGCGGGAAGAAATTCTTCTAATTGAGGTAAACAAGAAAAAGATACGAAGAAAATATAATGTTAACGAAAGTTACGAGAGTAAGGGAGAAAGAAGATATAACAAGAAACAGAGAAACGAGGAACGACGATATGAACTTTCGAATTAATGAACGTATTATTAATAAGTAAGCGTGTTTGCGCGGAGGGAAGTACGTTCTTGGAAAATTCATGTGGGAACTCATAATTTCGCATATCGCGAATAAAGAGACAGACAGGGAAGGCACGTGTGGTTTTTTTTTAATGTCAATCAATCGTGTTGCCCTCCAATACGTTTCTAGGCGCAACGTCAATCCACAGGAAGTATATTTTGCTGTACTTGGACGGACTGTCACCACAGAACGAGATCAAGAGCGAAATTGCCTTGCTATCGAGTTCAATGTTGTAGATATTTCGTCCGTCATGCGTAGGAAGGTGAACAATAATCGATTACGAAGAAAAACGAGACTACAAAATGCGAAGCTAAGATGGCAATGCGAGGATAAGGAAGATCGACGAGCAAAACATTTTTGCGAAATCGTGAATGCGCGCGCATCTTTCTCTGGATTCACGATCGGTGACTTTTCTGAACCGTGCAGACGAGCGCCTCGTCCTTTAGAATATGCTTCCTTGTCTGCTTAAATCTTAGGGAAATCGTTATGTATTCGTTCTTCCATAGAGAAATACATTGGGAGGAAGAAAAATAAATGAGAAAAAAAAGAGAAAAGTTATATACCGAGGCTAGAGATCTCGAGAGTTAGTAATTCGTCCGGCGATAATGACGTATCGCCGCGTCGTTCTCGCACACGATTGTTCTCGGTGCGCGGAAGACGTTGCGAAATGCGCGCGAAGTACGAAAAAAAAGATGAGTAAAAAATTAAGAAAAAAAAAAACGAAAAAATTATGAGATAGCAGAGCCATTAAGGAACGGAAGGAAAAAAAAACGAAAATAATTACAATTGAAAGAATATTTCCCACTAAAAAAAAAATATAAAAGTACGAAAAAGTGTGTGTACGTTTGAGCGACAGACAGAGAAAATGAGAGAAAGTAAGGAAAGCATTTAGAGGAAATATTGAGTGTCAAGAGTAACTCGCCTGCACGCAGTTCTACTCAACGCGAAGTACATAGCCGTCAGTTTCAAGATTGTTAATAAGACAAAATGTTTGAAAGGCAAAGGAACGAAAAATGGGATGTGGATAAATTTTGAAATATGCCTAGAACGTACTTCCATAGGAAATGTTTCTTCGTGATACGTAATGAACGTTCCGTGGTACGCGTAGACATTAATTAATTAAGGTCGATCCGCGAAATTTATTACGAGAACAAATTGCGCACGATTCTAGTACGAAGAGAGGAGGTTTCACATCCGCCTAAGCCTCCTCCATTTAAAAGAAAAAACAAAAACCATCTCCGATCCTTTCTCCTATCGAATTTCCTTCGAGATCACCCTGCCACCGGTACATCCCTATAACAATTAACATAAATGCCATACACAAAAATCAAAAAAAGCGCCGTTACGTCACTCTTACGGTATTTTTCAAAAATTGTATCACACATTTATGTATAAATGGTAGGCAGAAGCTACGAGAAACACAGAGACCAGCGTAGTTCGTCAGACTCAGTTTCTCTTACGAGAAACATATCGCCGCTCCTGCCACCTGGCGATGTAAAAAATCACTAGAGAAATGAGAAACAAACAATCCAATCCAACACTTACACGCACACTGGAAAACATACTCATGCATTGAAAAGAGCTCAAGAAAGACAAAATACGTCAAATCAAGGAAAAGCAAAGCCTGTATCGTAGTAATTCAAGAAAATATCTAAGCTCCGTCATCGACGCGTAATCGATCGTACGAATGCGAGTATTTACGAAAAATCCCCAAAAAAAGAATAATTCACAAAAACAATAAAGATCCAAAAGAAAACTATCGTCAAAGCAAATGCAGTAAAGATCCGTCACATCGTCGCCAGGGTCTTCCAAAGTAACGCGCAATCAAACACTGAAGACAATTCATTAAACGTGCATCGTGCACCGTCCGCGTAGCGTTGCTGTCGTAACGACTTTTTACTTTTAAAAACTTAAGCTCAAAAGAAACACCATATGTAATCGCGACACTTCATCGTAACGTCGACAGACATCGCAAAAGCATCGGCGACACGTATTCACGTAATCGAATCATTGAATATCGTTTCTTTAATATTTTATAATGGAAAATTTCTTTTTTTTCCAACACGAGAGTTACAATTCATTAAAGATACCGTAACCTACGTTATAGTGACTAATTATTAAAAATTTAACGAAAAACACGACAATGTATATAAACGAGACACAAGTCCTTACAATTGTATGATTGCGACAGTTAAGTATTATATGTATGTATGAACACATTGAGATATACATATATATATATACATATATATATATATACCGCACAAAAACACTTTCGTGTTAAAAAAAACCTCGCCAAGTGCAGGATTACTGTGAATTCGTCTGATAACAAACATTGAAATCTCATTATAATGCTTAGTACATAAGTCACTACAAATCTACTTATTATATGATTTAGCAATGGTTCATCATATTAATTGTAGCAAACTAACATATTCATTGCTAATATTGCAAACGTTATTATGTCGCGTTTCATCTGTGTACGTATGAGAGACTTGCGAGCATTCTTACCGTCTGACAGTGAATTTCAGAAAGCATATTAAAATCTAATTTATTTTAAGTAAGGCACGGACCTACCATGAAGTACTCGATATAGAATCACCTAACGCGTTATTAAATATCTTAAATACTAATTGACTATTAAATCATAAATAGATATAAGCAGCAATGATAAGACAAAAGATTAGTGAAGACAATATAGAAAATTTTGAAAATACAATTAATGTGATGAACCATTACTAGATTGTGTAATAAATAGATTTGTAGTGACTTATGTATTTAACATTATAATGTGATTTCAGTATTTATTGTTAGGGAAATTCAGAATCCTGTACAAGTAATCCTGTACTTGGCGAGTTTTTTTACCCGAAAGTGTTTTTGTGGGGGATATCAGAAGTTTTTGTTCGTTATTTTATATTCGAGAAATTCTAAGTACACGAAATATGTATTGATGTGAAATGAACGTGAATTCGTTGCAGTTATACATCCTTACAGATTTGAGATGTGTATTCATTATGGCGTCGGTCATCAGAAAAATATATTGCGTTGCCGGAAGTGTTGAAAGGCATTTAAATTTAATATATAATCTCATTTTTTTTTAGAAGTGCATAAAGATATATCTGAATTTGTAACGAAAATGTAGTATTCAATGGAAAGTGCAATTCAGCTGAAAGGACTATATAATCGATCCATAATTATATAGAGCGAAGAAACAATTAGGAAATATAAAGAAATTTACTTGCAAAATGTACTAATAATTTGATCTAATATTGCATGTCAAAATGCCATCCAGCTATGTTATTTCAAATAGTGAACATGGCTAAATAAAATAAGATAAAGATAAAATAAACATCATCAAACTATACGTTACAGCGGATATGCAGTTCGCGCACTCTTTTTGCCCGGCATTTCACTAATTTTTGCAAATTGTCGTATACAATTTTTAATAATCACATATCCAGTTTCATTAGCTTTAGTCCGCAGCTTGCCATATTCGTTCATCGTCTTTGAGAAATGTTAAGTCAAATGATATTATAGATAATTTTTTTATTCGGAAAAAATTCTACTGTAGAAGGTGAGAATGAAATAGATCAAGTAAGATCGCCTCACACTTTGAGATAGAGCAAAAGAGATTTTTTAACGCGTAATCAATTATTTCAATACAAATGAATACACTTTCTGATTATCTCCATCGAGTTGAACGTAGTTCGTTTACATACTTCATTTCAGGCCAAATTGAGCTTAGATTTCAAGTTTCAACAGTTCGCATAATTTTCAATGCGTATCGATGTTACTGTTTTATTGAAAGACACCATAAATATATTTTCAATTTTTTGATTCGAAACACAAGACGTTCAGTTACATGACTTGCTTCGACGCCTTGCCTGTACTTGGCGCAAGACTCAACCTTGTCTCACAACCAACGCCATCTGTTATGTAAAAAAAATAGATGCACGTGCGAGGACGATGACGACGACGACGACGGAACTGAAATAAAGTCATCTCGCTCGCCGTCTCAATACGCTCTGATCTCTTACACTAGTCATATTGATCTTGATGGCAATCGATTCAAAACCCTCAATTCCTATAGTGAATGTATCGGTACCGGTATAGCAATATAGCGGTTCATAAGATATTCGATTTCAAACACAGGTATATATAAGAGTTGACTCGGGTAAAGTGTCTCGGCGGACCGTGCCCTGTACAGCCGGTTGCCTGTACTTGGCGCGAAACTCGGTCGAGCCTCTTGATATACACATATATATACGTAATAACACGAGAATACATGTCATGCAGGGTACAAAGTGTGGATACTAATTGACTCATACGCAAAATACTAACCAAGAGCCATACCGCATACTGACAGTCACACACGCACATAATCACAAAACACGCGCATATATATATACCAGATACATAAAAGTGCACACCGGTGAAAAGTATCTTAAGGTGATCGAAAAAAATTAAAGGATTTTTAAAAAGGACTCTCTCACAAGGTTTTAGGTATTGTAGATCGTTTCTCTATTTCGTACACGTATGCAAAACTTGCAACGCACGCTACAGGTAAACGTGTACACGCACAGATCACACGATAACGAAAGAAATAAAGAAAGAAGGAATATTATCGAATCTTGGTCGCAGAGAACGAAATCATTATGAAAAGGTATCAGTTTTGCGTGAGATGTCTTATCCTTAATTTTGTTACCTTGAGTCAGCTGTCGTATTTCGACGTTCCTTCGTGATCATGAATTTTCGCTGTTCCCTGTTTCTCCAGCTGATCTATCAGGTATGCTCAATCATCGCGGGCTAACCTATGCGGGATGCCTGGGGCTGATTTTCATGCGGTAGATCCGACGCTGACGCGTCTTCCAGAACGCGTCATCCGATATCGGAGGATGAGTTGGAAGAGTGGGACGTGAAGCGCGGAATTTCAAAAAAAAAATAACCACAACGAACGCGAAAGGAACTAAGTACTTTGGTTTACCGTTCAAGTGTAAACGACTGAAAGGTGAGAAAGTGGAAAATAAAAAAATGAGTGAAAGGATATGAGAAAGAGAAAGAGAGAGAATGCAAAAAATGTGTGTGTAAGGGAAAAAAGTGGTGTGAAAGGAAGATAAAGAAAAAAATTAACAATTATAAGTGCACCTTGTGTATCACCTTTCGAGTTTAAAGAGAGAAAATAAAAATATTAAACGCGAGAGTAAAACAATGGAAATGAAGATAACCAGGCTAATGAAGATTACGAGTAAAGGATTTGACGACAAAACGAGTTTTATAAGTATTTCATGACATTTAGTATCGATATAACAAATACCCCCCCCCCTTCCTCTAACCCTTGTCACTATCTCAACACCGTACCAACTTTTATCATCAAACTCCTTTTTTCCCCTATCCCCATCCACTGGAATGAATGTATACATACACATGGAATATTAGATCGTAATCATGTATGAATATTGAATGTTGGATATATTTACAATAGGTATATAATTATTGCGCCGCTCGAAAATCGAAATACCGCGAAAACTATTCGCGTATACGCACGTTAAAAGACAAAAATAAATGGTTGAGAAAGAAAAATAAAGTTGCAAAACACAAAGAAGTGTAAAGGTTTATAAATGGAGGTTGGAAAAGTCATGAACGAGAGAAGTATAAGATCTCTCGTTACGAATGATGAAAACAACGGAACGACCATTAGAAAAGTTATAAATGACGATGAGATAAAAATCGATGAAGAATTATTAAATGCAACGATTATTAAGCTTTTCCAAGTAAGTACAAGATTCATAATAATCTATCTGCAATTTGTCGATTATCCTGTCGTTGTTGATAACTGATCTCATGACGTTTCATGTTTATCATTAGGAAAAAAATTATCGCCAACCTCTCCTCACCCGAACCCACTTCCTTCCCAATCACATCTCTCATCGTTACGGATAACGAATTACTATTATTCTTAAATCTAAATCATTGTCTAGTCACTCAGCTCTGAAGTTATAATTACTTCAAACCGGCATTTTGATTCACGCCACATATTGGTATCGCCTCGTCGAACGAATTGAACGCTTCATCGTTTTTAAGTCCGATCGCCAATTAAATATATGTCAATCAATGGATACGATGGAAGGAAAATAAGGAGAGAGATAGAGAGTGGGAGAAAGAAAATGGTAACCATCGTCGCAGACAATTATCATTGAACGTCGATGACGTCGACGAGATTAGTTAAGCTCAGAAACGTTCGACGAGGCTCAATCCGGCAGTGTGCAACGTCAAAATGAAAATGCGTGAACGAGACATCCCTCAAGAGAAAAAGAAGAAAGGAAAAAGAAATCCCTGTAACAGTATTCTAAAATTAATATAAGAATTTTAACTACTACCAATGTAATTAATACGGAACATTAAACGTCAGACAGAACTGGCTCTTTGATAATTACTTTACCCGTAACCCGAGTGTGATATGATAATAAAAACGAGGTGTTGTTGTTGTTATTTTTGTCATTATTATCGTTAATGTAGCAATTTATTTCGTCACAATATCAAGGATGTCACGACATTGGCTACCCGTTAGCACGGCCATCTTCAACCGGCTTCAGTAACTAAACTGATTATTCATGCATTGCACCAGTGGTACTGGTAATAAACTACTAACGGAATGTTATCGATTAGTTTGAATCTTAAAAAATATCGGCAGTGACCAATACGGATGAAGCACGCCGTGCCAACGTAGTCATGGGGATGATCGTCAAACGACATCGTATTTTTCACACTGGTTCAGATATTTATTCTCGATGTGACGATCAGATTAATTTTGTTTCCGTTTCTTTTTCTTACTTTTAATGGAGAGACGTATGTTTATAAAAAAATTGCACGTTATAGACGTGCTACTTTTTTCCACTTTCTTTTTCTTCGTCTTCTCCTCTTTTACATCGAGTGTCTCAATCCGAGGAGTTTTCCTGACAGAAAAAGTAATGCGTTCGATAGGCTGCGTATTCCGGACGATCTAGGGACTCCTCGGCGATTTCTATGTCGTTCTTGATTTCCTTTATCATATCCTCTGTAATAGATAAGGCGTTATGAGTATATGTAAGGATCTCAGATTTTCGCAATTTCTTTGGCTTAGGACTTTTCTTCTTATAGGGAAGATTTATCAGAGGAATATATGTTTTACCTAAAGATGCAAAATCTTTTTCGGGACGTAAGTATGCAAGGACGGCAACTCGCAACTCAGAACCGTACAAATCACGGTCGTATTTGTGCATTATGTGAGTTTCCTGAAATTACGATAAAAATAAATATGTAACTGTGATGTTACATATAATAATCTATAAATGCTATAATTACTAGATATAAATAATGTTATTGTTCGAATGTTAAACGTAAATTTTAAGGTACCATCGATTTATGGACATTTTTGTAAAATGGATTCCAGCCAATGCTCATCACCATCTTGTATACGTTGCCCCGGTCAACCGAAGCCCAGCCATAGTAAATTCCAGTAGCAATTTCATTTGGAAGCGACTTGACAACTTCCAGAGGATAGTTAGCTGAAATACAATGATGATAAATCTTACTAGAAAGCATCGTTATTGTTCATAATAACGATAAAATATTTGAGACAGATGAGATATCGTATAAAATCATATTAAAGGAATAATAGGAAATAAAAATTCTCTTTAAACGAACCGCGTAGTCTAATCTGGCGTTAATAACTATCTAGAGGGCACCACATAACCAGATGAAATTGACCCAAACGATCTTGTGTACAGTGACAGTTTCGGAAGTGTTGAGTGTTAATCAGAAAACATGTCGCGCGAATATGAACAGGACAGGTAATGAAGAAGACGAGAAAGAAAGAAAAAAAATTTTTTTAAAAGAGCGAACAAAGAAACCAACCAGTCGGTATTCCCAGATCTTTCGAACCTCTGCCGAATCCCTTGACGATCTGCCCAACGGCAAAATGCGGCAATCCAGGCCCGAACATATTTCCTTATATGCTTGATTAGTAACAATTACTGCACTAGTAACGCTACGAATCCAATGCCTGACATATACTTCTACTGTGCACCCTGACTGTGGCACTGAGCGTATACACTGTAAGTGGTTATCAGGCATAGAACACGAATTGCATAGCTGGCCTTGATATCCATCCAAACTGGAACATTATATATATCTAACTGTCGGTAAAGGCGTTCGATTTGGACAAAGGGTGTATAATAAACGTTGATAGTTTATATCATTTGATTTAATAGATATTAAAAAGTTTTATGCATCCTTATCAATAACGGCTTGATGGTTTCTTTGAAGACCGCATATAGGATTGTATGGAGGTTATTGTACTTTATATTTTGTCCAACATCGATTCTTTGTTATAAAAATAAGTACCGCTATGGATAAGAGAAAGTTTTGGATGCATATTTCTACATAAATTTATAATTATATATTTTTAAATTATTGTGTACACATAATTTTTGTGTAATAATTAGTTAGGAGGTACTATTGAGAACCTAGTGATAATGGTGAAAGTTATGGGAGTGGTTTGGTATTTATCATGACTATGGAAAATTCTGGAAAAAAGGGATCTGAAATCCTGGAATCCTGGAGCTTCTTGTTTGCAATATTCACAGGACGAAGGATTGCAATGGCGTCTGTGCAGTAATTTAGATTATGATTCCGACTATTGCCGCATAAAGCAGCACTATTATATATATATATATATATATAATATTTAGTATCGGTGTCGAGTCATATTTAAAATGGAATAAAAAAGTAAAAACCCACTAATCCGTCGATAATTTCAAGTAGGAAGTTCACGCTTCAATAAATACATTATCTTCAGTACTGATTTTATAATTATTAATTGAATTCCTTTCGTTTTCAAACAAAATAGATTGAGATTTATATTTATTGAAGTTACCTTTAATATCTCAAATATCTCAAAGATTATATAGTTTTATTTAACCAAGCAGAGGATTTTAGTTTTATTGACACTTCGCAACAACGTTAACCTTCTCAAAGTATCTATTGGAAGCGAAGTGTGAAAGTTTTGAGTGGATAATTTAATCCGTTCAAAAGTTTCAGCCCCTACGCCATTCCCGAGAATTTCAGAAATCCTTTAATGATTCTTGGGTGCTTAGGCATACAATAGGCATTTCTCACCTCGTCATCTTAATGTCAAAGTTAATATCTGCCCTGTTAGCATTAAACTTCATCAAAATTGACGAAAAGAGATTTTTATTTATCTTACACCTATAGTTTCATTTTGAAAAAAATCTACTGTTTCATGATAAATGAACAGTAACCTTATTCGAAGGCGAAAGCAATTCGTAATTTAGCCTTCGAATGTTGACACATCATTATACCAACAGTTCTTTGGCATTTCATTTTAGCACTTTTACCTGTATAGGAAGAAATGCAATAGTGAATTCAATCGTGTATTAAATTGTCAGGCGTTTATTATTATTTGGCAATCTATAATCTAAACTGAAATCTGTCTATACAAATTCTAACTTATTACCAAAACTTTGGAATTAATTAAATTTAACACTGTTTTTTCTGAAAGTTCTTTCTGTGCTTTAAGTATCTTTGAGTTACATTTGTGTTATAAATGTGTTGAAGTCTGACAAGAAATTGTACTGCTAGTATGTTTATTTAATTTATATATTATTTTTGGGTTGCATATTTACATTGGTCTTGTAACATAACATATTAATTTATATATTTTCTTACATAAAAAACGTTTTCTTAAGAGTAATAGGTTACATGACACATTTTTACTCGTATATGGTCATGCGGCACAAATTTTGCATTCTTTCGCTTGATTAAATATCACTGTCAAAACTGTATTTTCTAAATGTATTAAAGATACATCGAATATTATAGTTCCATATATGTCTGTTTTATCATCCATTTGTAATAAACTTTATTTAAATAAATTTGGTGCAAATACTTTATATCTTGAACTGTTCAATGTATTTTTTATAGAATGATGGCTGTTTCGATAAGTGAAATTTGCGAAAATACAAAACTTGCAAGGGAAATGGCATTAACTGGAAATTATGATACATCTGGAGTTTATTATCAAGGGGTAGTCCAACAAATACACAGATTGCTCACAAGTATAGCAGATGCAACACGCAAAGCCAAATGGCAACTCGTGCAACATCAGATTGTACAAGAGTTTGAAAGAGTTAAAGCCACTTCAAATACACTACAACTGTTTAAAGTGGATACGCATATAGAAAGAACAATAGGTAAACTAGTTGCATAATTCAATGAAAATTCGTATGTATAAACATTTATGGGTTTATTTATTTACATATTTTTTTATTCTAATATTACAGGTTCACCGTGTTTACCATTTGAAGCACCAACACGTGATTCAGCACTGTGGTCCTGTGGAAATTCTGGTGCTGCTTGGAACCAGCCTCTAGCCCGAGATCCTGATGTATGGCCGCCATTGACTCCTGCAGAACAAAAGTATAGTACTTGAACCTTCATTGTAAAGTGATAGCACAAATGCAAAATGAATTACATGCACAGTCAATATATTTTCAGAAATGCAAGACCACAAAAAAATCAACAAAAACAACAAGCCCGTACAGGAATACGCAAATCATCCTTAAGTACTGGAAAAAAACAGGATGCAAAGTCAAGTACTAAGAAAGATGATAAGAAATCAACAAAAAAGGATGATTTTAACAAGGTTTGCCTTCGTCATTTCATTGACTTAACCCGATCTGCTTGCGCCGTTAATTATCCCGCAATCGTCCTTCATTAATGTAATTCACAAGTGCACGTTGCCAGTAGTATGTTAATGATTGTGCAGGACAAACAGGAGCCCGAGAAAGCCGATGTAGAAGTAGAAGAACGGAAATTCGAACCATCAGGAAATGACAGGGATCTCGTAGATTTGCTGGGTAATCAAAGTGTTCTAGATTTCAGACGATCCGTGATATTTCACTATGCGCGGCGCATTGATTTAATTATAACAAAGAGTCCTATGTGAACACTAATAATTAAAATTCTTTCTATATTTCAGAGAGAGATATTGTACAGAAAAATCCTAATATTCATTGGGATGATATAGCAGATCTTCACGAAGCAAAAAGATTACTGGAAGAGGCTGTAGTCCTTCCGATGTGGATGCCTGATTTCTTTAAAGTACAGTTTGGTTTTAATTCTATTAATTTTTCTGAAATAAAATCAACTCTATAAGGAAGTTTTGTTTCGTAATAGGGAATTCGACGACCTTGGAAAGGTGTGCTAATGGTGGGCCCACCAGGTACTGGTAAGACGATGCTTGCCAAAGCTGTAGCTACGGAATGTGGTACAACATTTTTCAATGTGTCGTCATCAACTCTTACATCAAAATACAGAGGCGAATCTGAAAAATTGGTTCGACTTCTTTTTGAAATGGTACGTAAAGCTAATAAAATTTTTTTATATATTAACCATTAATAGACAACTCTTTTTAACACATTATATTTTTAATAGGCAAGGTTTTATGCGCCAAGTACAATTTTCATCGATGAAATTGATTCTCTGTGCTCCAGACGAGGATCCGAAACGGAGCACGAAGCATCGCGACGCGTAAAATCGGAGCTACTTGTACAAATGGATGGCATAAGTTCTAATAGGTATGAGATAATGAACAACACAATATTTTCATTGCGATACACATTAATGTTCTTTTGGTAGTGAGGATCCCAGCAAGGTGGTAATGGTCCTTGCAGCAACAAATTTTCCATGGGATATAGATGAAGCTCTTCGAAGACGATTAGAAAAACGAATATACATTCCCTTGCCAAATCGTAAGTTATTACAATTTATTCTCATTGTTTAAAAGCGCAAGATCGTTTTAGATAACCTAAATCCAGTGGATTATAATATATGCTTAATAATCATACAGATGAAGGACGAGAGGCACTATTAAAAATAAATCTGAGGGAAGTCAAAGTTGATCCGTTTGTAAATATGGCGGATATCGCAAAAAAACTGGAAGGATATTCAGGTGCTGATATAACAAATGTTTGCAGGTATGAACGTTTATTTCATATTTTAAAGTGACATAACTATAGGCATATTAAAAGTTTCCTCTTTTGTCCTTTAGAGATGCATCTATGATGTCTATGCGTAGAAAAATTGCTGGCTTGAAGCCGGATCAAATAAGACAATTACCAAAAGAGGAATTAGACTTGCCAGTTTCAGCTGCTGACTTCGATGAAGCTGTTGAAAGGTGCAATAAAAGTGTATCCCAGGAGGATCTCGAGAAGTATGAAAAATGGATGAGTGAATTTGGTTCATCCTGATAGAGCCATCTCCGAAATGCATAAATCAATATAAAACATATATATATATACAGACATATTAACATCCTAATATTTTATTTACATTTTTATAACAAAGCGCAAGAAATAGTCGCAATTATAATTCTCTACAAAAAATCATTAAAGAGAAAGTAATTTATAAAACTGCTTCATATTTGGGTTCGGAGCCCAAGCAATTGTTATATAATAATAATTTATGATATAGTCTTAATGGGGGATCAAATCAAGAGACTTCATTTGTACAGAATAGTGAGATTAAATTAGTTTAGATGCCGACGTAGAATGCACATTTGACATGAATTTTTTTACTCGTTACATATAAATTAATAACGATAAATTGGGCGATCTACCGTTTTACCTGATATACAAGAAAATGGAGCTTATCTACTATTTTTTACAAAAATATAAATCTAAGTCGAAATATGCTAGTGACTTATAATGTCTATGAAAATGGTGGTATATTTGGTGGTCTAAGAGCTTTGTAGTTTATACGATACAAATTCGTAAAGTTTATTAGTACTAATATTCATATTTATAAAATATATCAACCTATGATGCCTTTGGTGCACATCCTTCCTTTCTTAACTTTCTTGTGTCTTCATCAACTTTCTTGGAATCTTTGGGAGCTTTATAATTTGCTACATGGTCTACTCTCAAGATCCTCCCTAGAACCTAGAAAGTGAAATGATTTAAATATATCGTTAAATAACTATGTGCATTGTTTGTAAAGTATGATATACCTTGCTCCCATTAAAATTATCAACAGCTAACACTGTGCTCCTTTGATCCTCGTAACAAAGGAAACCATATCCTTTAGACTTTCCTGTATCTTTATCCCTAACAAGATTGATGTTAACTACTTCACCATACCTGTAAACCACACATTTTTTTGTAGAATTCAATGTTTTAATTAACTTATATTTATCTTAAACTTACTGTGAAAAAATTGTAATGATGTCTCCTTCGGTTAAATCATATGGCAATCCACCAACAAAAATCCAAGCACTGTCTTTGTACTCATCATGCCAGGATGTTTTCTTATTGCCAACTAAGTCCTGCTGTCCAAGTTTGGTGATGTTTTTTACATTTCTAAAAATACAAGAAAACAATAAATTTTAACACAAATATACTTTCAAAACAATTACCACATAATTAACCCCTTATAAAATTATAACCTAATATCTAAATAAAGTTGAAATTAACATTCGCCATGTCATATAAACGACAAATATTAAATAGTTTTCACTTACGTCAATGGATTCATTATACTTTGTTCCGAAGATATGAATACCGCTTATAATTATTACAATATTTTGGAAGTTTTATAAAATTTCAAATGTGGACCGCCTGTCAAGAGATTTAATAAACGGAGTTTTTCACAAGAAACGTAAATGGTAATATATGCAATTGAACTTTAGATTAGTACTAATTTTTATTGAAAACCAATAACATGCAAGATTTTTACAATCGCAAGTACAAGCTACTCTTCGTGAAAATACTGCTTTACGTGGTTCTGGTTCTGGTTCTGGGAGTTGTAACCAGCACAAATAATGAAACAGCTGATAAATTTATTGATGTAAAGCTTGTTTCTGACAACATAACTGAGCATAACCTTCGGTATGTCGGAAGTGATGTGAATTCAATTTATCGACATAAAATGTTATTTTTTTCTAAATTCCAAAAGTGATAGAAAAGATCAAAATCAATAATTATAAATTGTTCAGAGGTCCAATGTCAATGTAGATTGTCCTAATATAGAAATGAATTACCAGCCAAGTGTTATATTTCTTACAATTAGCATTGTCAATTTACAAAATTATATACAGTAAATTAAAAAATTAATACGTTCATACGTAAGTTAATACGTAATACCAGCAAGTTATTAAATGTTTAATATAATAAATAAATTAAATTTTAATACATTATTAAATGACTGTGGAAATTAAACTATTAAACTTTTCTCTAATCATGTTATACGTATATCATTTTATATTATAAATTATTTATAAAGAATTTATATTATTTTAAAATGACGGCCCCAACGAGACTTTCTCAAAAGCCAAATCGCATTTTGTACCAATATCGGAACTTTTTTATTACTATTTTGTTAATGTTAACTCTTTTTATTGTGCTCATTGTTACGTACCATGTATTTAAGTTTGGTGATATCCAACATGGTTCCACCTATCGTGCTTTAGTTTTAAACGATGTGAGTACGTTACCTATCCAAGTGTTGGATCGAGATACACCTACTGCGGGAGCAACAAATTCTTCATGTAGTCATTTTAACTGCTTCAATGTGTATCGTTGTGGCAGCGGTGGCAACCAGTTGCTTGTATATGTTTATCCACCAAAAAATTATATAGACTCTTTGAATAGGCCACTAACCAGCCAAATGACTAGAGAATTTCATCAAATTTTACATACAATTATATCCAGTAAATTTTATACACCAAATCCTCGTGAGGCATGCATCTATATCCCTTCGATTGATACATTGAATCAGAACAGACTAAGAGTGCAAGAAGTATCTCAAGCTTTAAGGACTTTAGAATTGTAAGATTTAATATTTATATAATTTTTTGAGCTCACTAAAAAATCTTCATACATAATATATGTGTATATTATAATTACAGTTGGGACAAGGGAGAAAATCATTTAATTTTTAACATGATTCCTGGAAGTGTGCCAGATTATAATCCTATGTTGGATGTTCCAATTGGAGAGGCTATGATTGCAGGAGCTGGTATGTCTTCGCTAACATACAGATCAGGCTTCGATATAAGTTTACCAGTTTACAGCCCACTAACTGCCAATCTCAATCCTGGTTCATTTTCTACCCGGTAATAGTCATCCATATAAGTATCACGAATCAAAATAATCTGCAATAATAATGACATAAAATTTACTTTCCACAGAAAATGGCTTATTCTATCATCCCAAATCAATATTAATTCTGCATTTGAGCAAGACTTGATGGAGCTAAAAACAACATTTCCAAATGATATAATGGTTTTTGGCTCATGTTTGCATCATAATCCAATGAATAATACTATTCGTTGTGTCGGAGAAGATGTATACAAATATCCTGACGTATTACAAGTAAATCATTTATACCAAATTGTACACTATAGCATTTTATTATTAGTTTTTACTGGTGTCTTGTACTCTTACAGACTGCCACATTTTGTTTGGTAATTCGTGGAGCAAGGCTCGGTCAGAGTGTGCTCTTGGAAGCCATGGCAGCAGGTTGCATTCCTGTAATAATAGCAGATACCCTGGTAATGCCGTTTCATGGAACAATTGATTGGATTAGGTAATTTATATATAAAATCAAACCTTATTGAATTTAGTAATTACGTTTTTAAATATTAAAGTATATTATTTTATCAGGGCAGTAATTTTCATACGAGAAGTGGATATTTTAATGGTGGTACCAGTTCTGAAGAAAGTATCAGAGAAACGTGTAATAGAATTACGAGCACATGGTGCCTGGTTGTATGACAGATATTTCAAGTCAATAGAAAAAATAACAGAAACCACACTGGAAATTATTGCTGATCGTGTTTTTCCACATCTAGCAAGAGATAGTACTTATTGGAATATACCGTCCCATTCGGTAAGGCTTTGAAAACTATATAAAGTATTTTAAATTTGAATGCTTAAGATGAAAACGTTGGATGTACTTTTTTCTATAGGGTAACGTTTCGCCTCTTTTCCTACCAATAACTGCTCCGAAAACTCGTGGATTTACAGCAGTTATCTTAACATATGACAGAGTAGAGCTTTTATTTTTACTGATAAACAAGATCGTTAAGGTACCAAGTCTTTCAAAACTTCTGGTCGTTTGGAACAACCAGCACAAGGATCCACCACATCGTAAGCCTAAATTATTTTTTTTCAATACATTTAAAAAATGTATGTATAATCAAAATATTGCCCAAAATTTTGATTCTATGAAATGTTTGGAAAATGAATAATTGTAGCTGGAAGATGGCCAAAAATTAATAAACCACTGAAAGTAATACAAACGAAGGAAAATAAATTATCCAATCGATTTTATCCATACGATGAAATTGAAACAGAAGCAATTTTATCAATTGACGATGACATCATAATGCTAACTGCTGACGAAGTGGAATTTGCTTACGAGGTATATAATTAAATATGTGTACTTACAATATAAAACAAAAATTGTACAAGTAATTCTATACATTTTTTTATTAGGTATGGAGAGAATTTCCTGATCGAATAGTTGGTTTCCCATCACGTACGCATATGTGGGATAATCGAACGAGTTGTTGGAAATATGAAAGTGAATGGACTAATCATATCTCTATGGTATTAACTGGGGCAGCTTTTTATCACAAGGTATACAGTCCTACTAAATTCAAATGAAAGTGTGTCAAAATTTTGTGAACTATTTCTTACTAATTTCAGAATTCCTAGAAACATTCAAAATTTCCTTACAGTCCTCTAACCGCTACTCCTACATCCATCATAAGTAATTATGTACGCCTAAATATGTTATTTCCCTTATAAGTTTATCAATCTTAAAGATATTTTTGTAAATAGAATGTTAACGTTATATTTCAGTATTGGAGTTACATGTATACTACTGCAATGCCAGGTGACATTAAAGAATGGGTTGATGAGCATATGAATTGCGAAGACATAGCCATGAATTTCCTTGTCGCTAACTGGACAGGAAAAGCTCCTATAAAAGTAACCATAATTGATATAATCAGAGATTGATAAAATTATTCAATTTATTTGAAACGATTAACGATATGTTGGAACGATCCACAGGTGACACCAAAAAAGAAATTTCGCTGTCCAGAGTGTACCAACACGGAAATGCTTTCTGCCGATTTAACGCACATGGTAGAACGGACACAATGTATTAATCGATTTTCCAATATTTACGGATCGATGCCTTTACGATCCGTAGAATTTCGTGCGGACCCTGTACTATTTAAGGACGTTTTTCCAGAAAAGCTTAAGCGTTTTAACGACATCGGTAGCTTGTAGTTGTCGACTACTGTTATCATAACTTTGACCAGTGGCCATTTTTCTTTTGATCTGCAAATATAAGGAATGTACAGAATTTCTTTTAAAAGCAGTGACCTACTTTTTGAGAAGCTTTTGAGGTTGCAGTGAATTTTAATCCCATTTATGAGGATAGTTATGGAGTATGTCCATACAGCGTAATAATGTCGTAATTGATAACATGTAATATAGTAGTGTATTCTTATAAAACTATATGTAAAACTCTAGGCTATTCAAAGAATATATTTTGCATTTATTTGCATTCTATCTGTACATATAGAATAATATAGCTCGAAATCAAAATTTTGTACATTGCACAATTATGATCAGATATGTACATACATACAATGCAATATGATATGTTGAAACATATCCAACAGATCCTGTAACTATTGCATATGCCACTTATATTTTTCAAAATTTATAATATTCAATTTTTCAACAATACTTATTCAATATAAATTATTCTAGACAATATCTGGTGCAGTTGATTATCGTTCAATTGAGTCAGCATGTTTTATAATTCCAGTATGTACTATGATTGACCAGAATATGATGAGAAATGTTAGGAATCTTATTTGCAGTATGTTCGTAGAGTGATTAACTAAATATACTACATTACCACTTCATGATATTTTTCTCATGAATTTTAGTATATGTATGTCAATGTATAAAAATCATGATACTTTGTATCCTAAAATATAATTTTTACTATAATTCTATTATATCTTAACTTAATGCTTATGTCTACAATTTTCTGCAATGTTATATCACACATTAAATATGATTGTTAAATGACAAAAATACAGTAATAACTCATTAAAATCTAAAACGTAAAACAACTTTACGTTATCTCCTAATGAATGAAATTACAATTCATTAAATCTTTACTGTTATTCAATTGTCAGGAGGACTGGAATATATGTACATTACCATCTGCATCTACCAAACAATCCTCACCACGTGCCATTGGTAATCGTGAGTGTATGTTAGGTAGGAATTGTGTGGTGGGGGAAAGATAGTGTTATGACTGCCGCTAGTCAGATATTTTCCGCAGTCTTCTTTAGTCATCTGGACGTAAGGGTACGTCTTGGCAGTCTATACATTTAACAGGCCCTCAAATGAGTACAATTTTATACGAATGGTTAGACAGTGTTTTTCTTATCATTAAATAAAAGATCAGCAAAAATCTTCGAGTGCAACAGAACAATTTTAACGCGTGTAATACATAAAATATATTGGATAACAACGCACATAATGACGGTGAGTTGATGGTTATTTTTTTGTTATTTCACTTTCAGTGCTATGGAAATCATTTACTTGAGTAATTCGAAACATTAAGACAGGTCGATACTCTTTTGTCTGCTCTTTTAGGAAGATTTGACGCCTAGTCTAGAAAATAAGGATTACAACATAACTACAGTGCAAACAGTAATTGATGACATTAGAAATACACGATGAAATGTGTATTGATGAACTTTTGTCTAATCTTTTGGATTTTTCTCAGAGATATATTAAAACCATGAAATACTGTTTTCTATTGTGTATTTGGAAAATAATAATGATTTTCGAATTCTTCATGAAAAAAAATTAGTGAAAGAGGTTGTTTAATTGTCAACCTATAGTTCATTTTTTATCTCGCACTGTTTTGTTATATATTTAGAAAGCAAAAATTGTGTGGGATAATATTGCTTTACAAAGTATAATAGTCCCTATCTTAAAGCTTCGGTACAAAAGACAGATTTAGCTTGTCATTTCATTATTACTACTGTCACGGACATTCTACACATAGACAATACGTTCCCATTTGAGTTTGACATTATAATGCAGTTTCCCGCGTAAAGTAAGTTGTTACGTGGCTATCTCCAGATTGAAGTCCAGCACAGCTATCATTGCCAACCGTGCAATTTAAAATTATAAATACGTCATAATCTCAAGAAGTACATTCAGTATAAAAATTATTTAATTACATAGATTGATCAAATATTTTCGTAGACAGTATTAACGAAAGAAACACTATTAGCTATTTTAAAGAATCAATGTACGATCTGAAGTACCAGGATATCATCTTAAATGTTATATAACTAGTGGATGAAGTATGAAAAAATGCTTGAAAATATAATCGAATAGTTTTAAAAAATCTGTTGCCTGTTTTTCCATGGACCGTTTCCATGACTGCCAACCATACGTTATACGAGCCACTGTTCGGAGTAGGTCGCGGTTTGATAGTCATTTGAAAACATGGCTACCATGTGAAAATAGACGAGCCGTGATGCACTTTGTAAACAAGCTTCAATATCGTTTTTACTGTAGTTTACCATTGATGCGTTCGTTACGATTTACGGTGCAGTAAATGTGCGTGGCCGAATTAAGCGCGCGGTTGATGAAAAACACGGTTTCTAATAGCGACGACCAGCAGTTGCTAACCAAACTTGCGATTTTTACTGGAGTGCCGTTTTAACAGCAATTAACTTGTCATCCGATTAACTGTACTCTCGAGTGTATGGCGATGCGTTAATAAAATTTGCGGACGATGGGAACACATGTGATGCCAAGAAAAGAGGCGCGGAAACGTTAACCTAACTTTCGAATGTACGTCGTATCGCCAGGTTACGGACACTTGATTCATCTCTCCTACGTAGCCACATCCTCTTCGTCGTGTCAGTTGAATTGGTATTTGTAGAGACTGCCCCAAGAATTTTTGGAGCACATTGCGAAAGATAATAGTAAAGTGAAAACGTGAATATTAACCTAAGTTTCTTGACTGAATAAAACTGCAAGAATACAAAATTAAATGTAATTGCCACTATTTATGTGAAGCGCTCCTTTGTACTGGTTCGATAAGTTTATCTGGTGAACCGTACAGCTGTTATAACAATCCCAGTGCAAGTTCAAATGGACTATTCCTTCATAAGTGAACTGCAATATCGCATTAATGATCATTGTTTATAGTTGCTAAATGGGAATAAAATATAGTCTTCGAACTGAAACAGAACAGACAGTTGTGAACATTGAAGACTGAAATAATTGTCACAACTTCTTATGTGTGGCTGTATTATTAATGTAATTCTGTTCATTACTATAAGACTATAAAATCCTAAGAGATTGCTTGGCTATAACATTACATATATAATATTTGTACTTCTATAAGATATCAATGGATACCAGCGATTTTGATTTAATTACACGACATCCAAGATCCATAATACACTTGGATGTGGACTGTTTCTATGCACAAGTGGAAATGTTACGTCACCCAGAGCTAGAGGGTAAACCTTTAGGCGTGCAGCAAAAAAATCTAGTGGTGACCAGTAATTACATTGCAAGAGAATTTGGAATCAAGAAATGTATGTCAGTCCAAGAAGCTTTGCGCTTGTGTCCAGGGCTGGCCCTGGTACGTGGCGAGGATTTAACGGAGTACCGTAGAGTGTCCACCAAAATCTCTGAAATATTGCATCAGTTTACATCATTGGTTGAGAGATTGGGAATGGATGAGAGTTTTGTTGATGTATCATGTTTAGTTGACAAGTCCGCCAGTAGCTCTAGAAGAGACTCCGATTGCGGTATGATGAATGATTCGTTAAGCAGTGAGTCCAATAGCCCAATTGGAAAGATTTTTGGCCCTGCTGAAGAGGAATGTCCATGTGGCTGTCATGAACGACTATCAAGCGCTAGTAAAATTGCAGCTGAGATGAGAAACCGAATATATAAGGAATTACGATTGACGTGCAGCGCAGGAATAGCGCACAATAAATTACTGGCGAAACTTTCCGGATCTTTGCACAAGCCCAACCAACAAACTGTAGTTTTCCCTTGTGCAGCATCCTTACTATTATCCTCAATCGGCTCAGTATCAAAGATACCAGGTGTTGGACAGAAGACAGCAGAGTTGTTAATGTCCAACAACATTGCAACTGTTGATGATCTTCAAAGAATACCATTGGAAAACCTTGAATTGAAAATTGGTACTGATTTAGCAAGGAAATTAAAAGACAATGCAGAAGGTATTGATGAAACTATAGTTAAGCCATCTGGAAAGCCACAATCCATTGGTCTCGAAGATGGATTCAAGTCTGTATCTCTGGTAGCGGAAGTAGAGTCACGACTTGGAGCACTCTTAAGAAGACTCACAGAATTGGCTACAGAAGATGGAAGGATTCCTGTTGCTATGAAACTGACTGTACGCAAACATGATTTTAATAAAGCGAATAGTGGAAAAAGAGAGACCAGGCAGTCTGCTCTACCACAATCCCTACTTCCAGCAACAAAAGGAGGTGCTTATGACCATGCAAAGATGTTAACCCTAGCTATGAAATTGTTTCACCGAGTAGTTGATGTGTCAAAACCATTTCACTTATCTTTATTGGGCGTCGCTTTTACTAAGTTTGAGGAAAGGAGTTCTGGAAAGAGCAGCATCACGTCCTTCCTTAGGAAACAAGTAGCTGTACAGTCTGTTCTGGACATCAGCTCAGAAGAAGGCATATCTGATGTGAGTTTGGGGTCACCAATGAGTGTAAATCAGGATAGTAATGACGCCGTTGAGCATCCTCAATCCACGGCGAATTCGGCCAACACTTCGTTGTCAAGCTCAAATTTGGCTTCCGTTGCAAAGACTAGCCAGTTCACCGATGACGATGACATACCTAATGAAGTGGAACCTTCTCCGAAGAAAACAAAACTCGAAGTCTGGCTAAGTGGACGCAGAGAATCTCCAAGCAACGAAATGGCTGGTTTACGTCTTGGACCCTCGTCTCCGATGTCCCCCATGTCTCCACCTCCAGGAACCGACGCCGCCGTTTTCAAATCGCTACCCATTGATCTACAGAGAGAAGTTAGCCGTTCGTGGCCAGCGACCAATAAACCAAAACCCAACAATATACTTAAATATTTTATAGCCAACAAGTGACGCAGCTGTATGGCATAATGTCCAATAGGCCATTTTTCTACGCACTTTCTTGGCTATGACGTTAGATGACAGCATGAAGAACAACTATAACGCATTAGAAAAATATTAATTTTCACTTGTTCTTTATTTTGGAAAAGTGCTGAGGGTGTCCAACTTTTATATCCATTATTCTTGATTCGCGTTAGAAATCACTGAACTGATTTAACATTTTGTTAGAACTCTTCACTCTTATGAAAATTTTTGTATTTTTCTCCTGTCACTTGGCCCTCTATGAGGGCATAAAGCCAGAAGGAACAAGTAGAAGAAGAAGTCTATTTTTCTCGAAATAAATAGGTTTCACGTAACACTATCGACATCAAAGATGGAATTCGAATTTGAAATTAATTTAAGACAATATTCGTTCTCACTCTTCTATATGCAATGCTGACATCTAAACGTCTGGTTCTTAAAGGAGAAAGTACATATTCTTTTGTGGTCCAATATTTTTAGCAAAATTTATATTGTTTAATACTGTTGAAATTGCCTTGTAATATATGTAAAATGCGTAATCTGTGTGCACGAAAATACTCGATTGTCGTACTATCTCCACAGTGGCTTAAAGTCTTCAATTCGACAATTCAAGAAATTTGCTTACATGAATCATGATTTTTAAATCCATAATAATAGAAAGGTTTCCAAAAGGCCAGACATTTTGTTCTTCTGCAAACTCATCAAAATTCTTAAACTTCTTTCGATCAAAAATTGACATGCAATTGGACCACGGAAAACAGTGATATTAGCCATATTGCTTTCACTAGCACAATTCTTTGTCCTGCTCATATTTTAAGAATCGAAATCAGTTCATTATAATTCATCGCATTGAAAATTGTCTGGGCTAAACATTTCATTTAAACAGAAATTATTCTTTTGAATAGCTTAGTGTAACCATCGTTGCGGTACTTATTTACTATACAAAGTTAAACACAAGTTCATAATTAGTAAATGAGTTATAAAAAAGAAACATGATTGATTCTACGAGTTAATACCCAGTTAGTTTCTTTATTTTTTGCCCATTGATGATTTCCAATGTATCTCTTGATGATTCTGTCAATATGGTATTCCGCAGAGGAAACGAAATTTTGTATATAACTATTAATTGCGGGAGATTTTGAAGATGGAAGATGTTTTCTATATACAGGAGTGAATTAAAGAGTAGTGTGCTTTCATTAATATAAGCTCTCTAAATGTAAAACCAATTATAGTGATAATTAATTATCATGATTAATTGTCAGTTCCTGATGAATGATATGCAGATAGGAAAGACATTAGAAACCCAATGTATCAAAATCTCCTGTATCTTATATCGTAATTTTTATTGTCTTTAAAGGCACTTAGCCAAATATGTCTATATAATTAATTCACTGTTGATTCAATTATAGTATAAGGAACATACTTGATGTCGATTAAACAACGAAAGTGACTCGTTTCGCGAGGCGTATTTGAGACATCCTGTATAAATGGCTGTATTAGAACATAACTATAAATGACGAAATATTTTTAACGAAGGAGACAAACGAGAGAGAGGGGAGGATAGGGAGAAAGAAAAGTAAAAAAAAAAAGATTAAAATTATTGGATCACTGGGAAACTACGTACAAAGACAAATCTCTTATATTCTTGTATGCGAGATAAATTGAATGCATTTTATTGTAAATTGTATTAGAATCTAAAATCCGTTACACATACTTTGTCACGAATTATCGTAATGTTTCCCTCATGTTTTATATCATTGCAGATTTTCATAAATGACAAAAATGTTGTCCCGCTTTTCCGTACATTCCAAATTTTACCGTGTATAGGACATTTCTTAGGTGCTTATTCAAAGCGAAAATTATTTTTTTCATTTTCAGTTTTCATTCATGACTATTGAAAATTGTCAAAAATTCTCGCAGCATAACATTTTGTGTTATTGTAAAAATTGTAATTTTCTAGGACTCCTCTTTATAATCGACAATATCATTTTACAGTGCATAGAAGTTAATATACGCTGTACGATCGTCTTACATTACTCTTAATGTTCTACTACTAATTCACACATTTCTTTCGACCCCTTATTATGTGTCCTTCTATTATCATATTGCGTCATTTTCGTGAGAGCATTTCGTTAAGTATGATTTTTCATTCCTCGTATCTGCAAGCTCGGTCTTCTAAGATGCGAAGGAGAATTCTTCCAAAATGTTACGACACGAAGGGCAGAGTACGTTCTAATGCGAAGATAATTAGAACTTAAATCAAGAATTTATTTTTTACACGATCGCTACCGTTACTATATAATATTATAAGTTAATGTATATAAATACACAAACACATACACGTACACTTGGTAAAGGTTGTCCAATGCAATGTAAAGCATACTTTAAAAAATTAAAAAAAAGTGTTGTCAGTTTTATAAATGCTCTACAAAGCTTTTATTTTTCCCGCACTTAAGGAAAGAGTGCAGTAGACTCTCGTTAACTGAACGTTTTTGGGGATGTAGGGAAAGTCTATCACAACAAAAACAATCGGTAAACGAGAGCATCTCCTCTTCAACAGTTTTTATCAGAATTCATTGTCCTTAATTGTTTCCCAACATACAATTCTTTCGCGCTTTTACAACAATACCCACGGTAGCTGGTAGTGAGGATTATTCCAATACATATCCCATGATACAAGAGAGACGCCACCTGTCAAAAGAGGAAGCGTTCACTTATGAAGCATTCACTTAACGGGAGTGTACTGTACCACGATCTGCCGTCTTACAGCGTACAGCAATAGTTGTGGTTTTGTCAGTACATTTTTCTAATTTTAATTTTTTGCAGATAATAAATAAAGGTTCCACGGAATCTTATTTGTTTCATTTACTTTCTTGCATTCCTAAGGAAAATATGTGTTATGCTATTACGAATCGTTATAATACTCAACGATGACGTAAAACGCTATTGTAGAAAGCGCCATCTAGTAAACCATCCGATAGAAACTTCAGAATCAAGTTTTCTCTCTAGCTACGCATTGATTCATGAACGCATGTAATTTCAGTGAGTACGTTTAGGGTGTTCAAAATTCGGAATAATTTTATTTAACATAGTATTTTATATTGTAGTTAATCTTCGTGTCGAATATTTTATTGAGTATATCGATAAAAATGTCGGGACCTATGGTGTTGTGTCAATTATGGATGGGAGGTGTAAGTACGCATATTAATTGGGAGAACAAAAAAGAATGTACTTTATTTGACATATTCCTTTGAGAAGACCCCGCGGGACGAAAGGTTATGATTAAATGTAGACGAAAAGTTTATAATTATTAATTGCGTTACATTAACGCGTAGACAATTGATTCGTGATGCTCGAACAGCATTATATTTACGTCAGCGGTATTCCGTTCAGTAGAATTCGAATTGCCTTTGAAAAAAAGACAGAATTATTGAACGTAACAACCACCGTTCTTCGATCGAAATATAACGTATCGATTTCATTCAGCTAGAGCCGTATATGACAGAGAGCTTCATAATGAATGCTTTTCACAAAATGGGAGAGCAACCCCAAACCGTGAAGGTGATGCGAAATCGATACACGGGTGAACCGGCCGGTTATTGCTTCGTCCATTTTCCGACTGACGAAATGGCACTTGACGCCATGCACAAACTCAACGGCAAGGCCATACCAGGATCGAATCCCGTAAATCGATGAATTTTTCTTCGTACCCACGTAACACCATGTGTATGACTATCCTAAGCAGACGATACTACTTTTTCTTTTCAGACTGTTAGGTTCCGTTTGAATCACGCCAGCACAACGGGCAAGCCAGCTGCAGACAGGGAGTTCAGTATTTGGGTTGGTGATTTGTCTACTGACGTTGATGATTATTCGTTGTACAGGGCGTTCGCTGCAAAGTACAATTCGATCAGAACAGCCAAAGTAATATTAGATAGTTCTGGCTTTAGCAAGGGTTACGGTTTTGTCAGATTTGCCAATGAGGAAGAGCAGAAGAACAGCCTGGTTACCATGAACGGATACAGGGGCCTTGGTACCAAGTCTTTGAAAATCTGTAATGCTGTGCCAAGACCGTGGAACAAAATAGCTGGGTTTGTTGACACGATGTATAGAGTGATCTTTATAGTCTGAATGATCTTATATTAATCCTCTAATTTTTTCAGATCTACACCACCTCAATCATCATCGGACTACTCTTCATCGAATATGAATTCAGAATCATATAACTATTATGACACATCTTCTTATTGGAATAGCTATAGTGCTTGGCAGCAGGGATATTATGAGAGTGAACCTACATCAGATGCATACACAAACTATGTTTCAGATCAGAAACCTGAAGAAGACGAGCTGGAACTAGTTGGTGTGTATTTACATCCTTACATAGATAATGGTAATTGTGCGAAATAATTTATTCATAATGTTTCAGAACATTCTGTTCCAGTAGATGTTGACAAAATGAACAGGGATATAATTGAACAGGATTACAATATGTGGGATGCATTAGAGAGTTCAAAATGGATTCCATGTGATACACTTGAATTGTGTTATTAATAAACACAGTCAAGTTTTTTTTATAATAAAAATTAAGCTGTATATAAGATGTTCAACAGTTCCATAGGTTAATCAAGCAAGAAATACCTTTGATATGATACTTCTTATTTATGTATGAGGTGCTGTATGTCAATTTACTGATAACAAGTTGTGACTGAGAGAAAATTTCACATGATAGAATAATTATTGAAATAAATTCATATGCAATTCCGTGACAAATTTTTATTCAATTAATTGTACACTATATTTTATAGCCTATTACATATTCCACCAACAATCGAAAATTTGGCTGTACAATATATTAACGAGTAAAATAGATAAACGTAAAACCAAAATGCAGGTGATGATAAACCAGTATTAGTAAAATTGTACAAATGGTTCATAAAATAATTGCTTTCTAATTTTTCTACGTACGTATAAAATGCAATAACGCATATTCATTTTTATCAATTAACTCAATATATATTTACAAACATAAATGCAGGTATTCAACAAAAATGTTTTCGAGTTTTTAATTGTAATTAAAACATTGCTTACTTAACTATGATTTAAAAAATCATTACGTATCGTTCATCGAGGCATTTGAATTCTTGCATTTAATTACGTTTTCAAAAAAAAAAAGCTTTCCAGTATTGCATTTACTATAATGATCTTTAATGAAATCTAGGTAATAGCCATATATGTAAATGCATTTCTTCAAACTGGTTTCAATTTTTCTATAAATACGTCGTACATGATCCTTAATTTAAATTAATTAACTCAATAATATAATCAGCCTGAATATGTATGTACAAAGTAATAATGTATCAACCTAATTATAATGGCGGATAATGTGCCAACATGATTGTATGTATACAATAGGAAGGCCATGCTTTATGTAGTAATCCAGAGATATTTCTAGAAAGGCAGCTAGGATACTTGTTTTTACTTTTGTTTTCTACGTACGCTAATTGAAATAGCATTGCATTATTTCTTTTTTTACAATTTTGAACAGTTGATATCCTTAAATTCACGTATCCTTGAAGTCTCTATCATTTTAATAAGTGAATGAATTGATTTTTAGAGAGAAGACCGACAGGGGACCACAATGTATAAAATTAATTGACTTCTTATTAAAAGTGACATTACTCAATCAAATCAATCGATTTTGTAGTATTCAATAATTGTTCATTGCGTTTTTCATCATTTTTTATTCCGTTTTCACAGAAATTGGTTCCACTTTCGCTATTCCAGAAGTAACAGTCGCTAGTAATTCCGGAGTAAGATCTACAGGCGTCATGTTTTGTTTAGCATTGGGATCATTAGGATCGACGTGTGGATTAACCATATAAACTTGAACTATAGTGTTCTCTGGTTCCTCCATAGATTCCTGAGCAAATATAACAAGTGAACCAGGTTCTACCTGACTCATATCTGGTAACGAATTCTTGATTACTTCCGGCGGTTGCACTGGTGATACCGGATGATCATTTGTTGGTTCTTGCACCAGCTTCTCTGTTGCATCCGAATTTTCCAGAATTGCTTGCTCCTTGGAAGGCTCAATATCAATTGTATTAACCTCTTCAATATTGTCGGATAAAATTGTTGTGTCCAGAGTATTTACGTCGGGTGCCTGCAGTTTCCTCACCTTAGGTAATCGGCCAGAACGTGTTGGTCTTATTTGGTAAACCTCGTTGTCACTGTCTGTGTCCTGGATGCTGTTTGTCTCATTTGTTAGATTGTCTAGGGTACTTTCTATCGAACGAGTACGTTTACTTCGTACGCGTTTCTTTCTCTTCTGATTACAAAAGCTTTTGAATGCTTCAGAACGTAGTAATTCGTCTAGGCTTATATTTTCTACGTCGGCCGATAGTGCAGGTTCATTCACTTCAGCCTCATCCGTGTCTTCCGATTCAGCTATGCTTGATGCCACTAATCCTAAAGAGATACGTAGATGATTTGGTATACGGTATGAGGTTGGCAGTGGAATTACGAAAAACGTATTTAAAACAACAAAACTTACGAGAAGACCTCTTTCGTCCAATCTTTGGTCTCTCTTTGTCGTTCTTAGTACCTTTCTCTTTTTCTTTCGTCTCCCATAAAGACTTTTCGGATTCCTCAAAAGCGGCTGTATTTAAAGAGGTATGCAGGTGTCGAAATATTTTTCTTTTTATTGTATTAAGGAGTAATGTATTGTAAATTTACTTACCTAGTTCTTTTTCCAAAGTTTCGGTATCGAATTCTTGGTGAAACATGAGTGCCTTTTCAACTAGTCTTCTGTTTGTTCTTTCTTCTTTTTTAAATTTGGCTTTTATTTCTTGACGAGTCCTCTTGGGAAATAAACTTTGCATGAGCAAGAAATCCGTGCCAACTGTATTCAAGGCACGGTAGAATTTTAATGTCTCCCATTTTGGCCATTCCTTACTTTTTTGCTTTCTCTTATAGAAACCATTACTGTTACCACCATCGTCTATCACAGCCTCCGAATTAGCAAGAGCATCTCGATTCTTTTTAGCATTTGTATGCTCTATTATGAGACTTTGTTCATCAACTATTAATTGGCCATCTGGTCCAACTTTGACTTGAGGAACTGGCATTGCTGTTGGTTCATCCACATTTTCTTCTTCCTGAACTTCAACAGAGCTGAACATGATAGATGCACGTTAAATTATCAAAAAATATCTAATTAGATAAGGTATCTTCTCAAGTATATATAGAATAAATTGTACTTACGAGCAAATTGAAGCTCTTCTTGAAGTTGGTGCATTCTCATTTTGCTTCTTCATTGGATTTGCTACTGGATTATAATAAATTAAATCGTACATAGTCAACTTGTTCCTATCAGGTGCTTTATTTTCGTGCTTCAGTAAAAATTCTCTTCTAGCTTCAGCTAATTTTCTTGCTGATTCCGATACCATTATTCGTCTTTTCTGTCCTGGTTTTGTTGCTAAATTACCACTGTTGGTCATAGCATTACTAGGAACCTCTTTATTGCTTTGAACAGAACAAACTGAATCATTTCGAACACGATTTGGTACAACAGAGGTTGACCTTTTACTATCATCTTCTGATTCGCTTGCACTAGCTCCACTTCCTTGAATACTATTTCTCCGAATTCGACCACCTCCATCTAATCTTGGGATTGGTCTCATGAAGCAGGATCTATTTTGCAAGATTTTTGTAGGTGACACTGGAACATTATAAACAGTACAGTTAATAGGTTATATTTATCCATTATCGTAATTTAAGATAAAAGAAGCATTGGGCATTACTAGGTTCCGGTGGAATTGTGGTTTCCGTAATTATCGGTAGTTGTTTTACTTTAGATGGTACAATCTCAAAACGTTCATTAGATGGTTTTTCTATTGCTTGCTCTGTGCTTTTTGTCTTGTTGTTTAATTCTGGTTTAATGTTTGCTGGTGGAATAATCGTTGATTCTTCCTTCTTCACTTTTAGCAAAGCTGCATCAGCATTTCTAATTATTGGATCCTCTGGTTGTACTAGTGGTTGCACTGGTGGCGGAGTTGATATTCGAGGAGCTTTTTCAATATGTTTTTCAGGAATTGGGTCTTCCGAAACATTTAAATGTTTAACTTTTTGGCCATCCTCATTGTTCATTTCATTGGGAATGATAGTTTTTGGTGAATCTGCATTGGCTCCATCTTGTACATTCTTTCGCCTAACTGGGACAGTTGCAACTGCCTTAATCCTGGCCCGTCGCATTTTATTTATGTGGTTGGTTGATAATTCAAGTATATATGAAAATTATGCACACGCTCACTGTCACTGAAATATATGTATATATTACACAATTTGTATACAAATTTCAAAACCCTTCATATTTTTTCGTTCATTACAACTAAATTTCACTTCAATTACACTCACAATAAAACGAAATGAAAATCTACTAATTAATAATGTTAATGTAATCAGATAAATTCGACGGCCCAAAAATGTATTGTATATAAATTAAAGCCAAGCATATATTAACAGAACCAGTAAGCAAATTTAGAAAATTACAAAAATATATTAAACTACTCCAAGCAAACATGTGTTTATTTGTTTATACGTTTATCACAAATAATATAAACCCCACTTAAAGCCCCCCTGGACAGCGGTTCGACAGTGTCATGTCCATTTAACACTAACATATAACATGTTAATTAAAAACCTAACAGAATAATAAATTACACTATAAAGAATCATGTTTTAATATCTAACAAGTTCAAACTAAAAATCATCTTTAGCATGGCCGTATAACCTTTCCATATGGAAACCATTCGATAAACATCACCATGCATAAAGAATTGCAAACAGAGTATTGAACGGCAAGTGTTCTAATTAAAGTAATTAAATAATATTGTTACTTACCGTGGTCGTAATTTCCTTGTTATACATTAATGGCTTCGCAATGTGCTCGTCAAAGGTTATGTCTCGCCGAATCCCCGGTATAGATTATGTTCTACGTGATATCCGTCGTAACGAGATTAATATTGCATATTCCGAACTTATGCAGAATTCGATAATTTTTCTCGATACTCTGGATCCACTAATTTCACACACATGTCTCCACATGACACTCAAGAACGTATATCTCTTCTCAAATAACAGAATAGCTCTCTAGCTCCTGATATATTTCTTCCATAGCTCGTAGGCACCTAAGTGCGCCGACGCATTTTACTGGCATCTACTTTTTTTTACTCGTGCTACATATGTCTCTGCTACACATAGATTCTGTGAACTATATACTCCAGGGAGGTCCATGGCGATCTTAAAAAACAGCTGCATCTTCATAATCATACAACCCTTCGTATTTTCGCTGCCTCTCGACAGAAGTATAAATCAATACGAGAGACTAATAATCTATTATGTATATCATAAGTTATTGATAATACTTATTTTATATAATAAATAACTGTTAGTTACTTTCTGGTAGGATTTATTTGATACACTTATTTTACGAATTATAGATATCGAGAAGCTGGCCGGTGACGTTTCATACTGGAGAGATTCGAGTGAGCGGTGAAAGCACTGTTGGTTTGTATTGAACGATACTAATCTTTTACACTTTTATACGTATATTGTGTTAATCTTGTCGAACGCTGTAGTAGTGCGTAAAAGACAAATTATTCCTAACCTGTAACATTACGTGACTACATATTGTATATCTTTAAATGTATCGATTAAAGAAAATGTACTTTACTTAATTAGTACTTTAAATTAATTATATAAATCTTAGAATTACTTTTAAGCTCAATACTAAACACACACGATACAACAGTGAGAAACGATTGTTGCAATCTTTGACATTACAGATCTGAAAATCGTTAAATTCCATCAATCAATTTGAATGTTTGGTTATAAAATTCAAATCAATCTTTTATTTTGATATGACTAAAACAAACAGACGTAAAATTCCTCACAGATGAGGATACATGTAACATGTATGTCAGTTTTAATTTCGCACTCATATACATAACGTCAATGTAACAGAGCGCAGTTACATTTGCATTTAATAGAATAATTTTCTATTCGCACCTTCCGTTTCGCCCAAGAATGAGTACAATCATTATAAATCATGTTGATACAAACATAGAAAATAACGCAAGTCAGCATACATATGACAAATCTAATTAAAAATTTGTAATTTCAGTAGTCTTCAAACACGATGATTTCACAAAAAACCGAATGTGCATGCATGTCATAATAAACTTGTTCTACGGCTGATATACTTATCATCAAACTCCAAAGGTACGAGTAATTAGAGAACGAGGCAGTGTGATATCAGGCATGTGTTGTTCGTTTACCAATGAAAATAAAGTTTCATAAGAATTATTGAATTTACAACCAATGGCGACGTTTCTTTAGTCTTCATCAAGAATTGTTGTCGCTGTTGTGTACCTACTACGCGGAACAACCTGTTCGGTTGACACCCACCCACCCATCAACTAACTCACTCACTCACTTTCTTTCTCACTCAGTCACTAACTCTCTCACTGACTTTATAACAGCTACAGAGAGTAGTCAGGCAGTAACTGGCGCGGGAGTCAAGTCTCTGAACAAGACGGTCCTAGCTGGCATACTATGCGTCACTTTGAAGCACGAAACATTGTACTGCCCTACGCGTAACGTGAATACGTCAGTTAGTCCATGTGTCCGTGACGCGTGTGGACACCCTAGGATTCAACTGGCTTAATTGAGAGAATATTTTAGTGTGTGGCGTGCGGCTACTTTCTGTTGAGGAAGTATGGTGCAAATGGTACGAATTACATTGTTTATTTTTACGTATGCAATTTCGAAGTGTAATAGAGTTATTTATATCATCTGGCTTGGTATGTTTTGTTAGAAAGTTAGGTTACTGTAAAGTATATTAAGTTAGGTTACTGTTTGAGTATAGCTATTGTGGTTAGTCGGTGCGTGGAAAAATGTGGTTTAATAGAACCACATATTTTAGGGCTCCGAATAATCAGGTTTAAGCATTTTTTTTAATGACCTTTTTGCATACTGGTTTATCATTGGACATATAGGGTTGATGTTTTTATAAATGTCTTGAATTTTCCAAGACATTATTTTTAAAATCTTATAGGACGGTTTGTACTTGTCTTTGAGGAATTAGGAGAAAAAAGTGCGTCAATTGAATTTTATTATTTTTGAAAGTATCCATATAATTTTATGCCTCGTTTTTCGTATTTAATACACGTGTGCTGTTATCTGAATGCTGATATGCGGATACGAGTGAAGTTTCTGTAGAAACAGAAAATGCTAATTTGCAGTTACGTTACAGACATTCAAATTTCAGGCTGCTGACAATGACAATACCATAGTAGCTCGGAAATAGCATCCTGCTACTGAACAAAACTTTTAAACAATATACCACTTACAAAATTCAAATAAAATTTAAACATTCACATAATTACTATTGATTAAAAATTTCATTGCGTACTTACTTATTGTACTAATAGTAACTAATTCCTCAGTTTAGTACATTTCTAAAGGAACTATTCACAGAAAAGTATTTTCTGTATTATCTCGTGATGAGGTATTCTGCAACTAATGTATCCTCGATTTCGCATGTGTAATCTTGCCGTTCGATTAAATATTCTGTATGGATAGCAACACGGGATGTACGCCAAAGTATTTCTCTGAGAAAATGCATACGTGAATGCACTTGTATAACGCACTCACTTATCTACTGAGAACATTGCAACTTGTTCATATTTACGTTAAGTGAAAATAAGTAAAATTTATAAAAAATTATTCATATACGTGCAATGCATTTCCGCACTGTACTTACGTTAGACGTGGACGTTGTAGATATTCATGTTGACATGCATACGTTATTACTTAATAAAGGCCCTTGTGCTCCTATCAAATTTGATTAAGGATTACCAACACGATAGCATCTCTAACCTAATTTGAAAGTCACGCTCAAATTCAATGATGAATCAGAAAATTATTCGTGCATCCGTATGTATAATGAATTCCACAAACTCATTTGATTATCAAATCAAAATCTATGTACATAATCTTTCTATTAAATGTGTACATTTATTGCTAAGTACATAGCGTACCAATGGATACCATGACATAGTCAATATATTTTATCGAAATTAGAAATCGTCAGGTAATAATAATAGATACTAACTCAATACATACATCTGATTCTTAATATGTCCAAAGATCATTTTCATTAACATGTCATACATAACAGTAAACTCCTAATGAACTTACTGTACTCATAATATTATTTACGTTGAAGATTCCACTGATGCAATTATTTTTTTTGTAAAAATGGATATATATATAATAGATAAATATAACTTATATTTTTTTTTAGCAAACGTTATCAGCGAACGTCGGTATCACCATCGAAGTTGGCGGTGGAATAGAGAATCCTGTTTGTCAAGATGTTGTCGACGAAGGTCGCTACAGACGTACCGATGATTGCGAATCATTGGCTGTACCTAGTAACGTAAGTAAAGTTATCATTTTTTATATTTCCAAGTAATTAATTTATGAGTCTTCAATAGAACCACGGTCTTAATTGATTATGTACATATCTATACTGCGAATTTACCAGATAGCAAGATTATATTTAGACAAAATTATGTATCATCGAAATTTTTTAAATATTTTTCATAGAAACGTTACTCCTGATATAATCATTCGGAATGCCGTCGTCACGTACTGTAATGACTCTATGGGCATGTACAGTAGGAATAGTAGTAGCTGCTGGGTAGTGCGACGAATCCGGTTTAGAGAATGACTGACAGAAGCCTTCGGTTAGTATTCCCATCGTTGGGCCGGAATCGCTTCCGCGTATACTTCCTCGAGATTATTGACGTAAACGTACGTCCTGGTAGGAAAAAAAAAATTATTAGTAAACGTCTTTTCCCATTCTATTAAATGACTCATCATTGTTGCCTAAGGTGATAAATAATTGTAGGTTAGGCGATTGTATACAATGTTCAAATGAAGATTTATCAACGATGATTCATCCTGTAGTATCAAGCATTCAAATTCGACTTAACCTTTTGTAGACTAATATTGAAAGTGTTTCAATCTGACAGAAAAACAAACAATTCGACACACACCTAGTTTTGCACAACCTTTTTCCCAGGACGTAGCACAATCAGAAGTAGTGTGTCAGTATTTGGTTTAGTGTGATACAGAAAAGGTCGCTTCGGGATGTATGTAAGTACAGTTACTGTAAAAAAATAATTTTTTCTATTATTTTTTCTATTATTTTTTCCCAGTGAAAAGATTACCCAGAGCGTTAACTCTATTTGATGACTGGTTCAGCTTCGTCATTTCACATTACAGGGGCTCAGGTATGCCTTATTGCTGGAGTTTTTGCAGGTGCGACTTCCACTGGCAGCAGCTGCACGCCTGACTCTGTCCTAATAAGTGGGAAACGAAAGAGTAGGTAGTCGTCAATGTAGTACTAGTAGAAAGTACAGGATGGTAAAGTCCATACTATAGATAGTATCAGTGGTATTGTATGCAAAGTGCCAAAAAGAATAGAAGAATATAGTCCGAACGCCGTAAATTCCCACATTAATTTTAGTTGGAATAAGAATTTGCAGGTTATATAAATTTCGAATTCTACATTGACATTTTAGGGATACACTTTGGAAATTCGATTCTGTGATTTGTGTGTCATTTGCTTTGCAGCGTATCATAATACGGCGTGTGTAATTTCTGGGGGGAAAAAGGGGATGCACATGTATATCAATGACGTTATCAAACTATGTGGTAACGGACGCGGATTTATGTTATTTATCGTAAGGACGTAGCACAATCAGAAGTAGTGTGTCAGTATTTGGTTTAGTGTGATACAGAAAAGGTCGCTTCGGGATGTATGTAAGTACAGTTACTGTACAAAAATAATTTTTTCTATTTTCTTGTTATTTATCATCCTTTTCAATCATTGATAAATTTTGTACGAGAATGAGATTCTTCGCGTAGACAATTTTTTATACGAATTTTAAACTCGCCTTGAAGGAATGCTGGGTTATAAAATGTCAAGGTCTAACCTGGGAAGATTCTGGGAAGGTCTCCAGGTAGCATCAGAAAGTCGTAAACGTTACCTTCTAATAGACGCTCCAGTAGAAATCTCACAGGAAAGATCTTTCGCTCGTAAAGTATCGATACGATCCAAACTTCCTCTAGATCTGTCGTTACGTTATCCACGAATCGCTCTTACGAGTGATTTTCGAACTCCATACTAAAAAGTGGCCTTACAATCGGTATAATTTATTATCGTAACCCCCATTAGAATTGAATTATTGTTTATCACAAATTTTTTCTAAACGAAAAATACTGCTAAACAATTAGTACTCCTTTTAAAAGAGTTTAGTCATAAAAAATAGCAGCATTTATAGTTTCTAGTTATCAAAAGATTGCTCGAGCGCTACGTCCTGGAAGAGGCAGTGTAATCTTAGCTTTATTTCCTCTTAACAAATAATAATAATGCATCCGCAAAAAACATTAGCAGCGCATTCCTACGCGAATATAAAAATTTCAATGTGAAAATCTAGATTGGAATTGATTAAATAATTATTTATTCGCAATTTTTGTTCATCGTTATCGATAGATTCGACTGATAACTTATCAGTATTGACAAAAAAAAAAGGGGGTAAGATATAGTTATAACACGCTTTCATTTAATCAATCGATATACTTGCTTCTCAGACGTTGATAATTGTTTGTGGAATGCTCTGATTTTTTTGTATTTAAACAATTTTTTTGATTATGTGTGATTTGAAAATTTAATTCGTGTTACTTCGCCACTATCAAGCATTTACGAGTTTGGAGTAACGACAGATACTGTGAGTATACGTAGTTGGCTTTGGACTGGTTATGGGTGATGATTCACAAGTTACTCACCTGGGATTCCTTGCATTCTACTCACGCATGAGACTTGATTTCGTCGCTTTGCGTGCAAGCAGTGTTCCCTTGGCGCCTATTTTATTCACTATACTACAACCGTGGATATATAAAGGCAAATGAATCTGCTCGTGAATACTTTTGAAATCGCCATTTCTGGAAAGTATAATGACCTAATAAAGCGCACTGTGTTGCCTTATAAAAAAAACCATAGCAAATTCCAAGCAATAGAATGCCCAATAGTCATACGCGACTTCTAATTTTCTGCTCATGCAATTTATATTGAATTCAATAATTCTGTTGACAGTCAATATAAAAAATTGACATAACTACATAAAATCAAATTACTTAACTAAAAACTCAGAAGTTCTTCTATATACAGGTCTTATCGGTGGCTCTTATTTATTTTTAAATTTATCGCGCCCGTGTGTCAATAATGAATTCCGTATGAAAAAGTGTTGTGTAACACGTACTGAGGGTACGAAAGGGACAGATGTAAATTGTTTCAAAGTCTCTGTAATTTGCGACAGGAAGTGATGAAGCATTGTCAGTGCTCGGTAATGATCTTAGTCATCCGTAATCAAGATCATGGCAGATGCATGGCTAAATTATAGTTTTCGTAGAGGCGCCCTTGTCGCCTGTGGCTATGACAACCCGGCATGCACCACTGTATGTCGGGTTGCTTATGCGCAGGCGCAACCTTTTAGGAGTGCAGCCTGTAACGTCTACACGTATCGGGCTAAAACCTCAAATGCATTATGGGTATCTAATGCACGACTGCATAACCATTATATTTAGAAGTAGAAATATCTGACACTGGGTACTGATAATTCTTGAAGATTTACGACGCATTTTAAATTTTAAGGCGACTAGGAGGATTTATGTTAACTTTTCTCTGGATAAAAGCTACATTTTAACAAACGGTCCATTATTCTTGAAACCTTAGATTATTCTACTCGTATTAAATATCTTGATACTGAGCATGTTGGTAGTCACTTCAAGTGTAAAGATATATGTGGTACATGTGGCGCCATCTTTGAATTATTGTCACATGTATACCTTACATAGACGCCAGGCGTTCTTATCGTTATTTACGTCCAAATTTTTTATTTTCTCCCACTTTACTTTGTCGTCAGCGAAATAAAAAACGTATCTCGATAACACGTGCCGTCATGAATAATTATTTTGCGAATGTGTGATGTAGCACATGTGGAATGTATTTTTGCTTTAGGACCCACGGAATGACGAAGTATTTGTGTTACCAAAAATATTCTATATCACGTATAGCATTTATTGGCGTTTTTCTGTATGCTTGTATACGAACGATTTTTTTATACATGAACTTTGACATTTCGCACGACTCTTTATTGCGTCCCAATGGCTTGTTATTGGCTTTGTACATCGAAGCAAATTACGGGATATTTCATAATTGTGATTTTTTTTTCAAAAAAATTATATTACTCGCTATGCAAGTAATTTCATATATTACGCGTGTAATGTTACTTCGTGCTGATATATGTTATACCATGCATGTGATGCCGTGCATGACCTTTTTACCTTTGTGTGGGTCTATGGGTCCCCTACGTCTGATCATAAATCGCAATTAAAACATAGGGGTGGCGTGGAGCTCGGGCTTGTAGAGTCGTGTCAGATGCTTGGACCATGTAGGATGCATAACTCGGACACATACGTTGGTACCTATGACAGGCGCAAATTGAATTATAAAATCATTTTAAGACTGAACAGAGATAGGTGTTACATCCTGCTGTTGAGAATCTCCGCATCGAGGTTATTTATAGAGAAAAAAAAAATAATATACTACTGTCAATTAACGTCTAGGGAAATATTGATTTTTGGACAACAAACTTTTTCATTTACCAAATATTTTTTCTCACTTCCAATCATTCTATTTTGGAGACCCTAGTAGCGTTACACGAATGTGGAACATATCTTGAAATATTAAGAGTGTTTATCTTGCAGCAAGTGTACCCATAATAAAGAAAGCCACTCGCGATGGAAATAAGTAATAGAATTCGAGTAATGGCGTGCTATGGTCACCGAGGAATAAATAACTTGGATAATCCGTGAAAAAACGTAAAAACATATTTGCCTAGAACAAATAACAAACATCGCCGCGTAGAACGTAACAGTGTGCATTAAAAGATACTACGTAAGCTAGCACGTGCCCGAAACAAAAAATTGCATCGTAAATTAAAAAAAAAAAAATTTTTAATTTAAATTTTCCAATTTTCATTACAGTCTGTCAAAATGCTTCTTTAATTAATTATACAGTGTCCTGTAGTCACGTGTATTGTTATCGTCACGCTGACGATAGAATAGAAATATATTTTGATTTCTGATTTAAAAAAATTCATCCCATTCCGTGTCAGCTATAGGGGTTGATTCTTTAAATTCTACATGGTTTTATAATCCAGCAATGTTCGGTTCGTGCTGGAACGAGTGCGTGCGCACTCTACGTTGCATTGGCTTAACAGCCTGTAACAATGTGACGGATCGTCAAGTTGGTAGTAGTGGTAATAAGCGTTAGCACTGGCGGCAGTCAAGCGAACGTAAGTGTATAGGTGGTGGTAACACTGGCGGGTAAAGTCTGTGGTGGGGGTAGAGCATTTAAGTCGAGCTTGCAAGGAAACGGGTGATTGGTGATAGGGCAGTAGTTGCTGTTGAGCGCTCGAGGAAGCAGGGTTCCTGTATTTATTGAACCCCGAGGCTTTTTTCGCTTTTTTCATTCTAATGCGCGTCACTTGACTTTCAAAATTCGTCAAAGTATTTGACGTACGGTTGAATTCGTGATAAATCGAAATCGCATTCACGATTCTATATTAGACATAAGTATGACGTGGTCGGTTAATTTTTTTTTAAATTTTGTGTGAAAAAAATTTTAGCACTGACATTTGGTGTTAAATGTTTTGAAGATCGATTGTGTTTCTTTAATGAATTTCATTGTACTGCTTGTTCTTTGAACATCTATTATTTTTTTTTGGCTTTGTTCAGTTGCTTACTGGATATCTTTACAGGCAAGTTTACTTTATTATTTTTCTTTTTTAGTATATGTATGTCGTTGCAGTTGTACTCGTATTTTGATAATTCTCTACTCGACTCCCTTTCGTATAAAGAATTGTAGCAGATAGTATTACAATACTCATCTAACAGTACATTGAAACTATTTTGACAAGCGTGAAGTACTTGTTCAGTGTCAATAACAGTCATTGTAATTAGTCCAAAATTTGTGTATGAATTGACATACACTTTGGTTAGCGACTGTTCATAAATTTTGTCGATTGTCACTGTCAGTTTAAGCGGCAAAAATTCACGGAGACTTGTAAACCATTAATTACCCACAATCCCACTCTAGTTTTTGTTAATACGAAAATTCGCATCATCACCGCTCTTTTATTTTTGTCCGTCCAATTCGTAGCATCGCGTGACGTAATTTACGCACGAGTACTTTTTGACGTTAGATTACGTATCGAGAATCTGAATTAAAACTTTTTAAAACTAAAACACTGTCCATAATGAATAAGTAAACCTCGGAGAATCATGTACGGCGTCTCTCGAGTTCTGCTGTCGAATTTTACATACGTCGAACACACGTGTCACATATGTTGTGCCAAAGCGATCTTCACCCTCGGCGCATTTCGGTGACATTTCCATACGTGGGTTCCTTTTTCCATACATGCGGCTTCTTTTTCGAACGATCCTCAGGATCAACGATCATTCGCATCTCAAATTTTTTTTTCCAATTGTCAGATCCCTCAAAATCTCAAACAGGACAAAATTGTACTTGTTGCATAGTTAAAAATATGCATTCAATTTTTTTACTTTTATTCTTTACTTATTTACTTATTCTGATATGCGATTGACATTTGAGTATGACAAAAAAAAATCGTGACGTATCGAATCGCGATCCGGTGGGATTCGCTTCGTGTAGGTATACCGATAGCTTTAATGTAGATTAATTTGCTAGGGTTGCAATTAAAGTGATTGCGTTAATCATTTTTCGAAGGTGAATTTAAACAGTATCGGGTTCCTTGACCACGGGAAGTAATGGAACGATGTTCAATTGATTTGTTTATTTGATGTCAGCGGGACGTTAAGTAATTTCTTTTTTTAATAATCGTACGCTGGGGAAGGCACCGGAGATAAAAGGGCACTGGAATAATATGTATAGGGAAGATGTGAGTTAAGTGACAAGTAATGCTGAAATTCTGGCAGTAGATTCTAATATTTTGTGCAAATAATAAAATTCTGTTGCCGTATGGATGCTTTTTAAAATTTCATACATAAAAGGAAATACCAAACTTTTTGCCTAGATGGCAAAAATATTCATACGGAGCGTCGATTATTAGGATGTTTCGTGTGGGAACTGGTTTTTTTTTTTCTTTCAAGTAAATTGTTCACATCTGTCTTGGGGTTTATGAATTTTCTAGGTATCTTCTTGGTAAGACAGGAATTTCTGAGATATCTCGCGTAATGACCACTTAGGATGAAGAATGCGTATAATCGTTTACGCATCGTGCGTGCTTTTTTTTTCATATCATACGTAGTAGAAAACTGTACTCCAGTGAAGATCAAGTAAATGAGACTGGTCCAGCGGCTGGCATTTCATTTTATCACGAGTAACGGTTAAAGGTCGAAAATTACCTGGGTAAATGAAGAATCGTTAATTGTGATGAATTTTTTGAAAGATTCAGACATTTTTTAAATTATTTATTATTGTTTTGTTAAGTTATATAGCTAATCATTTCTAATTGAATCTTTGAAATATATTACAAATCAATTACTGTCGTTCCTATATATCAGCTGATATCTTATCGGGTACTCAAGTGTTATACTGACCTTAAGGCTCTCCGACTTTTTTAATATCTTCTTAATTAAATGCAGTTTTTGTTACACAAAAAAGAATATTATCCTGCCAAGTGTTTTCACAGATACGTTGTATCTACTTACGTACGAATTTTTACCGAATTCCTCGTAAAGCGTGTCGACCAGAAATTGAAACGATTGAGATACATTTAATCATATAATAAAATTTTTATATACCTATGTATATTTTTTACTATCTTGTATATACATTTATACATTTATACAATAGTTGTCTTGCATTAATTCAACGAGGAAAAGTATAAGTGAGCGATTTAATAATTGTTTGCATACGATAATCTATTCTTCTAATACAAAGTGATTGGAGTCATGTATATAAATTTAATTGAACTCTTATCGCAGCAATGGATTTATTTTTACATCGCTATTATTTTCTAGTCGAATCTGAATATGTTAAATTTAATATCGTTATATGTAATTTTTTATATTCTTACCTTGCTAACGTCACGACTTACCATACGTGAAGTTTAAGATTAAAACAAACGTGTATTATTAAGATATTGAACTCGATTATTCTTAATTATCGAGATAATTAATATTTGCTGTCAATACCGATCCATAGAATTGTTTTTAGCTCCGGGCGAAATTTGAATTCCCGCGCCTTTTTTCGATGTGCCGTCAACTTAAATTTGAATGCCGCACCAAGTATATCTGTTATATCAGCTCGCTAGTCGAATCTAATCGGACTCCAGAGTTATCGAATATTTTTAATTCATTGATTCGATATTGATTTAATTATTGTTGGTTTCCATCGATGGCGTACAGGAATCCGATCAGACATGTCTTTCTGCATTACCGTTATCTCGTTAGGTTAGGCTTATCTGTTTATCATCAATGATTATTGTACATCAATACCTCAATAGCTCGCGGGCTCTTATTAAAAATAAACAAAGCACGTTTCAATGATCGATACGACTGTCAGTCTGATTATCGATAATACTTGCCTTAATAAGAATCCAATAAGATCCCACGGTGGATCATCAAATAGATGTTTAGATATTTTTATCTAACTTAAAAAAATCCAATATAACGATTATACGACAAAAATAATTTTAGTTTACTTCGAAATTCATTGCTGCATCGCAAGTCTGATTTATCTCTTGAATCGCTCGTACTATTATGCAAGATAAACAGTAAGGTCTTGTCCAAGAGGGAAGTAAAATAAAATTGAACGACTGCATGTCGACAGTCGAGTATGGTTGCACAAGAATTTTTACATTCCAGTTGGTATGGAAATCGTAAGAAAATTCCTTTGAACGATTTCAAATGCATTTCTCTTGACGATGCTTATATAAATTCACGTAGCAGCTATATGGCTGTGGATGCAAAGATCTTTTTTTTTTTTCTTTCACCTTTTCATTCCTTCTATTTTCTACGCGACCTTTCACCGTCTACTAATGCCTCCATAGAAAACGTGTCACGACCATGAATGCACTGGGAAGGTTGGCGGTTTTTGTCTTTTGCCACCTTGAGGAGGGATGCTGGGTTGAATAAGATTTTGAATGTCCATTCATATCTAGGTGAAAAGTCAGGTCCATTCACGTGTAGGCACAGTGAGGTGCCCAACCCTTTAGCGGTTCTTCAGTTTAACCCCTGACATTTGCTGGGAGGTGAACTCATGTTACCTAACCTAACTGCCCCGTGGGGTGTCGTTGGGCTGTATCTTTCGTCTTTTCCTTTTATTTTTGTTTATTCAGAACATGATGGGGTGTCATGCCTTAGGGTGTACGTGTCCATAGGGGAGCGCGTGAAGTATGTAGGACGGATCCGTCACGCTCTGAGAAATTTTTTTATTCTTTCTTTTTTTGTTACTCACTTCTTAACTCCTCAAGAACGTAACCATCCTGTCACTTTGCTCAACCCTTGCTCTTGTTTCGAGAATTCTGTCATGTGATTCTTACCCTCCTCTTTTTTTTTTAAATTTTATCTCTTCCTGGAACTGTCTGGATAACCAAACGGTATCGTACGGCTGCTGTATGTTTTTTTCATCTATTTGCGATATTTTGTATACATAGAAGAGGCGAGATGGAGGGGGAGGAACAAACGAAGATGTACAGTCGAAAAATTGTAATTAGAATTTAAGTGACAGATAGCGCTGGATTTATTGATATGACGTCAAGTGGTATTCGCTGAAAGTTTATCGTTCGCCATTTACAATGCTACGTCATTGGTTTTATTTATTTTTTATTTCTATACATTTTCCTAATGTCTGTTAATTGTATATGAAAAATTTTGGTGGAAAAAATTTTATTTGTATCTTTACCGGGATTCTCTTCTGAATATTGGACGATTTATACGCTTAGTGTGTATTTCACTGTTGTGTGAGTATTATATGTACAGTTATCGAGTCTGTGAGGGATTAGTGTAATCGTTAATAATTTAAAATGAAAATAAAAAAAAAAGCCATCCGTCTCCCGCACGGTACCTACTTCAAGGTTTCTTGTTTGTTAACACGCAGGTATAAACGAATTTTTGGAAGTCAACTGCACCCACGTGGGACGTAGCAAATCACGAAGTGGAATGTGTGTACAACAAATAGCTTGTAACAGGACCAATACATTTTAAGTATCCCGTTTCAGTGGCGAGAGAAAGAACAAAAAAGTCATGGAAACCGAAGGGAGCATCTTGGATGACCGCGGGTCATTTTACGAGTAGAGAACAAATATATTATGACGTGCCGAGGCAATTTCCGTTTGTTGTCGGTGGTCAAAACTATTTGGTTTTCGGTGATGTATTTATACATCGGGCTTCCCATTTTCTCAAGTGCTGTATAGCAATATCTACCAGTCCTTAGAGTTCGTTAGTTCGTCGAAATATATGGCTCACTTAGAGAACAAAACCCTGACTCCTTGGAATCCGAAAGGTTATTGGTACTGTGAATAAATTCAACGTGTCTCTTGAATTACCTTTTTTCTCTTGGAGCTATTGTACGTGCTGACACGTGTCACGCGAAATATTCTATAAAGATGTGATTAACAGTCACTTCTTATAGTGGTATATCACACCATTGTACTGTGCTGTACTATTGCTGGTGCGCGTCGACACGTATGGACCTTAATTAACGTAACCAAAGATGACAGTAAAAGTCCATTATGAATTATTTCGGAAAGCCACCGAAAGTTAAAGAAATTCCAAGTAAAAATTTCAAATTTTAATTATAAAATTGTTCTACGTCTCTGGTAAATTTCAGTTAGAGTATGATTTAGTACAATGGCGTATACCTTAACAAATGTACAATTATCCGTAATCGATCATGTTCGAAGATTCTATCGTGTCGGGAAGCTTAAGTAAAAATTGTGTTTACAGAAATCTACCGAACAGCTGACGAAACGAAGTAGGGAGGACTTGGAAGGTGCAGGGGGTACCGACGTAGTGGACACACTAGGAGTCACCGTGGCGACTCAGGGTGCCTGCGAGAAAATCATGAGTGCATGCAGGAGCGTGATGCACTGGAAACTATTGGTGGACGTCATCCTGACATTGACAGGTAAATTTGAAAAATCTTCAAAACACGCAGTTTCAACGATCCTTACACGTGAGAGGGGCAAATAGATTTTGTATTTCGCGTGACGTCGTTTCGTGTTGCTACAGGTGAGAGTGTCGAAATTCCTCGCGCAATTTCTCAAGATCAATCTTCATTAGTAGTCGGCACGACTTTTGCCAGTCGGTAGTGACAGAGGTTTCGTTCGACAGCTTCACCTTGTTAATGTCTGCATCGATTATCGATTCTTTCAGTGAACGCGCGAGATCGATTTCACTCTTCGATTCTGCGCACGCGCACTTTAACTCGAATACGTAAATATGTTTGCTGGCAGCCATATTACGCGTGTGCCTTTTATTGTATTGCCACAAGGAGACGGAGGAATCACGTGTGGCACGACTTGCTTTAAAATTCCAATAGGCACTCTGACAGTCAATCCTTTATAGCAGTTTCATTCTTCTCCATTGTTCTGGCCACCCGAAATTGCCTTTTCTAGCTCGAGATTCACGCTCCGTCACGTTCCACGTTATATTCTCGTTCTACGAATTCAAAACGGCCTGACTTGTCACGTGAAATCTTGAGGCTTCGCCGCAGTCGGTAAAAATTTTAGTTACCATTGTGTCAGCCGTTAGAAGCTATTGTATCAGTCTCCTGGGATATATTTTCTCGCGCAATACATTCTCTCCACAGCAGCGAGCCGTACCTTTTTTTTCCATTTCCATAGCAGATACTTTTGACTTCCATAAAGCATCTTGAAAACGGAGGACGTTTAGATTACTCCTCTGTACAATTAGTCCAGCGGTTAATGGCAGTGCCTGAGAAGTGTACCTAGTCATTTGTCTCACAGAAGATACTTTTAAGGTATCCTGCAGTGGTCCTTGCATTCCTCAGTCTTCCTTATGTATCCCTTGTTCCAATGCCAGACCCTGGGATACCGAGAGCTCGGAATCCCGTACCAGTTTCCAGATCCTACAGCCGATTGCAGGTGCAAAACTTACGTCCACCGGACGCAGAAGGTATAGGGGGAAAAACGTGCTATTAGCAACGGCAGTTCAGCCTTAATTAGCACAGAAGTAAGATTCATTCTTCACGTCGCTTCTTGGACTTTAAAGGTATTCCATGATCGAGGTATACGTATGGCTTTATCTATTCACGATCTCCCGTTACCTACTTTCACACGTTTTCCATATTTGGTCTTTATATCGTTCCTTGTATTGTTTTATCAGAAATCCTCGATCACTCTGCACGCGCACGACACGTGAACTCGTAAGGTCACCCGTTCACGATGGATCGACGTTTCCAATTTTCAACCCCACAACCTTCCGTCAATCCTTCGGACTCTCCAATTATTTCCTCATTATGCAAGTATCGCGGCTCTGACGCTTCGCTGCAGGAGAGAAAGAGATGGAGAGGGAGAGACCCTGCAGCATAACGAGCACGGAGTGCAGAGTGCAGAGTGCAGAGTGTCGGCACTCTAATGCGTTTGAGAGCGAGAAGAGAGAATAGGGGAACGCCATATTGAAAAATGGGGGACCGCGCAGCTGGATGAGGTGGGTCCTGTATACTGTTCTCAAATAAGAGGGGAGACTTCTGTCCTGTAAAACTGAAGGGAATTTTCATTAGAACGTTTCAGCGACTGGCATGACGTCTCTGCTATGCCACTTGCGTACAGTACAGTCGTCACTTGAAAGTCACTTGTGGACGTTCCACGTGGGTTGGCTGCTCTCTGCAGAAATCATTCTATTCTATAGTCATTCCCTCGAACGTTGCACGTATGCGCGGATTCTGCCTTTACGACGTTGTGTGTTCATTAAAACTAAAAACGATAGTCATGGATACAAGGTCTCCTGGAATTTGATAAGTTGACGTCACTAACCCCTTTTGGGTGGGCCGCTTTTATAATCTATATCGAACCAGTAAATGTCTCTTTTTTATCTTTTTTTTTTCTTCACTCCTTCCTTCTGTTTCGCATTTGATAAGTGGAGGGATAAGATTCGTGGGTCTCAGAGATCAAGTCATCAGCCACGAGGGTCGTGTCAGATGAATTTAATTGAATATCTGAATAATCTGGACGGCTGTAATAATTGATAACGAACGTATTTAATTCTACCAAGTATAAGTATTGGACTGATAACTGATTCTGCGTGTCTCGTACTCGTGGAAAAAAAAATGCCAAAATATCTTTATCGTCCTTACGTAACGAGCGATGGTTATGAAGGTCGAACTTCATCTCGTAATTCATTTTTTTTTCCTTCCTCATCTTCTTTCGCATTTTTATTTATCATCAACCACAATGCGGCTTTTGACTATCCGCGCTAGTTAACCTTCATTTTTTTTTTAACCGTTCGTAGAAACTGATTGCGCGTGATATCTCATTTTTGTTTTTCTCCCTATAAAATTGATGCAATGGCGACCTGGATCGAAATCTGTCGATCCATGGAAATGGGCATTCTTTGTGTGACACGTGGTCAGTGGCTAGCGTGGCGTCGGTTCGTAGGTGATAAAAAAACTGATAGACTAACAAAAATACGTAAAGTCAACTGTCGTCGAGGCGCCGACTTATCGACTTATCTATAGTACATTCAGATATAGTCCCTATCGTTAATCTGTTATGATTGATTAGACATTACCTGTATTTAGCCGTATAGATGACTACGTATCAAGGATTAGACGAGGCTCCGCACCGAATAACAAAAAGACGTATCTTTGGATTTGAGAATTTTTTTCGATAAGTATATCGGCAAATAATACATAAACAAATACGTTACCCTACGTTACGCAATATACGCAACATTCTAGTTGAACGTCATTGAAATTTTATTATAGGATTTATCAGAAAAATACTAGCTTATTGCCTATAAGACTTTTTAATTATTTTTTTCGTCATTCATAACATCACTATTTATACAGGAGAAATTTTATTATCGCAATCCAATACGCTTTGCGCACCTTGCACCGACTGCAAATGCAACACCGGGCAATGCACTGTGTATTTTCGCGATGTACTACATGTATTATTATATATCAATCCCAATGCCTTATCACTGGTCACGTGATAATTTAATACTTATATATATAGGTATACAGTCTGAAAGAAGTGTGCCTGGAGAAGTCCCTACAATTTATAACGCCGATATATCGATTTGATAGCAATGGCATATAAGGGTGCTATAAAAAAAAGATAATCATTATAAACATTTTACCTCTATCGTACCGCGTCAATGCAACTTAACTGTTGAGTAATAACCGTACAGTTAAGTGTGTGAGAAAAAAAATCTTCATCTCACCATTGCCACTCTATACAATACTGTTTACATTGAACACTGCAGTTGCGTGTGACGTGGGATAATGCATTTTATTGTTCGATATCTGTGGTCAGTAACCGTGGATAATCTGTGTCAGAATTGAAAGATATGTCGGAAGTTCAAGCTTGCGTGCTTTGCATATTCCAACTAGTAACAAGGCGATGATGCATCCATTAGTCACATGCCGTGATAGCATACTCGTGCACGTGTCTAATTAAATTTGGCACTATCGCCAGAAACAGTTTCACATACGAGAGGTACGCTGCTCTCAATGAACTTGAAGGAGGTGCATGATAGCAATGTGCAAGATTAACAAACGGAAACCTATATCATAACCACACTTGAAATTTCTGATAAGAGCCTCTCCAGACCATTTGAACCTCTCGCGAGACTTTCGGTTCACTGGCCTCGTAATGTTTTCTCAAAGACTCGTATTACTCGGCGAGCAAATGCGGGAGTCGCGACCACGTTATTTATGTATGTACCGACAATCGTAACTGACCTTAGACATATTCATTTCTATTCGTCGTATCCCACTTTCATGTGAACTTTAGGTGTTAAGATCTGCTCGTTAAATTCCCTGGATGGAAAGTGGCCTAATTTTAAAGGCAGGGCGAATCGATTTCATGCCAATCGATATATGAGGGTATACCAGTGTTACGTGTGTGTATATATATATAGTAGGACGATTCAAAGGGCTTCTAGGTTATGTGACCATTCTCGAGGAAGGTTGTACAAAGTGGATATAGTGTGTGCTATAGTAACGCTAGTAAATATAGGAAGTTGCAATCATGTAGCACGCACAGCTTGTGCTTCGTAATCGATGGCTGAATATGTTGAAAAGATGAAAAAAAATGTCCAGTCACCTTTCCTACGAGTCCAGGGAGCCTTGGTCTCGTATACTACCAACATGGGGGTACCTATATTAGGGATGCCTGTAGCCATTTTTTGTTTGGTTTAGTCTGGCCTTGTCTGTTACTCGCTCGAACCAGGTTCCACTAGGCCTTCTCATTATAGAATCCTTTTGAGACGCCATCTTCGAGAGTGGATTCCCAAAGGCGAAGCCGAGAAAGGATCCACCACTTGAAGGTGTAGTCGTCATCAAAGACTCGTCCAGTCATCCTGGATTTGTGTACGGACCTTCTTTTTTCTGACTAAGTCAAAGATCCTAGATTTATCCCTAGATTTATCCCTAGGCGTCATGGGTGTCTGGTTTTTGGTTACCGTTTCTTTGGGTAGATATATATTTTTTGTTCACTCGAAATGAATTTTTTCGGGATATATTTATGGATTGTAAATATCATCATTTATGTTATACATTTTTTTTTTTTTCGGCACTTTTATTATCTATTATCGTGGTAGCCCACTCTAATACTGAATGCTGTACCGTTACTACTCGGCAACCTGTCTTTATCTTTTACGACTACAGTCATCTATTCACAATTCAGCTAGTATACTGGCATCGATCAGTCAATTTCTTTATGGATCGTTTTATCATTCACTGGTAGAAGGGAAACGTTATTCTGGTGAGAAAGTTATTTATTACGATCAATTCGTATTTATTTCACGGCGAGTTCCTATCTTGCTGCCGAGGCAGTGCAATTCGTGTAGGCTGCCCAGTCCGCCTACGGAGACGGGATGGGCATGGACCATTTATTTTCCAGTCACGACTTTGATCACTTTGTACTTCGTCTCTGACCTTAGTCAAGTGTTCTCCTTGTTGCGATTTCAGATTCTATATATAATTTTGGAATTTTTTTTTTTTTTTTTTTTTCCTTTAGGGACATGGATGGAGTCGGATTATTTATTTTTGGGGATAAATGGTTAACGGTCCGTTTTAGAGCCATGTCTATCGTAGATCTTTCGAATCTTCTCTTGGATGCTATTATTACTTTATAGTTTGGCATAACTCTCGGGACCAGGCTCGGGACTTGTTTGGAAGATAAATATTGACGCGGTTTACAATTTCGAAACGTGACTGCATGCGTCCTTGCGGTAAAGTAATATTGCATCGAGTCAATTTGGATTTTTCGTACTGCGCCACTGCACGGTGTATTTTGCGAGGTACGTGAAACGAGTACGAGAAAATGGAGACTACGACGCGAATCAAGATCAGAGTTAATTATTCAATATATTTTATAAGGCGATGTAGCCGGTTGCGTGGGCTTTAATATATTTCTCATGTAACGAATACGTGGAATTCTTAAAGTCACGTTTGTCATGTCGATATTTTAAGAAATACCCATAATCCCCCAAAAAATATTGTACGTTGTATCATTGGAATTTTTCAATAAAATTATAACGACGGTAGTAAAAATTCCTGGGGATATAAAAAAAAAAAAACGTGATGATCCCATTTTTACCACGTTCACCGAACTTTACCAAAAATTTATTATAATTTATTTATCCGATATCCGTAATGAAAATATTTTTTTATACAAAATATCATAATACTCGTTATCGCTACACAAGCCTTCTGGACACGTGCCAGCTGTATGCGGAAGTCCAAATGACTTGATATTACAGGCCACTATAACTATACATACGCCAGATACATTTCATCAGGATAGTCCTGATAGTCATGATAGTCAGGATAATATTCGGATGCCATAAGAATAGAGGAAACGGGCCACGCCTACGCTCGGTCGAAACGGAAATTAGTGGGGTGTGAGACACCCCATAAAGTATGTAGTGGGTTGTCTCGTTGCGGGCCCAATCTGCGTGGGCCCGTACCACGTATAGGGATCCATGTATTTCCCTTCGGCAACCTTTCCAATTGGTCCGCGTCACCCAAAGGAGCCTTCTCATTGGCTCTTTGGCTTTTACAGTGAGATCACAGCAGCCGTATATAAATATTATAATATTGTGTCTGCAAGCGGTTCACATATGCTTTAAGAATAATAAATAATTTCGGAATACTCTAACCGGCCCAGATGCACATAAGATGCATCTCCATATGATATCTTTTCATCTTATTCAGCTTACTGCTGCTGTATTTTTCTTGAACGTTCCTTACTACCCTGCACTTTTGCGGGTGCACGCACTTGATGCACATTTAGAGAATAATTTTTTTAACTCACTCGACCTGCATAACGAGAAATGTAACACGTGCAGGAATGAATAATGATTTTTTTTCTTTTGGATTCCAACAAGATAAATGACGTTTCAGGGGCTTTTGAGGGTTTTTAGTAAACGGATGGTCTTGTGTTTTTTTTTAACTATATCCCATTAAAAAATTGCTACACCTGTCCGATCGACCTATATAAACACACGTGGTGAGAAATTTCCCGAAAAGTCATTAGTAACGTTTATCGTAAGTCATTAGACGTTACTAATAATTTTTTTTTTTTGTAATAATTTATATCACACGAGGATTTTATCTTATCTTTTATGTTGCATCAATCGTGGATCTACCTATCTATGATTACGTAAAAATCGATATAAAATTTTTACGTGTTGCTCGTCCTATCCATTCGTCGTAACCCGGTGCATCGTTACAGGTGCACGCAACCGCACCTCGTTAGACTTTCTAGTAACGATGACTTTCTCGAGCTGAAAGCTAGATACCTAAAATCACCGAATATACTATTTCGAAAATGTCTACTAAGTCAAGATGGATAGCTAATGGGAGGTGGTTGACTGTCACGTGTAACGACCGTTATAAATATTGGATTTAACAGGAATGCGTTAAAAGCACGTGTTTAATATTTCGGATTGAATATACGGGCATGGGTACTATGCGTATAGACACGTATCTATAGTATATGCATATTTGAAGTTTTACATAAAAACACGAAATTTCACGTGTCCCATGATCATCGCGTAAATTTTAGCACGTAAAACAGTTACATTGTTTAACTGTTGCGCAACGCCGTTACACAGTGAGCGAATTATATAATTTAATTTGACTGTCATTCCATTCGGGTGTACGTCTTGTGTTCGATTCCGTGTATATAGATAAGATACTCTTTAAGAGAACGTTATGGGTCCCCCATTACGGGACATATGTGGGGACGGTGCGGATAGACGGTCAAGCGAAGAAAATCCATAAGGACGAGGCTGTAAATAATTTCGATGAAATCGACGATACGTGAACGCACGTCACGGGGTCAAAGGTCATCGGCGTTCATACACGGCAGAAGGAAGCTAATCGTGGTACTTGCTTCTATACTGTGATAAAAGAAATCCTGGGATACTTTTTTTTTATGACGATATTTTAGATAACGTATATTACACAGTCAATGTCATTTCATTGGATAGAAAAATGTATTTCCTTATCTAATGCGTATAGACGTTCTATTTATGTGTGGATTTCACTTGGGATACGTAGAAACGAATGGAACATTGTTGCTGGTAGATAAACATTTAATTCTGCGTTTGAAAAATAAAATTTCATTTTGAATTTCGTTTTATTGATTGTCACGTGTATGTCGTTTAGGGCTGTAGGTATAGAGGGAACATCGGCAGGTAGATTTTTAGGGGACATTTAAATTTACTTTACATGGTTTAGAACCTGAGGAAACCACGTGTATGGTAAGTATGTAACACGACAACCATAAAGTTGGGTATAATTCATGGACGGAATCGGCATGGAGGTCGATCGTCGGTAAATCGAAGAAAAATCGTTGTCAGAATTTCTGTTGGATGGGATATAACGTGAAGTCAATCTCTTAGGGTGGTCCTGAACGTCCTAGTAGTAGATACGTGGCGGACGGGCTCGTTTCTGATAGGGCCTTTAACGATTTTCCATAAAAAGGATTTTCATCGCTGAAACTTGTAGCAGCGACTGTACTCAAAGCGTTAAATCAGTACTTTGAGAAATTATGGGTCCTCCCACAGTCTGACGGGTTCCATATTGTTTTAGATTTTGCAGTTTTTTTGCTCTTCGAAGCAGCCTGCATGCAGGTGCACTGTACTCTTGCACTTATATACCCGGTGTAATTTGAATAAACTCACTTCTCTTTGATGTCCCAAGGTGGTTTGAAAGTTATTGAAAGAAATATGTATATATATTGCTTATCATGTACTAGAAATTTCAATTCATTCGACCATACGTCACGTAGGAGTTATTAAAAATTAATGTTTAAAGTTATCAAGCAGTCTTTGTTCCATGGGAAAAGGTAAAACTATAGAGAAAGTCCAATCTACATACGTACTGCGCTGTGTAATTAAGCAACGAGATCTGACGCGCTGACAAATGGATGACTGGAACACGGCCATTGCTCTATGTTAATGCGAACGAACTGTCTGGCGATGGACATGAAATGAGAATCAGCCGATATGCTCCTATTGCGTTTAACCGATAATGACGAAATTTTCAAATGTACCGACTATATACGGCAGCGCCATCTGTGATACAATCAGATACTACGTGGAGTTCTCGTAAAAGGTAGTTTTCGTTTGAGAGAACACTTTCGACGCGACGATCGTTTACGTTTGGTAGAGATACAACAGTCGTTTCTTTATGGAGGAATTATATATGTAAAGCATATATACGGTGCGCCGTGTACGTACATGGGAAAAGACGGTATGAGGTCGTGGCCTCCGTAACGACACGAGGGAATCCGAAGTGGTCCGAACGTCAGAGCGGTGCACCATGGGTGGTTCGGATCGTTAGGAAAGTTATTAAGATGGCTCCTTGTGGATTTCCTTCATGGGATTTCGTACGGGACCCCATACTGTTCCATATGCAGGTATACAATTATCAAATATCCCATTGTCTTTCTCTATCGAGTATAATCGTGTATTTGACTTACTTTTGCTGTACCACCGTGATTACGTCACTGTCCTATGTTGTAGCAGGGCCTCTACGTGGCGTCCTTTAAGGGCACAGGCCCAGGGTATTCGTTTATCGAATAATTGGATCGTCAAAGGGTGCGGTGCTAGGGCCCCATAAAAATATCGAACGACTCTCATTAAATTTAATATATCAGACTCATCGTCTCGTATACCATTCTCGTAACTATTTTAGTCATCCAATTTGAATCTCAAGCAGCCACGAGCAACGACTATTTCCAGGAGCAATTGTGTAAATCCGGTCCCTCCTTGAAACTCAATCTTACGCATAAGTTCCGCGTAACACAGACCAGAACACCGCATGTTCGTACCACCCTAATGACGTGAATCCAACCCTCCTGGTCGTATTTTTTAAATGCCCCTGCATACTGTACGATTATGCTCTTTATTTATATGTAAACGCTCGAGCAAGGGGAGTCTTTGAAGTTGCCAAAATGGCGTCTTATACAGACGTATTATTTTTCGTTACTTTTTTTGTCTGATCTGTGACTTCACGCAGTGTCTGCTGGGTATTTATTGGTTGGACTATAAATTAGTCTAATTTTTCTTTTTAAACCGAAGACGGGGACGAGCTTTTTGGAATTTCATTGGACAGGTTCATTTCCATTAGAATGTGTTATCACGCTGTGTTTATCTAATTATACAGATTGACCCAGATGTATAATCTTGGTGCGGTTTCTGTCTCGCAGTCCACACTGAAATCGAACGAGTGGGAAACTCACGCACGTAATGCATTTACGTGTATCATTCTCGTGCCCACGCATGCACATGCAGTTTGCTGCACAAGTTATACACTCCCGTGCACTTGATCTACAGCTTTGTCGCAGCAGACGATTTTTTAAATATATTTCATATACATTACCATGATATATACTTATACTAGAATTTCATTGGTGCACCCTTATAAAAATATATTGTTGTCGCTAATTCAGCCGAAATCCATTGCCACGGCAGATACTAATTTATCACCCAGTATATTTGAGGGATTCTGTAAGGTGGATTTGACTTTTAAAAGAGGGCAAATTCAAGTTGAAGCAAATAACCAGCGAATCACGAAGGCTCGGTGGGCTCTTTCTCTTTCGTTATCGACTCTCTCCCTCTCTCTCTCTCTCTTGCTCTCTCTTGATATCTTTATTGGTGCTCGTAATTTATTACTCATGATTGCTGGTTTCGTTTGACCAACACGTTCGGCACTCCTTTCATCTTATCCAGGTCCTACGTTATCCTCGTGCCAGGATCTTTTCTAAATTTATCCTCGGAGCACGCGATTCCACTGGGACTACGTTAAAAAATAGATATCCAGCAGGTTTGCCAATGTGATGGTCGATCGGCTCCATGAAAAGCGTCACGCATTTAGTTTTTAGGTGGTTAGGGGGAAAAAAAATTAAATTTTTTCTAATATCTAATATGTGGCTTCTTTTTCTCATCGTCTGGTGCACTTATGGCTTATGGCAATTACAACACTTGTATTAAATGGCTGGGCAGTAGTTTTGTAAACATACTTGGAGTACACACTCTGACGCCCACACATGGCTCGTGTCAACTCAACACTGGTATTTTTAGAGAGCGGAAAAACGACAAATTAGGTTGGTTTGGCACTTGTGGCTGTAAACTACCCCAGAGTAAACAGCCACCGTTGCTCAGAATGCCGTCTGCACCCTCGTTTAGTGGGAGTTAATCACTTTTTTTTTTCAAGATAAGGGAATAATTGACTTTCGTCACTGTACCGTTTTCAACGACAGTGTCAACTGTCAGATAAATCTCTGTCAGTGTTAACGGTGACGTCAGTGTAAGCTATAAATATATAAATCTCGTATACTATTTTTCACCACAATTGTATCTTGGATCCTTGCAAGATCTTTGCCTGACAATCGAAAACGTTGATCGATACGAATATCGATTTGCTTAAATATTGAGTATTCACTATATTCTATAATTCATTTTTACTATTATTTAAGTTTGCATATGCAAATTCAATGTTTTCCTGGTGACAGGTGACCAGTTCTTTGCGCCAACATTCAATCGGCTATTGTGGTCCGTATTTTGAGAAGAATATTTCAATATTTTAGATTATATCTAGATTTATGCAAAAATTCAAGTCGTAATTCTGAACCGTGGGTACTTCTCTCTTTTTTTTTTATTATAAATAGGGATCTGCGGAAATAGTCGATGGAATCGAGCAGTCATAGAAACACGTGTCGTGGGGTCTATGGTCATGGGGCAGTATATTGACGAGATCAGAATTACCATTTTTCACAATTGGAGTTTACTTTTTTTTCGGCATATCTTTTTTTTCTAAGTGTCATCTCTTAAGACTTTTATACGTAAGGCGAAAGGCGATACGTTATTCTAGACTTCGTAGACGCATGTGGCACAGGAACGAGACTAGTTTTCGAGACTCTCTTATTTTCTTTCATTTCTTTTTCTCCCTTGCATTATTACTGTCGACGTTGAGTAGCTGTCTAAAAGCAGATAATAGAGATACTCGACCATTTTGTATTTTTTTTTGTTACTACCTCTCGTAACGCGTACTTTAAGTCCTTAAGGGATGAATGGCGCACAAATACAATTGCATTATACAAATCTTTGTAACCCATCAATGCACGCAATTAAATGCATTGAAAAATTCTATCGTCACTTTGGATCCGTTTGAACTTTTATTTTCTATTCTTCCTTGGTAGAGAAATTTCTTTTCCTCGAGCGCCATTGTGTGGGTACCCACAAGAAGAGCAATTTAATTGTTTAACGACAAAAGGATTAAGCAAAGAATAGGCTGTACAGTACTCGACAAAAGTCCACGCTCACGTATCCTTTGATCCTGCGGGTACATTAAAAGTGCGGCCAGCCCATCAGATGCAACGTTCGACGAGGAACTAACCGTTTTCTCTTTTATTTTTTATTCAACCTTTTCTTTCCGCTTTCGATAATAACCAGGATGTCGAATTATTTTCATGACTATAGAAAATAACAGTACTTATCCGTTCTCTCCGTTTATGCATCATGGCAAATAGCTGCTGCATCCTCTTCCGAGATTTTTTGTATATCTTTTGTGCTACCATTTTCTCCTCATCACAGATGAAAAATGCAAGATGTCGGAATTAATCAAAGCGTTCTAGGTTCATACAGTATTAGCACAAAGAAACTGCTGTTAGTCACGACTGTTTTATTAAATAATCCTATATCGTATCTGAAAACCGCAATAAGCAATAATAAAATGATCATTACACTGGCGAGTTGTTTTTTTTCCCTCTTAATTTACAATACAAAAAGTACAAAATATCCTATGAGAGGCTTGATTAGATATCGCTCGGCACAACCGCAAATGTGGATAAGGTTCGGAAGCCTCGTATGTGCAAACTTGATCGAGTTACGTTCACAAATGAATATTGGTAAAAATGACGCCCAGTCTCTATAATGATTCATGCCCAAAAATTCTGCGTCATCCGCCCGATAGTCTCCCCAACGTACGTTTAATGCTGACATTAATACTTATCTGTGAGACGAACCGTGCAAACATTCAATCAGCCTAGGCAATGCATACCCCGTACATTAAGCGTGGGTTAGTTGCGTCGGTACATACTATTGTTAAACGTAGTCCGTTGCAACAGGGAGTGATGCAAGAAATTGGTACTAAGGTACCAATTGAATATTCATAATAAATACCACTAGTACCAATAACGCTCGTTGTGATAACAGCGCATAACTTCATAATAGAGTGTGAAACAGTGAAATGGAGCGTGGCGCCTGTAGGCATGTTTACCCGGCTTACAAGTGTGTCTGACGGGTTGCATTCCGTTAAGGTGCCCAGGCTATAGGTAGAGTACGTGCTAAGCTGTTATAGTCTGCACGCGGTAGGACGTTATTAATAATAAACGAGTTAATAAAGCCACGCAATAGTCGCAAATTCATTAATGGCCAACATCCGTTAATTGTAATTGCGTTGTTCCTAATTAATCCGTTAAAGCTTCGAGTTTAATATAACAGCTATTAATTGAGGTACAGAGCTAACTACTTTTGTAGTCGAGATGTTGTGTATTGTGTTTAGAGTTTATTATGAGATTCGTTAGGATTTATTCTTGTAGTTTTTTCTTTAGTTTATAAGAGTTCCTTTCTTTTAAATTACGTTTCTTTGTACCTGCGTTCGTACGCTCTAGGTGCCAGGTGTGCCGCGTTGCTGTGGCTTTGCTGCTGGACATCGTAGACGGGAATGAAATCGTGGATAATGAAAGACGACGGCAAAGCCACAAAACCGCGTAATTCAATACTGGAGATCCTGGCGTAACCGCGGGCGTTGATGACTCGTTGCATTGCATGAGGGCGGATGCTATTGTTTTATTGGAAATTGTTGTAGTTTTGATCTAGATAGATGTTCGGTGCATTGAAACTTCCAGAGTGGAGTATGTGGCTGGGCTAATTGAATTTCAAAGAAATCCCTGATTAGCTGTAATCTTTGTTGTTCATTTTCGTACCCATTGTGCATAAACGGAACTTCTGATTAGTTTACGTAATAAAATCTTAATCTCATTACCTTACGTAATCCAGAATTTCAGGATTTGGTGCGTGGTGGCATGTATGGCTCTTTAAATTTTTAACATGGTTCATCCAAAAGTTGCGTAATGTATCAGGTGTAATTTCACTTGACAAATATCATTATCTCGTCTTATTATAGATATATCAAGCACTTGTAATGATGATTGTGTTAATATGCTTGTGAGGAGATTGATTATCTTTCGTTCGAAATGCGTATTTAATGTCATCTTAGGTTAACGAACAGTCATGCTTATATAGATATGACATTAGTTATATAACAGCTAGACTGTTAAGGAATCTTTTCATTAGTTTAATATTATACTTAAATACAGAACCGTATGAAATTTCTTTCACGGTAGTTATACGTGCTGTGAATTACAATATGAAGATCATGGTCGTCCACAAATAATCCTTTTCAACGTTCAAAAAGTACGTCTTGGCGTCTGTCAGCCAAAGGGAACAGTAAGTCTGTATCAGAAGTCGTAGAAAGTCCATAAATATATATTTTTTCCTCACGATATGAAATATGGTTTCTGTTGAAACCATACGAGGGTTCTCTTTTTCATCCTCAGCGCACATGTGGAGTCTATAGAAGGGCGTAAAGCGAAGCACGAATTAGTCAGGACTCTGGGTAATCATTCCAATATATCCTAAGCGAATACTCGATGGCGCCACTTGAGCTTAGCACCAAGTTACAGCGCGTTCCTCGTTTACAATACAACGACCGTGAGTCATCGTTTCTATGCGACATATATTTAGAGTTACGTTTAGAAAGAATTTAAAATTCCGCAGCATATATTATACTTCACTACCAGAATAGATAGGTCAATTACGAATAATAGTACGTTCGGAAAACGGTGACTTATAGTGACTAAGAAAGCGCGGTGCGCATGCGCAGCCAGTGTCACGTGACTTTCAGCTGGCACGTCACCGCTCAGGTTCTCTATGTTAACTTCAGTAACGCGAAATGTCGCGGCATTAGTCGGCGGCGGTCGGGTGTTTGCTTCTGATTTATTTTATCTTCTTTTCTTGCACAAAGCACTTGTTTTTAGCTTAGCCTATTCGTTATCGTGCCATTGAGCACCTTGAGTAGATTGATAGAATAGAATTGAATACTTTAATCATACGGAAGACATGGCTGAGATGAGAGAAAGTGAAAACGTGAAAAGAGCCAGTGTTGAGCCTTTGAGCAAATTATTGATGTTAAATATACATCGACGACACCAATACAGCGTCCGTAAGTTAACATGAAAAGACATTAGCGAGTGGCTCGTAAATAGCAAAGACTTTACTATGTTTCACACGGCATTTAGACGAAGTAGGCGTTATCGGCGAATTTCCCGCGAGTTTATTCATATATTTATCTTTAGTGCACTGTGTATATATATATATCATGCACATATGCATAGCCAATGGCGGGCTTCGATTCAATTGGACGGGATTACCCTTGTTCTTACAATAATATTAATACTTTATTCAACATTACCCTATTTTATGTTCCAGTTGTCGTACTATTGACAGTGGTGGAGTTTGGCGTACTGCCTCATAATCAAATTGGGTTTTTCTGTAATGATCCAAAAATTTCATTCAAATTCACCGGCGACACCATATCAATGGGTCTTCTCATTGTAGGAAGTATTGTCTTACCATTGATCGTAGTAAGTCTGATTATCATTAATTTTTTATATTGATAAAATTTAAATTCTTTGATACTGATTATAGAGATTCCTAATTGCATATATTTTTTTAAAATTCTAACAGATGTGGATCTGCGAGTGTATATGTCACAATCCAGACAGCTACAGAACCACAACCGGTTGCACTGGATCTCGCGCTAAACAGATTTGGTCCTGGTATGGACATTATGCAGTTGGAATAGTCACATTAACATTCGTGTGTGACGTAATAAAAATTCTAATCGGTGAACCCAGGCCGCACTTTTTCGATACGTGCAGACCACGCGAGTTGCACAATTGCACCGATGGGTGAGTGAATTTGACATTTTAATAAGATCGATTATCATCGTACGATGTTGATTGATTATGAAAGTTTCTTTACCTCTAACATTGCTAATTGAATTTTATATGCGTTACATGTTATAAATATTATTTTAATGAACCACAATAAAGATGGAGCCAGTTTTATGCCTTTTATATATCACATACAATTTCATTATAATTCCTGATAAGAAACCATATCTGGGAGGTAATCAATCACGTTATAGAACATCTATCGCACAGTCTTTGTTCATATGTGTATCCTATTAGTGTTTTCTTTTCTCTTTACAGATACGTGCATTCTTTTACTTGTACCAATACCGATGACGCCTACTGGTTTGTCAGTGATTCCAGCAAATCATTTCCCTCAGGTCATTCGGCACTTTCCAGTTTCACGGCGATATTTTTGATGGTAAGTAATACAGTACCTAGGATAGTAGATATTATAGTATCGTAAAGTATGTAGTACAGTAGTATCGTATGGCATAATGCATACTGTATACATAATATGTGCAACACTCGACTTCAAAGTCTATGCAAATAAGTTTTCGAAGGTGTCATTGGAAAATTCATTGCATAACTTTCAGTCGATTCTGTAATTTAAACTTTAGAATTTACTTATCAATAATATTCGTTGTTCTCATACTCCTTGCAATAATTAATGTAAATTTATTAATCTAGTTTATTGTATTTTAAATATTTTCTATATTCACCAGCTGATTAAAATAACTTTACTTCTTTTTTCAGTGGTACTTCCAAAATCGTTTGCCCAAACGAATGTCCACGTTTATCCTAAAACCATGGCTTCAGTGTATTGCCCTCTCATGGGGACTCGTGTGTTCCTTGACAAGAATAGCTGACAATAGACATCATTGGTGGGACGTCCTGGCTGGGGATATATTGGGAGTTTTATTCGCCATCTTCGCTGTAAAAGTGCTATGCGAGGAGTTCAGATTGAGCGAGGGTGGTGTTTCAAGAGCTTTTAGCGAACCTATAGAAAATGGACATATAAGTTTTGACGATAAGCGACATCAGAGCGTCAGAAAATTGTTGAGCAATACCAGCACCGACATGACGGAAGGTCGGGAGATGCGTGACGTCACAACAACGTAGAACCATTAACGTTTCTCAAATTACGAGGAAACCCATTGCACGAGAATTTTATTTTAAATGTACATTTGTCATTGTGTATTTCCGTAAATGACTCTAGCACGTATTTATTTCACTGTCTGATTCACGGAAATATACGGACAGATTAGACGCTTCCGGTTTGTGTCAATCGCTTCCGTTCCTGTCGATTGGGATTCCTTGAGAAATTGCGTTGTTTCCTAATGACGACATGTCATTAGTTATGAGAATAACGCATGGATTCGTCATGGAACTTAGGAAGGGTATTAATTATAAATTAATTATACAAAAAAAAAAAGAAAGAGAAGTCAAGGAAATCTCTTTTCCTTCTTCCTCGATTCGTTAGTATTGATGATACTTGCCTGATATTTTGGGTCATTTCTTGCACGTGGAATTATTACGTTTCTGTGGAATATCCATTTTTCCATCGCAGCACGTGTTGCCATAATTTTGTAGATTTTCTTTTCGTCAATAGATAATTCATATGCGAAGCGCACAATTGCGATAATGACTCTAAGCTCCAGTGCCTAAACCCTTGCACTTATAAAGTTACGCTAACATTAAGTTGTTAATTCATGCTACTCTGGAGAGTTCTAGTATTATACAAAAAGTTATTAGAGAAATTTTATGTACAAGAGAATTGGTCATGGCTCGATAAAACAAATATGAAATCCGTAACACTACACTTTAAGTGTACGTAAAAATGTGTACATATCTGTTGAATAATTAAGCAATCAATCGATTCAAATTCGTTTTCCCAATTGTGCCATTCCAAAGAGATTAGCTGTGCGCACCGTTGTAAATTATTCGTGTAACGTTTGATTATTGTATCACTGTTGATTTTTCGCAAGGCTCACGCGTGTTTATTAAGCTTAGGCCGCTACGAATTATGCACGTTAACTAAGAAAAGTAGAAAGAAAGACAAAAGGTGAAAATGCGCCTGTATCTTGTTTGTGTGCATATCTTTTTAGGAATGATTTAAAAAGAAAACTTATAAACTGTGATCAGTGACTGTCGAGCGTTGTTCACTTCGAAGGTAACATAGGTGGCTAAGTGATTTTTAAAAGAAAAGTATTGTTTTCCGTCTCTACCTTGACCGTGTTGTTTTCTTTTTAAAATTTCTGGCAGTACATAGCTGTCAGACCGAAATCTTTTGTAAATATTCTCTTATACGACACTGCGTGCGTTTAATTAATTTATACTAGTGTAATAAGAAGGCCATTCAATCTCTGTAACGAAAGATTGTAAAAAAAAACGGTATTTATTTATTCACCTTGGGGCAGCTCCTTTGCCATCTTTCTGGATAAATAGCCAATAGAGAGCGAATGAATTTAGATGAAAATATTTTATTACGTGTACATAAATTAAAAAAATATACTGAATACCTGAATATACTTGCAATAAGTTTTCTTCAAGCCTGTTTCTAGAATCGTACGATAGAAATACGAGTATTTCATTAGAACTTTAAGAAGTAATTAAGATCTACGATACAGCATATCTCAGAATAAATTTACACTTAAAAGACAATCCGAAAGTTACCGTACACTCTGTATAACATGAGGAATCAGCCTGGAGAGTCATAACTCGTGGAATTTCAATAAAACTAAAGAGACTCAAGTGTTACAAAGAAATACACGTATAACCCTATAATAAAACTGTAATAAATCCATAAATTGATCACACCGGCTATTTTATATTACGGTCTAATTACTTCATTCGGATGCTGCTAACGTACCAGTGTGAATGGTACCAGCGTAATGAAACCTCCTGAATTCAACATTGCATACACAGTATAAACACCATTAACTCAATACCGGTGTCATTTCTTTTTAGCAGACTTGCTCTACTCGATCAAACATAAAACTCATCGAATCCGTATTAATTATTTATTAACATGAAATAATTTATTTCCAACGATCCTCGGTTATACAGTGACTTTTTTTTCCTTTAAGATATCCCTCAGTTCGCCACCATTAACGTACACGTATCCCGCCAATTTATTCGAACACGTCTCCCGTCCGAAGACATATGTGTTATCCATTGACGTTAATGAACGACTTACAAACTACAAATCGGCGATCGTTGGCGCCTCGTAAAAAGAAACTCGTGCGAACGAGGATCGCGGAGAAGTGAGGGGTAAAAAAATGGATACACCGATACGAGAAGTACGACGAGGGTGCAGGAGTGAGATATAGGAGAAGAAAAATAAAAAATATATATATATAGGACACTCGTATGAGGATGAGTAAAGGCTTACAGGGACAGGATGAAGCTGAGAAGAGAAATGCGAGAAATAAAGTAAAAGAAGGGAACAGTAGAGAAGTCAGTAATCGTACCGAGTCTTCGAATGACCAGGTTATGTATATATAAGCTATGATATAGTGGAACGAGTATGCATAACAAATTTTTTTCAAAGGATCCATTGTCGTAAGGGCGTATCTTAAGGACGAAGGGCGAGGCGTACGGGACTCCTGCGTTCCAGGTTCAAGATCTCTGTGATAAATCTGCCGCATGTAAATGAAACAATTTCAATGCTAAACTCCTTTAACTGGTCCTATCTGTAAGGATGTATTTATGCATGCTGACGAGGCCATGGGCATTTTGGATAGTTGATTTCTGAGATGTTTGCACAAGGTATGTATATGGGGATATGTGGGGAAGTATATGTCACATATGTATAGTAGCATAAGAAAGAGGCATTACTGCGAGATGGAGTTGGAATTAAAATAACGGAAAAGGATATTTGATCGATGGATGGCAGTCCAGGCGTTGTTCGAATTTTATCGACTTGATTTTTATTTTTGGTATCAGCTGTGTTGATAAGACTGAATTTTCGTACCTTTTTTGTAAAGTTCAATGCTATATCCTTTTAACAAGTATTTCTTAACTCTCAAAAAATAATTGAACTTCAGTCAATGGCCGTAGCCGGATGTGAGCCTAAATGAAATATTTCTCGAGTTAACTTAGCATTATTTAAAGTGACTGTTTAACTGACTTAAACATCGAAACATCTCTTTCGTGTTCACGGCGTATTTTATTTAGTCAGACGGGAAAAAGAAAATCTTTGCAGTCCGTACGGGGACTCTCGGTGAAACGTGAGGTGAAAGAAGTCACAAGGAATTGCGATTTAAGTGGAATTCCTTGGTGTGTTTATTTATTATATTTTTTTTTTTGAAAAAAAAAAGATTTTAAGGATCTCGTACGAGTCCTTGTACAGCAGACAAATTTTCTACAAGGATCGGTACTCTGGCTCACGTCAAAACACATCCTACACAAAGTGACGTTATCGTACGTTTTTCGAGTGGTTATTTTGGGTCCTTAAAAGGCACCGCCTAATCTTTCAGGATGGGCACAATCGGGCCTTGGAAGTGACGGCTTCTTTTTTGGCTACCGCAACGGAGATTATACGGCCCAATAAAGTAACCAAGCAGTAAGCAGATGCCAGAAGGCTTATGTGACTGGGATCGATTAATGGATTTTCGCTAAGAATAATTTGACTCTAGTGAACATCTCGAATTTTCCAAGTCAATTCACAAGTGAACTACACACATTTATGCATTTCTAGAAATGGCTTAAAGTGCTTGCACTCATCGCCGAGGGAGGGCTGGATTCTTATTTTCATAGGATTACAAATTCCTCAGCATATACCCATCCGTATCGGTACATATTTGTTTAAACGATTCCCAAGCAAATATTCGCGCTTCATCCCTCAACTTACTTATCTCCAACATCACCCATACCCAAGTAGTGAGAGTTTTGTAATTAAGAATGAAAAAATTTAACACCCTAAACAATTTATAGATATATGATAAATACCCATTCTTAACGTCCCGTTACGAAATACAGTTTTCCAATGCATCTCTTACAAAGATCTTGGACATTATACTTGGCTTAAAATAAAAGATCATCAAGATCAAGTATATAATCCCAACACGTTTCGTCATCGATAGATCCTGAGGATGTTGAGATAGGTCGCACACCAGAGCTATGAGCTCATGGACCAGGGAACCTGTTCCATTAAGGACTTCTTGAATGCACCTTCGATGCAGCATCGTTGCACCGAGTGCATAGTAATTCCACGAAAGTTTGACTTGGCAAAAAGGACGAGCGATTTCATCCGATAAGAGTACAAGAAGCAGCATCCGTCGCTAGATTAATCTTCGTTAATCCTTTAACACCACAGACTAACCATCAGTATATTCACATGTGGCTAGTGAATTTCGTAGGTCCATTTTCCCTATGCACTATACACACTAGATCGTTCTAAATTGGTAGCTAGTCAAAGAAGAGAAACGAGCCGTTAAGGAAAAGTCAGATTAGCTGTGTAAGATCTGTAAGAACATTATTACCTTAATGATCTGATATTTATATTACGAACACTCTCCAGGCCATTAATGGTATTTCACGATGATACGATAACAGTTACTCACAGCCAGGCACGGGGCTGTAAGAAATAATTTTTTTCGTGAAATATATATATAAATAATGGTTGCTCCCTTTTCTTTCGGTACTTACCACGCACGCCAAGCACTTTGTCATCAGGCGCAAACTATACAGGCTCTCAAAGTTTAAAACCAGTTTGACGTTGGCGGCCATCTCGATTGTATTGACGTTATGCAAATATCATCTTTACACAGGCGTGTTCGACTGTTTGAACAAACGAGAAGTTTGTTTGCTCCACATGAAAAGTCCGCATCGTGACAGTGCTTAGAATTCATCGGGTACTGGTTACGTATATAGTCAAGTACTTGCTAGATATAATTTAGATTGTCATAAAGAGTAGCACTTTGGCTCTATAAACTCGAACTATATTCACGTATTAATAATTTCTCATAATCTTTTATACCTGCTGGTATCCATCGACCCGATCCCTTCGATTAATCTACGTCAAGAACCGGATAATCTTGCGCTTCGAATTATTAGGATCACGTTGCATGATGGGGTTGCACTAATACAATTGCACGCTCACGCGATGAGAAAAGGTTGATGCATTTTCATAGACTTCCAATATATATTTATATATATGACTCCCTATGTCCTGCATATCGTAGGTGTCTATTGCGTTTGTTGTTGTTATCAAGCTGTGATTAATTCTCGAGTCATCCGATCATTGGGATCGTACAGCATCCTCTTGATTGACATTATCAACATCTTTAAGCCCATTGTCTAATTGCTGATTTCATTGGAGAACGTCCGGGTGTCTTATTATGGAGTCGATATTAGCTCGTTCTGTGAAGCTGTAAGGGAACAGCTGATGATGGGCTAGAGAGAGGCTGTATGGGGTCCAGGAGTTTAACACGAGGGAACTGCATCTTCCATCTTCCAGTCTGAATGGTGTATCCAGCGTGGCAACACCTTCGTGTCGTCGACGCGTGCAACTGACTGTACACGTGTGTTCCCGCTCGAGATCCGTGCCAGTTCGAGTACTCGACAAATAGCTGCGTATTTAAACGTGAATTGTTTTAAAGCACCTAGTGGTACAAACACCGTTTTAAATTACCTGGTGAAATATTAGGGGACTTTGCTTATACTCGGTTAACAGGATCCAACATAGTGCTTGATATTTTTATTTTTAATTATGATTCTTATCCTTGGAGTCTTTTGACTCTCGTAAAATAGTCTAACCTAGAAAAATTTGGCATTTTCTTTTTCTCACAGGTAAAACCGGTGTCGTGTCGTAATATCAAAAATTTAATAGTGTCAATTTTATCTTTCAGTAATTTTGATTAGTCCCTAAAGGTGATGTTTACAATTAAAGTCACAGTGCGTATCGCAAAAGAAAATAACGAGTGAACAAAATTATACCTTTGATTTGAATTTTCAATACTGGAAGTGCATTTAAAAATTGTGTGCAAGTGCCGTACACTCTCTGTACCACCAATAAAATTTCATCGGTAAGGACCGGGTAAGTTTTTGAAAATTAATAGATGATTTCTCTTCCAAGCATGCATACCTGTAGCGCACCTCGAGACGTTTAATAAGCAACCATGCAATTATTATCAACAATGGCCAAAGCTGCCATTGGGCTTGCTTTAATTGTACAGCTCGTAAAAGAAATTCTGGAAGCAAAAGAAAAAGAAGAAGAAACAGACTCTGATACAAAACCAGAATGTAGTCAGGTACATGCCTATACCAACCATAGCCAACGTGCGTGCTATACCGAGTGCCCCGGTAACAACCGCACGATAAAATTGAATGCCCCTTAACGAGAGCGAGTACTTTTCAGGCAAGTCCCTTGGCTGGATTTACGCGTTGCGTATACGAGCCCTCGTGGCAAACAATACGGGCCCAATACGGGCCCATAATTGGCTCAGCGGCTTGTCAACCGCTGACGTATTCGACGCAGGACACACTGGCCAATTTGCGAGTTACGCCAGGATTCGCATCTTCCTCTTCTGTCATTGAAATTCAACGTTGACTCCCTAGGGAATTCTTGTCCTTATTTCTGTATGGAATCTGAAAAACAATTATTTCACATTACTCATCAAGGTAGCTAACTATCTTTGAAATGTAAATTTATATATATATATATATATAAATATATATATATTCTTACCGATACCAACCAATATGTATACCTACGCAATGATTGCGTATATGCAGTTAAGGTGCGTATTCATAGTAATAAATTTATTTTTACCAGTAATCGAATCAAAGTCCCTGCGCACGTGGTGCAGACTCGTAAGTCAGGCCATAGGCAATTAATGGTTGAAGACGCGCCTTTATTCGCTTCTCTTTTATATACTGCAGTGTATAGGTACACGCGGAGCACACTTCACGTGTTAATTCACTATAGAACTATCGGCGGTTTCAATGTATACGAACCCTGACGCAAAATCCGTGCGAGTGTCGATCGGCGATAATATGCAAAACGCCGGATTCTTTTCGCTCAATGGTTATTTACGCATCCGAGCGAGTGTCGACGTATTTGCATAGTGCGACTGGAGAATCATCCCTCGTAATTTCGATTTTCCCGCGATAGTACCGTCCCACGAAATGAGAAGATGTATACTGTGCTTAGGAAGACGAAGGTGAGGACGAGGAAGAAAAGGACAAAGGAACCTTCCAAACGGGAGAGCGAGAGAAAAGAGGAAAAATTAATGGGAATAAATGTAAACGCGCCCATTCGCTGATCGTAAAACCTGTTCGGGTATAATGAATGCTCTTAAGGGTAAATATTTTTGAAAATCAAAAGACAGCCTTTAAAGAATTATTATGGATATGCGTATGTGCATCTGTGGATACAAGGATTCTATTGTGTTGGCAATTACCTGTTACTCAATAGAGGCTGTTTTCTTGGAGATGATGATAGGGCGCACACGTGTCTTGGCACGCGTGACTCTTGGTATACATGTGAATGCGTGGAGTATAAATATATATTGTGTGTACATATATATGAGTTCATGAGCGAGCGCGTGATAGTATAATATTCGGCCCACACGATTGTATGTACGTTTGGGAAAGAATGCAGACTTGAGAAGAGATAGCGGTTACGGTCCTTGTGGTATTTATAAATAAACAATATGGAGATAGTCGTGGCTTGCAAGTGGTTAGACGGATAGTTATTATTCCCCGTTAATATAATGCAGGTTATAGCGTTATCTAATGCGTTGGAATTTATTAGTTGCACTCTTTATCTCGTTGGTGATATATCGATGCATCGTCTGTCGTAAGCCGTGGGTTCTTATACAATTTACTGTGGGTCATTATACGAGTGCGTTAAAGAAAGAGAATTCGTTTGTCTTGTTTTTCTTACTTCTTTTTGCAATTTCGAGATTCAAAATGCCACACCCTTCTTGGTATCTTTATAAAGCTTGCCTCGGACCCTGATCGAGTTTTCTTATCCGTGTCCAGGATAGCGTGTCCTTTTTATTTTTCTTCTCCTCTCTTTCTCCTTTTTTTTTAAGAATAAACCAGCCAAAATTTTTCTCTATCGTTCACTGTAATCGGCTACACATGCAATACCACAGGGCAACGTTAAACCTTATCCGCTACCATACGTACCAAAATATCTTTTCTTAGCCTGAACGAAAGAAAGTCACCAAGGTAAATCACTTGTTATCACAGTTTGCAGGCTCGTGTCATTCGTATCGGGATGAGGATGTTTCGGAGTGAGAAAAAAAAAGTCAAAGTTAAAAAGAATAGAGGAGGAAAGGTGCGGACGAACATTCATCACTTGATGGAGAAACGTGGCGTTGTTTAATTCGAACTAAATAGATAAGACAATTGTTAAACGTCAGATGGGTTATTACGTTATTACATGAGATATCAGAGTAATTTATTAAATTCTTATACCTAATAGCTATGAAGAGAAATCAGTTATATTGTTGGCTTATCCGAAAACCAGCGTAAAACAAATGCACGTCCGCATGCCGTACGCATTGAGTTATATGTATATCTATATAGATACGTGTATGTAAGCATAAGAAAGAGAGCTCCTACGCTATAAATGATTTAGGAATTTCGCAGTGGGCTATCTAACCGATAGTGAGAAACATATTAAACGTTTTATCCTATCGCGTGCGCATAGGTTATGTCGTTCCACCGAAGAATAGCATAACCTGCGGAACTCACATGGATGTACGTATACGCAACATGTAGTATGGACTAGAAAATAGAGTATACTTGTATTATTGTATACTTGTTAGTCTATCCAAAAATAGTATTAAATATGACTTATCATTTAGTAGTTAATTCTTTATGCTGATTTCTGTTGATTCCTTGTCTCATTGCCACTTAACTTTGTATACTATTGGATCACATATGTTTTCACTCGACACGAAATTACACAACTGTTATCCAAACCCTTTATTATACAACATATATGAAAAAGACTTTATCAATTACAGTAGAACGATTTATTCAAACGCATCACGTCATTTAAACATCTGTAATACCATCAGATTTTGCTAACTGAAACTTCTATAAATCAAAAATGTTCACGAGACTAACAATTGTCGAATTTTCTAATGCTTCACTTCTATAGCTTAAAAACTTCGATGATTCGAAGCACATCTCGTTTCCCTTGAGATTCGAGTTATCGAAGTTCCAATATATTTGAATACACGTGGGTCGTCGCGATCTACTGTCCGCCATATTGAATTGCCAGCTGTAGCCAATCACGTAAGACTTGGTACGCTTGTCTACAAAGATGCGAGTTGCAATCCGAATTTACGGTTCGTCTGTGTTTCTATCAGCTAAGACCGCAATTCCTTTTTTCCCGTAAGTGTGGCACGTTAATTTATTATGGAGATGAGATCTGTTAACTGCGAGCGCACGCCCGGTGGCGCTTGTCTGTCTTTGAGCGATAGAAGTAATTATTTCTTGGTTTCGCTTGACGTTTCTAACCTTCATTTTGTGTGGTGAAGCATTTAGAAGGACGTGCGGTGCTTCAAGATGAGAGGAGCAATTGCAATTGTCCTATCGGTAAGTTGCATCGTGAACAGCACGATTTGTTACTAACGAAAAGAGTATACTTTATGTGTAGTCTCGCCTGTACGTGCGTTACATGTTACTGGTAAAGAGAAGATGTAGTCTTGATATTCACTTTTAATTAACTCACTTTTAATCGATCATCCAGTATAACGTCAGCAATCAGGAACTCTCCAGTGATACCCAATAATTATAGCTAATTAATTATAAAAAATAGTGCCCATTCCACTGCGTTACCATGTAAAAATATGCCGGGATAGAATCGACCATGGAAGGGTATCGAACCACTCACGTCTTAATTTCACAACCAGTAATTATACGTCGATTGGACTTCTTAATTCGAGCTCAATAAAGGCCTATTAATTATTGCAGTACCCTAATTAAAAATTGTACTTGGCAATTTACGTTTTACCGAAACCTATAATGAACAATATATACTATATAGAATACGTGGGTGTACACATACTTTATAGTTGCTTTATTTGTATCCAACGCTATTTTGTGGTCATTGGTTGTAACGAAATACCCAGCATCAACAAGAGTTGAATATTATACGCACAGTGTCATACGTCGATTGTCATAACCCGTATACGTAGAACGATACCCCATTCGAACAATGCAAAACATTGACAATTAATCATCAAAATTCTCGGTAGCTGTTTCAGCACAATGAACTCATCCGTTTATCGTTATATAAAATCTCTGCAGCCATATCCATCCCACGGGACAAATACAACTAAGGAGGACTTTTTAAAATCTATTCAGCGATACGAAATTGACTGCCTGATATTCTATCTCTTTAGAATATCTAGCGAGCTGCTATGTAAAGAGGTCGCTCGTGACCACACCTAGAGACTTTTCATCGCTGCACCCCGATGCACTGATCTCCATTTTCGTTTTTATCTGCGTCCTCCGGCGCCACTTGAATTTTCTCCTTTCCTCGTATCACCCTTGCGCAACTGCACTTTTCCGGTGGTCGCTTCCATTTCTCCGATCGGTATCAAGAATCGTTTCTCCTGCTCTCGACGATGCATCGCGCGCAGCATAACTTCTGGATGCATTTCTATTGCACGGGACAATAACATCCGTGAATGGTTCTCCAGAAATTCGTGGCCAAGTACTGACAATTAGTGAGAGTGCTGCGGGTGCGGCTTTAGAAATACACGGCGATAATAGAGAGAAGAAGGAGAAGAAAAATGGTTGGAAATTCAGGAGAAGAAGAGAAGAAGGATGCAAAATCATTTTATTAACCGATCTTGGCTGGGTATACGCCAGTGAAAGGGCAGTGCACTTCGAATGCAGAGCACTTAACATGCACTTGGTTCCTTACACGAGGGCATATGCATATAACTATATGTACACATATATATATATACATATATATACTCTGATGGTAGAGAGAATTTGTTAGCCATGAATGCAGCCTGTGACTGGAACTCCTTTCTAATATTTCGAGAAACGAAATACGACTTTTATAATTACATCGAGCCATTATTCAAGTACCATTCAATATAGCATTGTCTGGAAACTCACTGGCTGTACTTTTATATGGACGTATAGGTACACCGTGTAGCTGCATGTAAATTGCATAAGGGTGAATGCATGCACGTTGGCATCGTCAAGAAATACGGGGACGTGTGAGATTTTATACGGAGACGCCAATTACTAGTTAAAATATGATAAAAGGAAGAATGACAAAAGGATGTATTATGGTGGCTATATGAAATTCATCTGAGAAGACGAGAATAACACGGAGAGAAACGTATATAATTGAGGAAAATGATATAATTCTTCTTTTACCTCATTATATGTAATTTTAAGGGTTTTTTAATATCAATAATAATAATGATATCGGACATGGCGTGAACGATGTAAAATCTTGTGGACGACAGGTTGAACTTTTATCAAGCACAATTATCTTACAATGATCTGTGTGTCGGGTAATAATATCAAAGATCCGGAAGGTCTTGATGACGGAGTACAGGTATAAAGGACTAATTAGGTTGGTAGAAATGACAGAAGGTGTAAAAGTCTTGAATCGTCAGTGAAAATGGCGGCCGGTGGTATTGAGAGAGGAACTATACGATCAGACATTAAACGGACTACAGACCGTACACGTGAGAGACTCTAAATCATTGTAGGTTGACGATGTTTCTTTTGAAACTGAGTCTAGGTCCTAGTGCACTGGCCAGAAGGGAGGATATAAAATCCTGGCGCGAGCCGTAAACACATAATTAATACCAGTTTAACGGTGGGTTAAGGTCTGCGCTGAATCGGAGATCTAATCAGTACGTAAGGTGTAAGACGCCGGAAAGCCGTTTGATCGGTCATTAAAATACAATAAAATACTATTCACGCACTTCCCGTTTATATTATTCTAATACAGGGTGTTCTTCTTCGAATGGACTATGAACTAAATTATTCGCGTAGTACTCTTATATACAGCAATCATAAAGTACATGCGGTATGACACGGATAAAGAAGTTTTCGAACGAAGGATCAAATCGGAGGACAAACAAGTGGTCCAGAATTGACAGGCATGGTAGTGAAATTTGAAAAAAAAAATTTTTGTAAGAAAAATTATCGCAATATTATAGCTCGGGAGTTGGCAGTAAAATTACTAAGGACGCGTTTACGAGAGTAAAATATAATTGGCGCAAATTGATAACACCTTTAGTGGCGTGAGTCGCTCTTATCGTGAATCTCGGATCGTGGATCTTAGCGTTTCGATCGAAAACCACACCCTTGCCAATAAATCCTATGAAAATTATCGTATCCCCATGCCCTGCAAAAGTATTTTTTTTTTCATCGATAACTTCCCTATACCATCCTGATAGCCATAAGGGTATATGTGGAGTCAGGATTAATGTCGGTCGGTACGTTTGACACCGTAGCTGCTGGGATCAGTGACGTAAGTAATGGCAGTCAGGTTGTTCAGACTATAGTAACTGGTACATAGTAATTTTCATTATTAACCGGTACTAATGATTTTCTTCTGAATTTTTTTTTTTTACTTACGCATACTTATTGTCTTTTTTTTCAGTGAGAGAAATGTTAAGTACTCGATCCTGACTGTACTTTTGATTTACCTTTAATGACACTTGTCAAGCAGCAGTTAGCGTACCGTTGCATGTATGTAGCCAGGTATGATTATCCACAGTAAGTACTGCAAAAACATAACGATGATTCATTCCAAAGCGTTCTTAATGATTCCCAAGACAGGATTGCCCTCGTGCATTCAAGTATTTGCTCAGTGCATTTCTGCCGGTGCATACGGTGCATGAAGTTTTTGCCAGTAGCACTTGATGAAACCAGGGAGTAGCAGCAGGAACGGAATGAGACCTCAGAGCTGTGCTGAAGTGAGTCTTTATGAAATTGTATATATATATATATATATTTCATTCACATTGAAGTAACACAACAAGATGGAGGTACAGGTATTTTAAAAAATTCTTTAAATTGTGATAGCTTGAGATTTACGAGATAAATTAATATTTCGCTATAAATTTGCCTAGGTTCAAATCGGGAGTGCAATATGATGATGATTTATTAAAATATTGTCATTAAGGCCTCAACGACTCGAATCAAGATCTTGGACGTGATAGGGAGGAACATGGAAACAAGGGATTCTCATTTAAACAGGAAATCGGCCCGTCTGGGAATACGCCTCTCTGCCTCTCACTTCCTCAATCGGGAAGCCTAATGGGGGCCATCCTGACCATACCATTGGGGACGCATTAGCCCGTTAAAAAATATCGATAGGCTGGCATCGTGTTACGATATTTACACGCACTCGACTTTAGCCGCGCAGGTTTTCTGTGTTGAGACTTTTTTTTTTAATTCTCAACATTGGTTCACGTGGGTTTGGTATGGGATGGGTTGATAGTTTAATTAGAAGATGATTAATTACTATCGTTTGTGGGGTATGCAGGTGTAGTCGTTTTTTTAGTTTTTGTAGTTTTTTTTTTTTTTAAAGAATTTATGTGGTATATTCTGTATACTGGGTGTGCTACGTGCAATGAAGCGTTCAATGACCGTGCTTTAATCTCGTTGGATTTTCAATTCTTTACTTGCTATGGCTTTTGTTGAGAATACGTGCGTATCACGCAAATTGGTTGGTGCAATGGGATTATTGCTGAATACCGTAGAGACGTGGGTAATTAATGACATACGTAATTAGCGGTGGACACAAATGATGTAAAATATGCGATTAAACTAACTTCTACGTAGTTCAGTATGGGATTTATTACGTGAATTATGTTATGTATCGTTTTTAATTTTAAATGACGTATCGATTCTTCGTAATACAATTTGTACAAATAGTTCGATAAAACGGGGTTTTGTGTCCGTTTAAATTATTTAATGGAATATTCGTAGGCCGCGTGGAAATAAGTGTTTCGAACTTGTTTTTGTTTTATTTGGTATACACTCGGTAAAAACGATTTCTTCAAAGTTTCGTCTAAATATAATTTACACTCTCGCCGTAACCATCCATCGATATTCTCTTGAAATAACGCTCACGATTCGTGGTTAAACCTGAAGGTGGCACCACACGATTAAGCCGAGCGAGTTTTACGAGGGTTCGCGTACGAGCGGGCTACTAGTAGTAAAGGGTACAAGCCGTGTCGGTAACACAGGATTCTACACAAATTTAATTTGCTCCTGCAAGCATGATGCAGCATACTGTGCAGTAATTAATTTAAGTTTTCCTAAATTAGTTGGCACCTGACACGAGTTACAAATTCGCCATCCCGCTTTACCCCCCTCCCCCCTCCCCGGAGGTTTTGATATATCGTATTTCGAAACGCCCGCGCTGGACGGAATTTACGTCGGTTAATGAGCTTTGTGCTACAGAATGTAATTTCGTATGGTAAGAGAAATTTTGTGAAAATTTAGTTTCGAATTAATTCAATCTCGACAGGCTACACCTACGTCTACGTCTAGCGCGTGGGTTGCGCATGCGCACTCAACTTTTTCCCCTCCCCGCCCCGTATACATATATTTAAATACGTCAACACGTGTAAACAGTGATCCTACTCTAAGAATCTTCAGATTTATCTTACTTTTCTTTCTTCATTAATTCACTATATTATACTTCACTTTCCATTTAATTACAACATTTCTGTCAATCTCAATCTCTCTCCGTCTATTTGTCTCTAGTTGTATCTAACTACGTGCGCGTCTCTAACTTTCATAGCTATATACGTGCCTTCCACTACGCGAGCCAAAAGACAATCAGCGACTGCAAACAATTTTCTTGGCGATAGGCGTCGCCACGAAATTTCACGACCATTTCTAAGTGGCGCACGTCCCGATAGCTTCCATTTATCTTTCCCTACCACTTCTACCGTCTCCTTCTCCGTCCCTCCTTATCCTTCCTTTTCCCGCAAGACATTTTCTACCCGGCACGTACCTTTTCTTGCCCACCCATTTCTCCCCCCCCCCCCCCCCCCCCC
>NW_014332862.1:2412820-2420202 GCF_000341935.2 Cephus cinctus
CCCTCGCCCCACCACTCTCTCGACCCACCGTTATCATCTCTCATTCATTTTCCATCCAAGAGAAATGATAATGGCTCCCCACTATTGGATGGCATCTCGCAACTTGCACGCCGCTTATTAAAAACAGGTACTGAATTAAATGGACTTAAAAATTATATGCACCCGGAACACAACACACGCTATAGTACCGATACTCCATTGCGCGCTTATAGAAATTAGTGAACGTCACGTACGAAATATATTCTTCCAAGATAACAATGACTCTCAAGTTATTATTATTGAGCGAAAAATTAACATCGACGAAGATTATCGTTAGTTGCACTTATGCTATTAAATAATTGCACACGAGATATCCAATTAGGCCGCACTCCAATTAAAGAGTTTATACGAACCTGGTATATCTATTATCGTAAAACATTGTTATTTAGGGAAATATTCATAATACACGCTTATTACATCGCGAAATATCCCACACATGCCTCTTTACACGTGTCTAGACGTACATCAATTAAAGGTACTATTAAATTCGTTGTTTGCTGCTACTTCACACTGTATACGGTACGATTATGCATTGTTATGATTATATACCACGTGATCTCGAGAAAAGAAAAAAATTTCCATACATTTTCACATACAGTATTCTGTATCTCACATACTGTATAAAGTTCCCGCTCGAACTCGTACACGCATTAAATAGTTAGATAAGCTAGAAAAAAAAAGTTCGAAAGTCATATGTGTGCCGGGGGTAAACGAGATAAAAAGAGACAGCGATAATACTAGAGGAGAGCCAGTAGCTTAATGAAACTAAACAACGCCGTTGATGTTGGCATTCCTGGTTGCTTCGGAACTTTTGTGTTAATTGGTAAGACGCAGAGGACACGATGGTAGCTGCGATGGGAAATGAGGAGAAAAAAAAGAATCTTGATCGCCAAGTCGACGGGATGCGAAACGTGAACTCGTGTGAGAATTAAATTAATATGCGAACGACTCTTTTCTACTTTCTTCATTTTTTCTATTTTCATCGTCCTTTTTTTCTCTCGACGACGTGGATGGGATCGTGCTGTAACGGTAAGCTGGAAATATCGAAGTAGCTAGATATTTTTTTTTTTCAGAATCATTCATTAGCCATTCGTTTAAGGACGAGGTCAAGAGGTCAATTTTATTCTGGTCCAATTTCTTTGAGATATCGATATACGGTATATATGTATATATATATTGTATATGAAAGTTAATAGTCATTCTCAGTAAACAGGGTGCTCCTGCTCTCAGGTGCCCTTAAACTATGTATTAATATATATGTATATAGTAGGAACGTCATAACGAGGGTATAATATATGTTGGTAAATATATATATATATACAGGGTAAATCACGAATCGTGATCAGTAGAGATTACTTTGTTATTAGCAGTCCGATCGAAAATGTTTTTATCAACTTTTGCATGGTTTCAAGAGAGCTTTAACGTGATAGTGAAAAATTACTGGTCAACTCCTTTTTAAAATGTTTTTTCAAGGTTACCTTGAATTTTTTGCAACTGAACATATATTTTTTGTACGCCTGTCTGTTAGAGGATTTCAAGACGAATTCAGCACGTGTAAGGACATGCCATTTTTTTCATCTGGTTCGAAAGCAAATTAAAAAACTTTGAATCACAAGGAGAATCACAGCTACGCCGTTATTACGCAACCGATGTTGTTGACAAGTCAAAATTTACCAATCTTAATCGTAGCGATGTTCAAAATGGCGTCCACGAGCTGCAATGCACTCGCTTAGACGGTGATTAAAAGATTGTTCTGCATTCTTCATGGCCTCTACACTGATGGTTGAGCATGCATCCGCAATCCTTCGTCGCATATCTTCCGGTGTTGTTGGGGCATCTGCATAAACTTTGTCTTTTAATGTACCCCACAAAAAGTAATCTAATGAAGTAAGATCGGTAAGTAATTTTGACTTGTCAACAACATTGGTTGCGTAATAACAGCGTAGCTGTGATTCTCCTTGTGATACAAAGTTTTTTAATTTTCTTTCGAACCAGATGAAAAAAATGTCATGTCCTTACATGTGCCGGATTCGTCTTGAAATCCTCTAACAGACAGGCGTAAAAAAAAATAAATGTTCAGTTGCAAAAAATTCAAGGTAACCTTGAAAAAACATTTAAAAAAGGAGTTGACCAGTAATTTTTCACTATCACGTTAAAGCTCTCTTGAAACCATGCAAAAGTTGATAAAAACATTTTCGATCGGACTGCTAATAACAAAGTAATCTCTACTGATCACGATTCGTGATTCACCCTGTATATATTCAACCGGATGCGTTACTCGTGTGTATCACATATCGTAATAGATAAATATCTATATGTTCCTTCGAGCAGTCAGTACCTCAGAAATGGGGCAGATGAGAATTGATTTAATAACAGTGCAAATCCTCTATTGCAAATGTTTATATACGAGGGACAGTGTACTACAAGCAAGTTCATTGTGCCAGGATGTGGTGAGACACGGTGACTGGTGGTACCACTGCGACAACTGCCCACCCACACTGTTTCGCTCAATGAAATATGCTGGAATAATACAATTCGTACGTAACGCTTCATCCCTGTGCGAACTTCCTGGCCCGTTGGTTGGCCTCACCCCTTAACGCTGCTCATACGCACACACTAGTCCCATAGATAAACGGCTGCTCTTTATTACGTAACCTTGCAGGTGAGGTTAGGCCAGCTCCGAGATGTGTGCACTTTGCTTTCCATAAACTAAGGTGCGCTGATAAATATCCGAGAGGGATGAAACAAAATATATATAAACAGCGGAATCCTTAATCATTATCCAAACTCATAATTCACCCCCAAGGACTCGAGTCCTCCGACTACTTCCCCTTCCCCTCCCCGCTATATCCATCCTCTATAGGAATCATATCTTGGATATGCAAAGTTCCAAATGTGTTTGCCTTCCTTCTTTTTCGTCCTTGTATAGTGATTTTAAAAATTTTTTTTTTTTTCCAAGTATTTATCTACACACCTGCATATGCTTATAATAATGCTTATCACCCATGCTTTTAATGCCAATCACACAGTGCGTTATTTTTCCTTGTCAAATTTTCAGTAGACCCACCGAGTTGCACTGCTTGCCAAATCGGTTAGGGGTCCCTACGGGGTGGACGACAGAGGGGTGGCGGGGGAGTGGGCCTTGAATTTCGCACGAGCCTTTCCACGCCTAGACACATTTCGGCCCCTCGCGCATTTCGTGTTTTGTTGTGCGTGACTAAACTTTGCCTATGAATCACCGTGTTCTCGGGCGGTATGAAACGGCGCCTACCCTCTGCCTCCCCCCACCGAGCGAGCGCATATTTCGCATTTTAATTCTAATTTTGCATTACAACTTTAACCGTAAATTAACCCCTTGGCTTGTTTTTTTTTCTTCTTTTTTTTTTAATACTCTTTCCCTACTTGCTTTCCTCTTTATTCTCTAACACGAGACGCCGCTACCCTGTCTGACATTTTGTATGTGTATATATGACGTTTACATATATTCATAATAAAGTTAGCAACGCGACTATCATTAGTCGCCGGCCGCATTCGGATATATGACGTATACCAGGATGGCGGAGAGATAACGTGGGAAAATCTTGATTAACGTGAGAATTTTTTTTATACATCATGACATCCTGGCTAGAGACAATAGGGATCCTTATCTTATATTTTTCTCCATGGACAATAATATATTTATTAAATTATAATATATACCAAGAGCTTCATGCATCAACCATGAGATATTTCTCATATAATCATCATTGTTAAAGAGTATGCTGATTTTTTTTTTTTTTTTTTTTTCATATCAACCAATCCCCCCTTATCATTTTTTATATACATATATGTCGAATGATAATCCCATTTTGTCGTTTCGGTTTCTCGCGATACACGTATGATCGGTAGTAAAATCATTTCTGAGTGGTATCGACGTAATTGATTATTAGTAATATCTGGGAACTAACTCTGGATATAGCATAATGGATTCGTAGTAATTAAACTTGTAGGTTGAACATAACGTTGTGCTGCTACCTGCTACATGATACGTCGAGAAAAGGAATGTCCGCGTGTATATATATATATACATATATATATATATATGTTATATATATAGATACAATAGAAATATATACACGAGATATTCTAACACGCAGATCCGATTGATGATTCGAATGACGACAGAAGCATCACGTGTGATATATAATCTGTTGGTATTACGTAACTCAAGTCAGACGTCGACAGGGCGTCGTTCATTTTTAGGTGAGATATTTTTGCACGGGATCTATGATGAAAACACCCCTGAGAGAGAATTATATAATTATCACGTCGGATATAACGGACAGATAACCAAATGGACTTGTAACAATTATGCGTTTAGTTGAATTACCAGTCATTACGGATCTGACGTATGACACCCTGGGGGCTGAACGTTTAACGAATAACGTATAATACGTTTTATTTTAAATGACTCGTATATGTACTTGCTGTGTATATACGTCACGTATGTTATGTAAAATCGCAGGAGGCTATATATATATATATATATTGGATGTATTAGTCGTTGTTACGAAAATTGACAAATTTGAAAATAATACGGGATAAGAGCTTCTGTCATTGATGATTTTGCGTATGACGATATTCATTGTATCGAATGACAGTCTGATACGTATGGAGTCTATTGGGTACAGATATAGTACGCGGGAAAAGGCTGATACAGGGTTTTCATTAATTTTCGAGGTTTATTTGAAATATTCATTTCTGTCAAAGTCCGAGATGTATACGTCAAAAGAATTTTGTATATTTATTATGTAATACGAGAAAATGTTATGTGCTCGTCTCTTGTATTATATGTATTATATGATAGTATATGATAATATTTATATATTTCTTTTATGGGATTCCGCGTTGATTTCGCATATTGGTCGAATAGGCATTTTCCCCTTTTGTTCGACTCGGGATTTACATTGGAAGTGAGAGCGACATATTTTGTTTGTAACGCGCGACGCAACGAAATACGGCAGCGTTTCCATGGGTGCAGTATAGGATATTCATGGCGGTGTCCATTAGAGAGGCAAAGCGCGTAAAGAGCCGCGGTCTGGTCGATATTCAACGACCGTTAAAATAATGTGTGTTGGGATTCCCCCTTGCTGGATTATGTTGGAATTTACATGCATTATCTTTGCGGTTGGGTTTTACATTTTATGCATTTCTTGGTACGGGCCTCGGCTGAACAAAAGCGCGGTCATTAGCGAGGAAAGATGCAGAACGTGTATTTCCATCGAGCGATTAATTGATTATCGTCGCTCCTGTACTCGTGAGACGCCGCGACGTCGGGTGGATTTATATGAAATTCCATAACATTTTTTTTATTGTAATTTTTTTCATGTCAAAATCGATGCAGAGTGAAATTTTTCCTTTTTCTTTTTATGAATTTCTAATCGGTGGTTTGCGGAAATTTTTCGTTGTGAAATTCTAATTCCGCGAATGACAATTTTCGTTAAATTTAGTAAAACTTAATTTTTTCTGCATTCTCTTGAATACCTTCTTGAAATACTTGAAATACTTTCCCGCGCAAAAATTGTTTCACGTGACGCCAACTTTTTCTCGACTTTCCCTTTGGTTCACACGTGCTTCCAACAAACGTGAATCTCTTCGGTCGTTCGTTCCGAACGTAACTCTTGTCCCTCCGGGGAATAACTTTATTTTGAATTGATAAGAATGAACTTCCGTGGCAGGTACGATATCTGTATACTTAAAAATATTCGTACAGTCCGTATAGTAACAGTAACGTACAGCATCCAATTTTCTGACATCTTTCCCAGCTCCGACGAATGGAATCGCACTTGTGCTTCCTTTTTATTCCGTGATACTATTGCGTGGGCAATGCGGGAGTGAAGAATAACCTATGAGTTCCGAGTTCAATCTCAAGGGTACATATTACGTCATCGTTATGTCATCTTCTGAATATAATTGGCAGATGGCGATAGCATAGAAAGATATGAATAAAAGAGAGATGACAGCCGAGTGTCAGTGAAATATCTTGACAGATGACATACTAATTAAAAATTCAATCACATAACAATAAGGGACGGAGAAAGAATTGTCCAATTAAAAAAAAAAAGAATGGCATAACTTTTTTTTTTTAATAAATCTTTGCGAACCTCATGTATTCGGACCGTGACGTTTTTCTATCTTTTATTATTTCTTAATTGATTTATCGTTAAAAAAATAATAACTTTTTTCTCACCTGTCGAATGACAGTTTGCAAGGTGAAAGTGGAATTAAATATTTTTATTGCGGACTGTACATCGTATACGCACATCTGCAGCTGATTTACTGCTTCCTGTGCTTGGACATGGCATCCCTCACGCACTACGCACATATCCCAACCTATCGCAGAGTGCGTTGCGTCTAGGAGTGCTATGATTCTCATTGTTATTCATACGCGAGTGTCTGCGTCCTCGCAGTAAAATTTACGAACCGTTAGGGCGGTTTCTTTGATTGGTAAAAAAGGCCGCCTGGTGCTTAGGAGAACCTGACGACTTGGATGGATTATAATTGCGTCATGTACGAAGAAGAAAAGAAAAATACAGTCGGATTAAAAAAAAATAGTCAAATTATTTTTAAAAGTTTATGAAACTTTTGCTTCGAAGAAAATTATTGTATCGATATATGTAATATATTTTCTTATCGGAAGGGGTTAATTTATCATTGTAGACTACATGGTAGTTAATTGTCAAAGAATTGCTACTCGGGAGACATTTCGATAAAACTTACGAGTCCAATATAGGAGAACTTTTTTTTGGTCTTTAATCAAAAGGGGATTAAAATCCGAAAGTTTGTTCGTCTCGAAGAGTACTAGGAGTTCCTCTTTCTCTGGGAAACCAGTCTGCTGCGCATAGAGTCGCAATGAGTTTGAATATAGCCCTATAACTTTTTGGCTAATTAGTTAATTAATTAGAGGCTGGGGTGTGTCCTAGCTTTACGTCGTTGCTTTATGCGATAGTCTCCATACATAACTGTAAGGCGTGACTTTACGTAACGAATGATCCAAAGAGAATAAGGATGGAGAAAAAAAATTTAAGGAGTGATTTTAAACTTCAATGAAAAATCGATCAGCTTTCTAGTTTAATTTCGATCGATGTGCCTTTAGCTATATATTGGCATACGTACGCCAGTTTCCGGTCCATCGTGAGACTCGATCCCATTTCTCACATAAAAAGAATGTCCCTAAAAAATTATCCAGCGTCTCGGACACCTTGTGTATATGTGGCATATATAAATTTTCTCCCGAAAAATCCCGAAAAATCAAATAAACCAAAAGCTAATAGACTTCGAAAAAAAAAAAAAAAAAAAAAAAA
>NW_014332862.1:2420302-2439187 GCF_000341935.2 Cephus cinctus
AAAAACCCCAAAAAAAAAAAAAAACAAAAAAAAAAAAAACTTAAAAAAAAAAAAAAAAAAAAAAAAAAATACTCAAGAAGAAAATTTCGCAGACGCCATTTTCCTCGGAGTCCAGCCAAAAAAAGAATATCCTGTCGATCTTATCGCAGTAAGAGAGTATATAGTCGGCTGCGCCATTTGGCCAGGATATGAACGTCGGACGGCGTCGTTGGGTGGAACGACGTCGACCGGCGCCAAAAGCTCGCGGGCGAAATGAAATAGGAGAAATAAAAGAAAGCCGAAAGTACATTAGATATTCGGCTTGCGGACGTTGGTCGTCGTCGCAGGATTAAAGCCGATGGAGCGTCGTGGGATTAAAGTTGACGTAAGAAGGGTGGGACACCCTTGCGCCGAAGGCGTCGCGACGCCTGAAACCTCCGGCACTGACCTCCCCAAAGCCCGTTGGCGCAGCGGCTTCCCGACAAGGAGGCGGACGCGTCCGACTACGTTGGGGTGGAAAAACTTTTTTTTTCTTCCTTTGCATCCCCCTACCTTCGCGACGTGCCAACTCAGGTTCATCCCCTTCGCCAGCCACCTCTTAGGGAGAACCACAGCGAAGTGTGAACTTGTAAATGCGTTCTGGAGAGGGTGTCAATGGCACGCGCCATAACCCATAACCGTTAAGACTTTTCAACCCCCCGGCGAAGGGGATTAATTTGTAGGGCAAGTCTCTATGGCGCGAAGAAAAAAGAAAAATAACAGTACGGATGTACTCTTTAAGGAGCATCCTTAACCAAAGGGATTTAGGGGGGGCGGGGGAGTAGTAACGTTCGTAAGGATTAGTCTTTGCAGTGGGGTGACTGCCTCTTTTCTACTTGTATACATATAGCTAGCTGTATAATGCATAAATATATATTTACAATGATAATAATATCAAGTAAGACATACCGTTTTTGAGATGATCTCACGTCGTGCGCGTTATAATAAGAATGACGTCATATATACTTCAATCCTGTTACACTGCACTCTTACGTAAAATAAGAGCAGATGATGGCACGGACGAAAGGCCAGGAACTGCATTGTACAAAGATGGCGTACGTACCGGGCAGGCATTACGACGTACCCCTGGGAAGCAGAAATACTTCGGAAGCGTAAAAAGAAAATCTAGAGTGTAAAAAGAAGAAAAGGAGTAAAAGTACAAAAAAAAAGAGAAAAAAAGGGGATCGTATTAGGGGATGAGACGCGATCGTGACAGCCAGAGGAAACAGCTGTCTTCTGTACGGGGGAAGTGATACACCTGGAGGACGCGCTACCATATAAGACACGTGGGTACGCATTTGTCCTACCTACGTGCATAGATGTACATATGCGCTCATTGCTATTTATTCGTGTCAGTTTCGCACAGTGAGTCTTTTAGATGGTGAATTTCGCGAAATTTTTAATAATCGCGCACATGTAAAGGGCTGTATTAAGAGAATTGAAATAAGGGCGAGAAGGAGGAGGGAGTGACTTAATATTGCAATTGTATGTGGAGAACGTACAAAGGCATATGTCCGCTTACGTGTTCTACCACGGACACACGGCCTTCTCTTTTCCTCTCTTGTTCGTCCGCTTGCAGTTAAATATGCACACAGTTAAATATACACTGACATTTTGCGCAAGTCAGTTGCGCGACCGCGTGTGTATATATGTAGTATAATGTACATAGTTCAACTCCTCTTTTATCTTTTATCCTCTTTCTCTTTTGCTCTTTCTCAACTTCACTCTTCTCTATTCTCCTCCGCATGGCCAGCCTCTCTCTCTCTCTCTCTCTCTCTCTCTCTCTCTCTCTCTCTCTCTCTCTCTCTCTCTCTCTGAATAACAGAAAAATATGCATCACGTGCGGATAGATGTAGATCTACTTGTTGCTTCCGCGAAGCTAGCCTGCGATTTCGCGATTTCTGGAAATGCATATCTATATATATAAATATTCATACAGCAATATATATACATATAAGCACTGTATCTCACATGTATTATGTATGACATTAATTTTGTATCATACCAATAACAATGGTTTACAATTTTTTTTCTCTTCACTCAAAACGCGTATGTGATTCGTGGATTCATAAGAGTGCCCGAGAATATAGCCTATGGGAAAATAATGGGAAATAATTCCCAAGGGAAATTGCACTTCACTCAAGTGCATTATGCACATCTGCAACGGAGAGCCGTTCACCGCGTTTCGAATCTCGCAGGCTGTACGGATCAGCCGTTTGCGGTTGTCTACCGGATGTGGATTTCGAAAAATCTATTCTACGGGAGTGCTCCAGCAGTGGCCGGTATCGATTGACTTTTCTCATTGATCAGGCTTCGAGCGCCTCGGAGCGTGAGCTAAGCCCATGGACGAACACGGGCATTGTCTCGCATTCTGCTTGGTGAACCATGACTACGAAAGCCTATAGAGTCGCACTTCGATGTTGCATTATGGGGCTTCGTTTTTCTACCTTCCTAGAGACTCGCGGATACGGGTTAGATCAAGTGGTAGGCATGTCGCTGCAGTGCTACTTCTAGGACACCATAGGACACCATAATATATTATTATCGACCTGCCGTTACATTTAAAAAATTTAAGACGCTAACGATACGTGATACAATACACTATAGTCTACTTGACTCAGAGTCAAAATTGACAACTGCTTATAATCCTTCAATAATTTTACTATAGACACATAGGCACGTCTTTGAAAGTACGTTTCATGTATATTATGTTTTTATGATACATTTATATCCAGTCACTGATGAATCAAACGCGGAATAAGCGCATACGCGGACTCTTATGATTTTCTTTTGTACCAGTCGACCAGTTAATCCATGTTAATTTTTCAGTATGAAAATTTATACATACCTATTCTCATACCGTAACGCATTCCTGGCGTCACATGTTATCCAGCTTGTAGAAACGTTACTGTATCCGGTAAGCATAGTCAAGCTTGTTTATAGCTTAACCATTAAGGAAATCAGGTTTAATCATAAAATAATGTAGGATTGAAGCTCGATAATAATAATTAAAACTACATTCCTCTTTGACGTGACTTTAATTAGTATTAGTTTAGTTCGAATGGTCACATATTTAATTTGACCTTCTGGCGACAGACTGTATTCGTGTTCATATGTTATTTTTTTATTGTGTACATTCGAGTCGTCTTAGATCCTTGGCCCATGTATTAATTATCAATTTGTGAACTGGTACTGTTATTATTATTATCATTAGTATGCTATTGATTTTCGGTGCTCCAGCATCAGTACGCAGCATCACGCGACGTACCTCTATAACTGTCGGTAATCTAGATGCATTAAACTCTATGGAAGTACCTTCTGTAACTACGTAATCTCATCCTGGAACGTATATACATTATACGGTTTCTCTTTTAATTAAGACACCCGGTACGCACCATGCTTCGAGTAACATATAGAACGACCTGAAGGGGTGTAATGTCTGACAATCAGTACCTTTCACCTGTCATAGTTTACGAAATGCTTCGTGCTTTCGCTTCATTGTCCGTACGAGACTTGGGCTTTTCAGTGGCGCAAGGGTAGTTTTTGGCTGGAGGATTTCTATATAGGGCGACGATCAGTGGTGTGGATTGTTAAGGGAGAGAGTGGGAAGGTTATATGGTTAAGTCAAATCATGTGAATTTTTAATAAGGGGGTTTTTCATGCGTTTTTTTTTTCAAGGGGGTAGGTCGGGGGATATTTCGGACATTAAACGTTCAGGGGTAGTACATTGGATTTTGAAAATATTTTTGTGTGCATTAATGGGATTTCAAATTTTTTAAAATATCTTCAGATTTCGATACCAAATGAATTGTTTTGTTAAAATCGATAATTTATTGATCAGTGCCAATAAGCAGGTTTAATATGTAAATCAAAACTGTCAATGACCACCACGATTCTCGGTTACCTCGAAAGAGCAAATGCCAAGAATATTATAATTTACAAAAAAAATACAAATTCTCCATATATTCACGTTAGGACTGTACTGCGAATATATAAAATAAATAACGTATGGCAGAAAGGCTTTTGCGGACGTAGGCGTGGTCGACCGAATCTTCGACATTTAAGCACCGTTCACACTTAAAGACATGACAACAGCAAAAAGGTGATGTACGATGTCCTACTAAAAAGTTCATAGGATTCCAAAAATTCGTATTCACATTCATAATTTTTATACCGACATCAGAATCTAATCGACATATTTTTCAGCACTAAAAGTCTGACTGGACACGTTACCAAATGCTTTTGGTCATGAATCTCGCAATTGTGGACGCAACGTAATTGCTGCTGTTTTCGAGTTACACGTGAAACTTCGTTGCGTAACGTGCTCGCTCATCCGTGTTTACGCGAAGCACGCGTCATTCCACCGTGAAATGATTATCATCGATTTCAGAAAGTCACTCCATATTTAAAGGGTATGATAAAATATATGACATTGATTTTTCAGCCAATTTTCTTTCAAGCGTCATCGGTGTGAGATTACCCTTAGGACGACTTGCTCACGGGCATACGACCACATATGCTGAGATAATTTATTGTAATGTTCGCCTTATGAAGAATCACGGCAAAGTGACTGCGCTCCCGCAATGGACAACAACTCAAAATAAGCGATGACTTAAACAATAGCTTGTGTTATTGTACGTGTCTCCTCCCGATGCTACGGGACGAAATGTCGTCCTGCCATGTTAAAGGAATTTTATTACCTTGATTCATTGAACGACTTGATATCACTTTGTTCGAGGATACAATGACAACAGCAATCGGTGGTAGCATGTACTTCGAAAGATGACGTTTAAATATTTATATTTAATTAAGTAACGAGCGTAAAGTCATAAGCGTCGTTTGCTAAACTATAATGATATAAGAGAAGCATATACTTCGTAGATAATATTAATTTAATTTTAATTCAAGTATTTATTTTATTCATTAATACCGTCATTCTTAAAATCTTATCTGTACGCTCACGATCGAGTATGTCGCACGTGGAACTTACGTCGAGCAAGATGCGTTGCCTCACGTTAAATCGTAACTATGAAAACAACATAGTACAATGATATGGTATTACCTCATATAGTCACGCATATACGTATACGGTATAAAATTTGGGCTCAAACTGACGTAGGACGTGTCGCATGTTTATTCGATGAGAACGCAATGCAGTAGCATCGGGCGAAGTATACAGGTAGTTTCATATAGGAGTAACTCCTCAAAGTTCACACACTCAGCGGTCGTATCGCTCATACGATAATCGCAGCTCGAATGAGCTTAACAGCAGCATCCGCTCGGTGGTTCTCTCGGTGGTTCTCAATCGGCGACAAATCTTGTTTTCTCCAAGAGGAAGAGATAATTACATACGTAGTGGTCTCGGTTGAGAATCAAAACTCGTGGGTGCAATGGCGGATATGTGGAGGAGTATACTATATATATGTACATATGTAGATATGTGACTGGTGACGATAGAAATGAATTCTAACGGAACCACCTTAGGTGTGTAATTGAACGCATGAAAGATTATGACCGTCTATTAGGATTTTTGAGTAACATTGAAATTTTTTCGAAATTCGTAAATAGTGTTTGTTTATCAAAATTGGGCGGTGAATGATATCATACTTAATTAATGAATCAGTTTGTGTAATCTTTTGAAGATTCTCGAAAGTGACTTCCTGAGATTTCTTGCGAGATTGCGCACCGAGCATAACGGACTAGAATGAAGTCTGTTTTGCATGCTTGTTTTATATATATATTCTAGTTCAACTTTTTCTGTATTTTTGAGCGATTACGTAAATCCGTAAGTATGGCTTATGTCATCAGGGAAAGTTGGGTCGATGATTTTCTATCTTAAAAATGTCGAAGGACGTTCCGAGTGTCGATATGAAATTTTGATTGAAATATTATTTAAATTGGTGATATAGAAATTTTGTGACGGGTGACAAGTGGGATTGTTGCGTTCAAAAAATATTATAGAATATTTTGAAATTTCGCTGTACTTCTTTAAAATTTTTTAAATTGTGTACCATATCTCTTGTGAAACACTGTCTACAGCGAGAAACTCTCTAAGCCTTTTTTTCATTTACTTCGAAACATGTATAAGGCGTGTAGGCCGCAATTTGGTTTCGTGTTGGCTCACATATCTCGTTACACGCATATAAATTTTACATACATTGCATACGGCTATGCAAGTAGGTAGTATCGTTGCGCAATAAATGGAGGTAGTATATATATAAGTATATACAGGTTCTTATTGTTAGATTTTATTTAAAAAAAAAGTCAATAGACAGTGGGTGAGGATATGTGAAAAATTTTTTGAAAAAAATATTTAAACGCATTTCGAACGAATCAATGTGTAGTCGCTATTGCGTTACATCAGAGAACGGTAATGATAAGTTACATTAATTTTTATTAAATTGACTAATATTCATATGAGAACATTTACAGAATTAACAAACAAACCAACAAACAAAATAAGATTCACAGTTAACGATTTGAACAGTGTAACGAATTAATTTAATTCGAATATTCACCCTTACGTTTACTGTATCTCGTGTACGGGAATAGTATCAAAGATTCCTGTATAAGTAACAATTTTTCAACAGTATATCGCAGAAGACCATTGATGAGGGATCTGATGGGAATTAAATAAGATTGACAGAATTATTATTTGCGGTACAGTAGTTATCGTTAAAAAATATAAAATTCTTGAATCCCGAGGGGATAAAAGTGAATGAACCGCAATGAATGAATTTACGTAATGGGCTTTTCCGAGTTGTCGAATGGTTACGATATCACCATTTTTAGTGAGGATCTTTGCAACCGGACTCGTCCCGATGACGTAACGCGTAACAGTAAACGAAAATAAAAAGAGCTCAAAGTATCCGCATCAGCGATCATTGCCAAGAGCGCTGTGATACTATAGTATATATGTATACATATACTATATATATGCGAACGATGTAACTGCTCACTCAGTATTACCAGTAAGCGGAAATCTTGAGCATTCTATGTCTGTGCTTTTCGAGCACGTCTTCCAAGCTCAGCATCCTGAATAAAAATGATGAAATCGCCGCTGAGCCAGCATCGGTCATCCGATTTCTCGTTTCAGATCTATTAATTTTTTTTCCTACTCTCTTATTTCTACTGTTAAAATTTTCCCGGCTTCGCATCGCTATGAGTATCTCAACGTACAGCTCAGAACGAATCCATATAACAGATACGAAGAAGTAACAGCCTAAGTAATACGAGGAAACCAGAAAGATTAGCAGTATGATTATTAGTGACTTCGTTAGACCGTAGCCGTGAACTTTGAGAATCTCTCGATTTATCTGACAGGTTGATATTTAATAGGAGAAAATTGTGCATCGTCGAATGAAATTGCTGGTTGGGCGCATAGTGTTTGAGGAATTTTGAAGGGATGGAATCGGGACGTGGGTCGGGGCGTGGGGGGAGGACGGGTATTATTGGTAGGGGTAAGGACGGAGGCGTGACGAAGGAGGAAGCAAAAGATGATGGAGAAATTTTTAGGGAACGGGGAAAGACAAAGGGAAGGAGGCTGGCAGAAACGTTGATTATTATTTGGGTCTGTAGCCTCGAGGTTCAGACATCGATTTTGCCACGCGTATTTTTTTTTCCTTTTTTTTCGCCTTATGGCAATGTCGAAAGTACCTACCTTTACCTATATCTTTCAACCTAGCCTACCTATGCTCTCATTATTATATACGATACTTTTTCTAAGAAAACCCTGCAGATCCTTTGCGCAACCATTGATTATTTAAGTATGCGCCTTCCGGCCGTTGGACCTTTGAGTATTGTTAGTCACGGGCGCGTGCGTAAGTGCATACGGCCCTGAAAAAATTCTTATGAAAATTGTATCTGGTTATAGCACGACTTCTTGTAAGTTTTATTTATGTACGATGTGCCGGTACTATTCGTGAAAATTTCATTAAGCATTAAGGAAATGGTTGGAGGTATGTTTTATTCGATAAAGGAGATTCATCGTCAAATTTCAGTGATTGACGTTTATTCATATTTTATCGCGATTATAATTTTGGAAAATGTCTTTTCGGTGTGTTAATTCGTAATATTGCTATGTGTAATGTAATATAACTATGTGTTAATTTGGACTTGTTATAATTACTTCTACAGACACTCTTATTATAATGCAATTTAATTACATGGCTGTGAATGCATATTGTATATATGCATGTACGTGTATACAGTGCTTCTGTAAGTTTGTTACCTAACACCAATTGGACGTTTGGTAATTGCTGGGAGTTGCTGGGGTAACGTCGGTAACTAAAAATAGTAAATTCGCTCCAGATTCGCTAATTCACATATTTCACAGTTGACAGTCTGACACTTGTATTTATACAATTAAAAATATTAAGATGGAACGTAAGTGCTGCAGAAGTTCTTAGGAATTTAGGTAAAGCGATTAAAAATTGTTTATATAGTATATTTTATTGTTAAAATACTCTAAAAGGATTTTCCTTGTGCAGGCGTACAGACATACAAATTTGTCCTTGCTAAAGAAAATGACGTCGGTTCTCTCTTGGATAAAAAAAAATGAACGAAGGTAGGACGAATAAACAGTAAAATCTACGGCGAACACAATTTTCCATGATAAAAAGTAAAAATTTCGTTATTACCTAAAAGATCAAATTTGTCTACGGCTTAAGTTTTTTTTTTTTCCTTTCCGGTTCAAAAGAATTTCTTTAATAAATATAATATACGGCGAACCTCTTTCTCGATTGTTTTGAAATTCTTGAAGTGTTTTTAAAAAAAAATCCATTCTAAGTCAGATCAATCAATTTTCTCAAGACGCCCGACGTATCATCGCTCACTCTGACTTTAAGATCTTCCGGGACAGCATCCACAGTTCCTACTCTTCCTGTGGGTTCTCGACTCTCCCAAGGGATCTAGGGCCAGGTCACCCATCCAACCCGCCATTGGCCTCACTTGAATTTCTAGTCCGAGTACAAAGTCCTGTTGCGGATGCTGTATACGTACTACGGAGGAGACCTAACTTCCTATATCCACGAATTATTTGTCACTTAAATTTCTCCCTCCAGAAATTCTCTTGTCAAAACAAAAACAGCGAGATAAATTCCAGAGGGAGGCGAAAGGCTAAAAGGGTAAGAAAAGTTCCACGACCAGGGGACTCCTTCCGACGAGGGGGATGAAGGTGGGATAAAAATAAGGTATTACAAAATGGCGGAATATTCGACAGTAAGCATGTATATATAGCCAAGGTAGACAGACTCGACGAAGAGTGAGAGTCCCTGATAGTAGCGAGTATTTTCTGGCTGGCGAAGATAGTAGCTAAAAATAGAAAAGAGCCAGGACTACAATAAGAAAAGGATATTCTATGGTAAGGGTGAGTAACAGGGTGGATGGATGCGAGAGGGGGGGAGTGGGCGGCCGAGGAGACGAAAGGGGGGGGGAGACCGTGTGCGAGAGAGGTATAACGTTGGCATATAGTCGTAACGGGTCAATAGTTTATCAGTCGCGTGGGAGAATTATCGATCTTATAGGAGGGCGTAGGATGAGAATTAATGTGACCATCGCTGAGCTGGCAGGGAATCATTTGTCCTTATATGGGAAGCCCAGTCGTCCCGACGCGGCTCGACGCCGCGCGCCGCGCTAACTGGGGGCCGGAGGGACTGTAAAGAACTTACCCTACGCTCTCTGGCCCCTCTGCCTTCTATCTATTCTGTATTATACAGGACGCTACAGTCTGCACGTGTACTGAGAACGTGCAATTCTCACTATTCGTTCTTTATGCCATATGCACGTTGTCTATACGAGTTTAGGTAGTCTTAACATTCTTTTGGAATTACAGACCTCAGTCACTTTAACAGTTATTGGGCGGACGACTTCCGGTTTTCCCTTTCAATTTTTATTAGTCATACGGAAATTACGTTTTTCATGTAAAATCTATGGGAATATCGATTTTTAATGTATTTCAATTTATGGGTATTTAAATATTTTTTTTATCACGTTTTTATCGCCAGTGCACTCTGACACAGTATATCTTTTTTACCTATACAATTGATATTGATTTATAGTGTCAGCGATTTTTACGGAGAAACATTGCCATCGTTAACCTTAACTATCGGTTTATAAGTTTCTCAAGGATACATTTTCGTGTACTTACTTATTTGGTTGGTAGCACTGTCACGTGTTTGGAATGTATTATGTAGAGAGTTGAACTTTTTTTCCTTCATCGAACGTGTCAAACTTCATTACTTTATCTATTTAGTATTGTCATTTAATGTTATCACTTCGACGTTAACTGAAGCCTGAAGGTATGAAGAAAATAAAAAGATATTCCTACATAAAATTGATTTCTTTTTTTTTTTTTAATTCGAACAAATTTCAAAATTTTTCATATAGTATACTTTCAATGAGCCTCTTGTTTTGTACGTTTTACGAGTAAATTTCTAAATTTCCCGCCACCGGTTCCTGCCGATTGAAATGACCTGTAGGTATGTACCAAGGTGAGATGCCTTCTCGTATAAAGAGCTTGTGGCTTAGATCGCTAAAGTGGTAGCGTCGAGGGGCTGGTTGGGCCAATTCAGTTTTATCGCCTTACTGTTATCTTAAATGTAAAATAATGTCCTTCCTTCTCATTTCTAGCACGCCCAATATTACGATATCTTCCTGCTGCAATATACAGGATATACTCAAGGTCATGGCACGTGTACAATTTCACAGGGGAAAAAACGAGAGACCGGGTATATTTGTTAAAAAGGTATAGCTACCCCCTCCCACTTGTCTATTCCACTTCTACAGCAATACCAACAGGTATTTATTACAGTTCTATTAATAGTCCGAGCAGATATAGAAAATGGGAGTACGAATAATAAAATTCAAAGTGGAATGCACCAAAGTAATACTAATTTGTCAATGTATACACTCGGTAAATTGTAGGGTACATTTATATAACTTCTATATGGCTGTTGTATAACAATATAATATTTATGTATTATACTTGAAATATAGGTATCTGTTTGGTGGACAGTACCGTGTTGCATCACTGCATCTGGGCACAACTGTCAGATTATGTATGTTACCTAAAAAAAATATCAAAAATAAAAATATTACTTTGAAAATTATTAAATAATTTTTTTTTTTTAATGTGGCAATAAAAAATGCATAATGCACTTTCATATCCAAGGATATCGTAACCGGTGGTTGAATATCTAAAATCCAAATGCAACGTATCCCGGTAGAATTGATCACGACTTATCACAGCCCCAGGATCCTTTCGTATAAAACTGGAGCAGAATGATAAGTATCCTGGTACGATCGGCTTACGCTATAGAAATAATGTAAAAGTGCCGCGGCGGAGCGCGGGCTCGAAGATAAGTAGATATCAAATAGTCGGAGAAGCGAAATAAATTCAGTTCGATCACAGTGATTATGCATACCAGCTGGACGTTGATTACAGGTTGTTTGGAAGTCCAGTTGGAGGACAGGCAGGCAATGTAGAAATACCGGCTGTCAACTGAGCGATGTTTAATCATGTGCTAGGCCGTGCGCAAATACTTTTCTCTCTGTGCCGGTATTTCGCGTTAAAGCCGCGTTCACATGGGAGAGAAAGACGAGATAGAATTTACGATTGTTTCGGTGTGAGGGATGCTTAACGAAGTATTATTATAATAGGTAGTAAAGGAATACGAGCGCCTTATAAAGTTTTGGTATCTTAAGGAGTGGAGAATGATATTTTTAATATTTTAAGGTAAAAATCGGACCGGGCGTTATTTCGACTAATTTGATCATTAAAATGGGAATTAAAAAATGTATGAATTTTACTTTCTAGTTTACTATTGCCAATACTGACCGATCAATACACTCTACGTTACTGGGATAGTGCACAGTGAACAATAGAGTGTGAAGCTCTGTGGTGTGCATATATATGTATATGTATATGCAGATCTAGAGTATTAAGGCATACAGGGTGGCAACGAAGAATCACGTTGTGAATGCAGCCTCGCCTGCAAAAAACACGCGAACGACGCATCGCGTGTTCGGCCTTCCTTCCCGGTGTCTAGCCATTTTTTATTTTTACACCCTTCACCCTTGCAATTACTTGGGCTGTTCGCGTTGTTATCTTGTCGCGCGAATGTCCCGCTGCTATACCAATTTACAAGGAATCGTATGGCGGATCTATGAGAATGCGCCTTCAGGCCTTTTCGTATCCTTCTTATAAGTTTCTATGGTTTATGGTTGAATTGGAAAAATACGAGTCTGCGATTATTAAATGGTTGACGTTAAATGATAATGGAAATCAGATTCACGGGACCAGGCTGCATTCCGTATGCATTTAAAGTGCATCTCAATTGCACCGATATACCAAATACTGTTTTAATTGAGAATCGCATCCGTATCCTGATCCTTACTGTCTTCGTAGAAAATTACATAATTGTGCACGTTGCCTAAATAAAAATGGGACATAAGATAATAGTACAAATTTGGCTAATTCTCAAAAGTCACTAGATCATTAATTACATTTATTGGTTCTATTTCTTTTTTTTTTACTACTTGTCACCTGTCAACCTGGACAATTATTTTGTTTTGTCAACCAAGTAAGTTGATTCGCGAAGGGTACTCGTTGAGGTAGAAAAGGAAATAGCAAAATTTCAAGATTCTCGAGAAATTCACTAAATGTTTATAAGAAAATGGAAAAAGACTCTTGTCAAATATTTTATTAAAATGAAAGAAGAAAAAATCCAAAGCCATTTTTTTTCTACGGATTAATTGCGGGTTGAGATTACGAAAATTTAAGGTAAAAAAAAATTTGCCCTTGCCGTGATTCATAGGTGGCAGCACTGTGCCAAGGATCTATCCTCGCGATAATCTGCATGAAAAGTAATGATAAAATAAAAGTACGGCGCAAGTTCGTCGAATCGACTGTGCGCCAAGGAGAAAACGCGATGTTTAACGTTATAGCAAAAGCGGCCGGCGATATTACTCGTAAGGGAGACTCAGCAGCTTGCGTGTTTCCTGGCGAAGGTTCGCGTGCAGACTTTAACAGGTCCGCCACCTATAGCCGCGAAATTATCGAGTCTGTATTTATCGTCGTACCGTACGTGAAATAATTGTGCTCTGCATATGTTGCAGCATAAATAGTACGGGAGCAGCCGAGCGTGTAATTTAACAGGAAATTAAGACGATAATGACTGTGTGCGTCGGCGACCACCTTTTCTTACCGCTTACGATGACTTTGGTCACCGCGTATGCATATTCATCCCACGTATGCATATATCCACATATGCGAAATTCGCCTATGACTATAACATAAATTGTAGTTTTATTGTGGAGGAGTAAAAAAAAAAGGTTCTTTTTAATTATATAATAAAAGTACGATTATATTTTTATTCATACGTTGATAATAAACACGCGCATTGGTTGCAATTGCACTCGTACGCTGTATGCCCATCCCTATTTTACGAAATGGGAAACTGCATTGAGAACTAAAACAGGAATTGCGTAAACGGCGTTAACGCGCCAGAGTTGGAAATTTATTCGTCTTAACTGGTGCAGATTCGTTTCAAATCGCTCTGGAATTAAGGGTCATTTTGTATTTGTTACAACGTGGCTGCAGCGGCGCATCTACGTATGTTGGCAATGCTCAGCGTATCACTATAAAATTTTTATTCTTGCGTTACATATGTGTATATACGCTTCTACGTATTTACCTCTAGGTACCTGCGTACCTGCCTACTGATTTTGATCTAGGGATGGATATGAGTTACTGGAATATTTTTTTAATTTTCACACATTTTTTATTCACACTTTTTTTTTGAATCGTAGGAACTTACTGATCATTTTTTATGGTTAAATAGGTATTTATAGAAAATTTAATATGCTTTCTTGCCGTTGGTACAATTTTTTTTTTTTTTTTCATGAAATTGTGTTAATTGGTATGACGTTAGCGATAGGTTACTTTTTTTATTAGGTTATTGAATTTTTGTTTGGGAATATAATGAATACGAGATAACTTAACTTTTATGGGAATCCGTAGAAACACTATATTTTACTTAATGTGCGTTTAGATTTGTCACTATTATTTTCCAGAAAAAAAAAATTGATTGAGATTAATCAACATAGTGGGACGAGTCTGTCCGTTTGATAACAGCCAAAAATTCACTTTCCCTTTGGCGAATAGAGAAAAGCAGGATTTGCGCATGACGGTTTGGAATTTAAATGGATTTTGGTAAAAAAAAACTCGAATCACCAACCATTTTAGCTGTCGTGTATTACATTATTTTTGTTATGTCTTTGCACAGTTACTAATCGTCATCTACAATTTTCAGATTAATAAGTCCAAGACGAATTTTGAATCTAGTCCACACACTGGTATCCATATGCACATAAGTACGAAGGGTAAACAAAGAAAGAAACAGAGTGAAAAAAATTCAATGTCTGCAATAAAAAAGCCAAATTTTAGCTATAAATAAAAGCCAAATAAAAGCTAAATTTTTTTTATTAAATCCAAAAATGAAAAAACTTAGAGAAAATTATTTTAAAAACTAACCCAGTATCCCTGTTCCTAGAACCTATTACAGATAACCCTGAGGCATCCTGTGACAAAAAATCAAGAATAAGATAACGTATACCAAAGTACGTTCCACGTGTATATTTACAAAGCCACGTAGATTTCGGGGGATTTTTTTTTTTTTTTAATAGACTTGTTAATTTAGGGATGAATTCATTCAAACGCAAAGCATCCCCTATATATTTAAATGGGAAGCTGCACAAAGGTGGTACTACACACCATGAATAGGATTTCCTCAAAATCCCCTATAATATACATATATACATAAATGTGAATAAAAACAAATATGACATTTCTTTATTTTATCAACCCTTTTGACGTAATTAGCACACGTGCACCTGTTGTCCGTACGTTTACATGAAACCTGGTAATTTTTTTTCAAATAGAATACCTACTACAACACGTAAACGATGATCAACTTGTAAAGTGGACTGACTGGTTTAAGAAAGGCCTGTCTAATTTAACCATAAATATCATTTGCGAAAGTGAAATATTAGTTAACAAGCAGATTAGTAACTTTAGAAATACTATATATATGATTTTGAAAGAAACTGATTGATCTTGCAAAAATTCTGTTGCCTTTGAACAGAGACATATTGGTTTACAAAAAGGGACTATTTCATCCCTGGAAATTCTATTCGACATAAAAATAATGTATTGTGATTAAAAAAATTTTTTAATCACATTTTTTTTTAATCGATTCGTAAAAGAACTGATTGATTGAAAATTTCGTTGATTTTCGAAAAATGCTCATGTAAATTGCTCGGTACATAAATTCCTATTTTCTATAGATATACAACGTGATACTATGTTTTCCACGGCGTTACAGTGCCGTTGTCTTATCGCGGGTGGCGTATTGTGCGCCTCGATCTAGTTTATAATAAATTGATGACGCATAAGTTATCATGAAAAATTTATTTGGCAAAAGATACTATTACGAAAATTCGATTAATAACTTTGGCTGTTTCCAACTGGCTGTCAGCTTTTCGATGAAAGCTATTAACGTCCTTCGTTCTTACTCGACGCCTGCCCACCAAGGAGGGAGTCCTCCCCCCCTCGTTATCAATCCACCCCCGCCACGTAATATTCAATCAGGCTGTGTCTATAGGCTCGCAGTGTCGTCACGAAATAATTTCTAATGAAACGCATACACGAGTCATCTCAATCTCACGTCGATTCGCAGATCACGAAACGAGCGAGACGTTTCATTAAGATTCATTAAGGGAACAGTTACGATTAATACGAGTAGCACGATCGTAACTCAAGTGAATTATGGGAGAATAAGCGAATCGATTCGATATATGCCTATGCACTTTGATTATAGTGTACAATGCATTTAATTATCAAAAATTCACATCCATATGTTTTTAAGTGCACGTGAAACTTCGTAATGAAATATTTATTGGAATTACCATAATAACAATTTTTCCACTCACACCTATCAAAAATTCTCAGCCATGTTTTTGGTATAAAAACTTTTTTTTTTTGATATTTTAAAATAAAAAATGTTCATATCTGCTTTGCTATTCTTTTTGTATTCATTGGCAAATTAGTATTGTATACGTATTCAGTGTGAAAGTCTTCACGCATATGGGTATGCATGTAGAATCGAAGAGGGAAAGGAGTCTGGACTATTTGAAAGGACCTGTAGTGTTCGAGTACGTCAAACGCACACAGAGAGGGCGCCAAGCGTGATTGATGGGCCATGCACCCTTGCCCGGGGTTGCATTGCCAGCAGCAGGGGTGACACGCACCATATACAAAGTAGGGGTTGGGCTAAGCAAAGGCCACACCATACCAACCCCTTATATAAGTATGCACGCCCGAATTTCTAATAAGGATTAGTGACTCTGACGAAGAATGGCCAATTGAGTCTGAAAAGGAAAATCTTAATTGTCTCGTATCAAATCTATGAATTTCTCGTAGACTTAACTATTCTGAATTTTATGTATTGTAAAATGAAATTTAAGAACTTACTACACGATAATATTAATATTATATTATTATTAAGTGCCTAATTCACTATGGGATTAAATCCCAAGAGCAATATACATATATAACTTTTTCGTCAAAGTACCTTGTACTGATTAGTCGATATGACAATTTTTGTCATTTCTTCAAATATTAATCTTATTACACAAAATCAATTTTTGTCGTAATTTTTATTTTTCTCAATCGAAAATTTTCATCTATTAAACAAGCCGAATGAAAGTTTAAGTTCTGTTACTAAGCACTGTTCATTGTTTTTCAGTGTGAAACGTGCTTAACGACGACGCAGCAAGGTCTATACTGTATAGTACGGTTAAAATCGATGCGACTAGTCCTATGTGCCAGGGTTCTGGCTCATATGTATATATGTATATATATATATATATTGCGTTCATGGAATATATATATATATATCAACGTAAAACGTCAACGTAAAACGCGATAGCAGGGAATCATGTTCTAGTTCAAATTAAAAAGATCCTCGTAACGTCCATTCCTAAAGTACGAAAATTTGAAAATACAGGCTCAGACGTAATACAAACGAATAAATCAAATCCCGTCATTGGCAGTTTACCGTTTAGCGAGATAAGACGTATCGTGTGTGACGTACATGATCATTTACATATGTCTTAGCCTGTTAAGTTTATTTTCGTTTTTTAAAATTTTTTATCATTTCACTTTTGGTCAAAAATTAATAAGGAATACAAATTTTACTTTTTATTTCAAATTGTGCAAAACGTGCGTACGTCTGCCTCAAGCGATTTAATGCAACTTGTCGGCGCAGAGGAAGATATCCTTCCTGTGCCACCTGCGTATATGAACGCGTTCGTGTACGAATTTCGGTTGGTGAGTACTAGACGTTGCCCAGCTTTGCCCTATGCCCAACTAGCCCCGTCTACTCAATCGACAGTTATACTATACATCGGAGCGCGGGAGAATTCAAATACAGTTTATGATTATGAGTTTATGATAATTTGTGCAATGCAACATAAAGGCTGAAGAAAATTAATAAATAAAAAAACAGAAAAAGTAATTAACCTTATTAAGCTCTAATCGCGTTCAGCAATACGAGTATCCTAATTACATTGAAACTTTCCTCAGTCATACCAACTGTCAGGGCTAAGGATTTTCATACCGAGCAAGTCTAATCCTCATGACGAAGTATAACTACTACCAGTAATACATACGTAGTAAACGCGACTCGTACGAAGCCGATCCATCCCCGCAAGCTCAGGGAAATATTGGAAAAGCTAGCAACACTCGATTACATATTTCCATAGCAGATCGACACTGTCACAACGAGAAGCTGGACCAAGGATCTCGTGGTGGAAGTGGACCAAAGGTCCAGTACGTGTGTCCAGTGCATCATACGGGGTGCATGTGCACCAGACTCGCATTGCTTTATTTTCATCCCCCCCACCACCCCTCCTCCACGTCTCTTTAACCCCTTTGCTATATCCTCTCACTCCATTTCCCCTCTTTTCACTATTTTTCTCTTGGTCCACTCTTTCTTTGTTTTTTGCTTTTTTTTCATCCTTGCGGATGAAAAGCTAATCCGGGCAGCGCACTCGCGGAATGACTCGCGCACGACACGAATTGCATGGACACCAATACGTCACCGGTAACTGTGACGCGAGGGATACGGAAAATACGGGAGAAGGAATGGGCAAAATAGACGTCATGGCGGATTCCGTATGTGTCACATGATTTAACGTCGATCGTGTCTCCTCCTGGCGGAGAATCGATAAATTATTTTAGGATGCGAGACAGACAATGGATCTTATTCACGCTAACCGGATATATCGGTAAGATGGTTGGTTAGGTTGCTGTTTGAATTGTTGGGACTGTACAAATTTTTTAGAAATTTTGAAAATTCTTGTTAACCGTCATATTTTTGATGAAACGTGTCTTTCCGGTTAAATAAAGTTTTTGATGTCCTCGTGGTAAGTCATTCACGCATACCTTTACGGCGGCGCTTTACACCGACGAAGCAGACGCGTCGCGACGCTGATACCGATCTAAACGATGTCGCTCATTACTCGAAATTATCGCTTGAAACCTGTTGAGCATTTTTCCGGGGTCGAGAATGCCTTTTATCCGTGGAACTCTGTGTATCGTGTTCGTTGGATTGCGTCACTTCTACATAACGGGAGTTGATTAAATCTCTGCAGTGCTCTTTGTACCTCTCTCCTTCCAGCATTCTCATATACACTCTCTGGTTTTCTTTTTCAAAATGACCCTGCACCCACGTGTTAAATCAATCAAAGAAATCGGTAACAGTTTAATCCCCCCTCCCCCCCCCCCCCCCTCCCGAAAAAACTCCT
>NW_014332862.1:2439542-2443638 GCF_000341935.2 Cephus cinctus
CCCCCCTCCCCCCCCTCCCGAAAAAACTCCTACATCCGCTCGAAAATCAAGGAATGAAAAAAACACAGTCCCCGATACACGCAAAGTCGATTACACAAAAATGCCAAAAAAATCCTAATGCAAAGACATTTAATTAAATATACAAAAAAAAGGGGAATTAAAGTCAAAGTGCAACCCCTTTCAGTACGACTCGTCAGCATACACCAGTTACCCACCCTTAACCTTATCAGTCTCCATATACTGCAGATATACACAGGTATTCTCAGCCCCCAAAAAGAAGTCCACTAGCCGTACGTGTCACGTATGAAAAATGCATACACGATGACATACAGGTACGGCAGAATATTACGTATCTACATATATGTATTAATACATCGCGCGGCAGAGGGTTTAAAATTTTTTGTAACTTCGAACCACTTTATTTTTTTCGATGAAACAATTGGTTAAGGGGCGAATCTGCAAGTGGTGGGGATGCACTGTGAATATACGTGAGCCCACCCCGGGTCGGGGGTTGGAGGCTGTGGAGGTAGCCGGGCTAGTACGGGGCGACGTAGATACCTACTGGGGTTGGATGAGGGAGATGAAGTGCCAGATTAACGTCAACCGACGTAGGCCATTCATAACGGGGCTGGTGGAGATCCGTACGGCGTACACCACCGGTATATACATATATATTATATATACATATATTGACTAGCATACACTATAGAAGATACCCGTCCCGTACCTATACCATACAGAGAGCGATATATATAGTTATATATATCGGAAAAATAGTAAACTTCATTGATGAATCCCTTTCCGATCTCTAAGCGGTATCACAACAAGTTGGCCGCATAGCCGGTGCTACAGGTGGCCTGTAGGCCGATCGACGATTCCGCCGTTCCATAGAAAATTACATAACCACCATAAACCTCAAGTTCGTTCTTTTTGATCCATACAGATTTTCTTGTATCGTACCATTGAAGGTGCATTTAAACACTGTAGAAAGGTCGTGCAGACCGTTCGCTGTATACGTGACACAATGTGGATGAATGAGAGATAATTTCTTTCTTTTATTAACCAGGAATTATAATTGGACTAATGTAATTGGAGTATTGGGATAAATATCGCGTTCGATAATAGCTATGTTCGTTGTGATGGCAGGAAAGAGATATGGGAATGGCAAGAAACTGGAAAGGCTTGCAATGTTTATATATATATATATATATGATCATAAAGTGGAAGATGGCTAAACGGAGTGTCAGATGTTGTCTGAATGTCACTGTAATTACTATGGGGACTAATCGAGAAGTCGCTATGAGTAAAATACATAGATTCCAGGTTAATCGTTGATTACCTATAATAACTCTTAATGACGGCGTGATATCGATGCTCCCGGCTCCTCTTAGCAGTTTTCTCACTGATCTCGGACACGCACCAGTCTTGTTATCCTTGTAAGACGCCGACGCCCGAGATTCGCTATTGTCCGTAAGAAATGGTTGGCAGCTATTTATTTGATTTCCGTAATGGGGAAACGTGTCTATCCGTCCCAGCCTGTAGACACTTCATTAATCGATTGTGTCTTATCCTTTTATTTCATGTTTTTTGCACAGACAAGTAATTTGTACGTAAACGTGCAATTTTCTGCGAATATTATGGCATATCTTGAAGGAGCGGGGTTAAGTATGCGTATATGTATACAGTGACTGTATGGGTATATAATGGGTTTATGTCTTACGTAATTTGTCAATTATTTTTAGATTAATTTTTTTATTCGGAATTATAAATAGCCATTATTATTTTTTATTTTTATCCTATTGACAGCTGACCGGGACCTGTTTTTTAACTTGACCGTATTTTCTTACACCGTCAATTGGATAAGTTTCATCTTGTATTAATGGGTATGGTACGTGATGCAATTTCTTGGGACGCCAACCGACGCCTTTTTAATTGACGTGGTAGGGGGGGGGGGCAGGGGGTGGTTCTCTGGGTCTGAACGATGGTTAGTAGTCAAGCGAACATTTAAACGAGGTTTAAGCCATCAAGGGGCTTACGTGGCCACTGCGTTCTCTCTGCACCTTCATCCCTGGTCCATCCTTCCCTCCATCGTTTCTTCCCCTGCTGACTTCTCTCAGCCTTGGTCTCTTCCTCTTCCTGGACCAATTCACAGATATACGGTTCACGGATGAAATCGTTATCGGTTCCGAGAGTAAAGAGGCGGAAGCAGGACACGAGGTGGGGATATAATGCCATTAAATATATATATTTTATCTTATCTCTAAGATGAAAAGATCTTAAGTATTTTATCTTAAGGATGCAGATTTAATTGGTACGACTTTGAAATGATACAGATAACTCGATTTTGCAAGGGTGAGTGAGATAATTAGGGAGAGTGAACGGGAGGTAAAAAGTAGATGGAATGCAAGAGGCCATGTGGATATCGTTAAGGTCGAGGAAATAAAGAAATAATGTAGACTGCGAGAAAAACGGACAGGTGCGACAGTCGGAGTTAAAGAACTGCGGTTCCCTGTTTCATTGTCGGAGTGTGGAGGAGAGCGAGAGAGAGAGAGAGAGAGAATTTATTTTTTTCATGGGAAAAAGTGAAAGAAGAAGAAAAAAGACGTAAAGTTATATTCGTCTACAGCGTAAGATGGTACTAAGCTATCGTGATAAGGGTCGAAAGAAAATGTTTGTTAGCGTTAAAATGTTTTATACAAAAATCGTGAAAATTTTCATTACGAAATAGACGCGTGACGTCATTAATGACGTTTCTGCATAACGACGATGTAAACGGCCGGTGTAATAATGTAGCTCGCAGTGGGAACCTATTTCGCTCGAATCGGTATAGGACCACAATAATTTTCTTTCGTCCTTCCCGGTTGGCAATGGGGATGCCCATGGGTGCCATAGAAAAAGGATTGGGCGTGCTGCGCAGAACGGGACAGAGAGTTTCCACGGGGTTTAATATCGCGGCATTCCCTTTATTTCGGGGCGGGCGCACAACGCGAGATCCGCTTTAATCCAAATAAACCATACACAGTGGAGACGGAGGAACTAACGACCGCGTCGATATATCCGAGCGACAATGGGAGTCGAGTAAAAAATCCAAACTTATTGAAATCACATGGAAAGACGATAAGAATGCGTAAGAATAACGGGTGTCCAAAAGAAGAGGATCAGGATAGATATCTGGGTGGAATAGTGAGCCCGGAAGTTTGGGGCTGACGGACAAAATATTTTCGACCTGAGATGTTTGTCCGAGTCACGGTAGAAGTTATGTCGAAGGCACTATGGGAAAGTGAAGCGAACGGGTTGTAAGTGTTATGAAAAAATAAAAAATTTATCTCTGAATAGCTTCGTACTCCCAAGGTCATTCTTGTGGTAGTCGAAGGAGAATGATTTTCGTGATTGAAAAATTTGAGAAAATATTAGCGACTCTCTCGCGGGCCAATAGGAATCTTGCCAGAGGTAGGCAAGGGAGAAACGTGCGCCAAGCCCAGGACGTCCTGTGACGCATTCAATTGAAAATCTCAAGGCACCCTCGTGTACCGTCGGAGGATAATATATACTCGGTTCGCGATTGCTCTAAGGTGCGATGCTCGAACGGTCCAGGACGCAGAATTTTCTTTCTTTCTCTCTCTCTCTCTCTCTCTCTCTCTCTCTCTCTCTCTCTCTCTCTCTCTCTCCCCTCCCAGTAGCTCTTCGTTATACGGACCAAGTACGCGCACTACACAGTACGTTTTCAAATTTCGCGATAACTCTCCCAATAATGACATCGGCTCTCGAAAAGCGACGGCTTTATTTGCCAGCTATTTCCATTTGGTTTTCGGGATTTCGCAACCTCGATTCGTCTCTTCGTGTATTTGCTATCATTCCTCTCTCTCTCTCTCTCTCTCTCTCTGTTACCCCCTTGCTGCCTATCACTCTGGGCAAGCTACAGTGCTTCATTTCTATGGTACAGATAGTACAGACAGTAGCCCCCGTACGGGTCCTCGTACTGGAATTTTCCATTTTGAAAACAATTTCGGATGGCGGGAACAAATTACACGTGGATAGTAGGTGAAAATTTTCACTCAACCTTGAAAAAGAACAAAAATTCCCTTTTTTACCCCCC
>NW_014332862.1:2443952-2459855 GCF_000341935.2 Cephus cinctus
TTTTTTCCCCCCCCCCCCCGCCCCGCCCCCAATCCTCTACATCTGTTTTACCTATTCCGACAGACATTGTTTCTACCTTTTCTCTACCTTTCTACCAGTGAAAGAACCCAGAACGAAGAGACTTGGGCGAAACTTTACAGACAATTCTCATCAGGAGCGGCTCGTATCTAAAATCTCCCCGTTTCTGTCCTTCTCCGTCGCTCTCTTTCCTTCCCTCTCTCTTTCTCTTTCTCGATGCATACCTTTTTCCTGACTCTGTCTCATCGTCTGTTCCTCGTACAATCTTCTCTCTCCACTCTCTTACGTTGACTCTCGGCTCTACCCCCTCTACTGTATGCTTGCTCATCCTTCTTCCCTTCTCGCAGCTGCTTCTTGTTCCTTCGTTTTTCTTGTACGTCTGCAGTTCGCACAGCAGTATCATATATATCACTTCTCCCGTTGCGCAAACAAACGGTCTACAGGGTGTTCCATAAGTTATCAGATTCGGTTGTGTTGCGTATCCTGTATATAATGCGTTCCTGTAATCGCCTGGCTGCATGTCAAGTAAAACTTCCTTCGCGTACGATATTAACCTTTACTTTGACCATTGTCAAAGTTGCAGTCCGAGTTGGATATTCTCCGTTGCACTCTGAGCTGAATGTATTGAGGAACCGATGAGTAGAAAAGAACTAAGAAGAGATGAAGAAAATGCAAGTAACAGGAGCCACTTTTTGTATCGTTGATATGTATTCTATTGTCATTGATAACGTTGGATAAGTTACGTAAGGCCCACTTGGAGACGGTGCACTGTATACTTCCCAGTCGATCGGCTCTCTGATCCTGGGATAGTCCAAGGGTTTACATTTAACGCGATAGGATCGTAACGCTGGACCAGAATCTTCAGCATCTTTGCAGAGGCCTAAAAAAGCGAGTCTCTTGGATACAGAAGAAATTCAACCTATCTGGTTGATGACTCTGGAAATAATGGAGTAGAAGCTTTCTTTTTTGAATTTTCCTTACTTTTGACACTGAGAAATCCACTGTCAACCTTGTTTGCTATTCTTTCTTTTTTTTCGGACAATACCTTAAAATTGCCACCCACCGCTAACGCTAAGAAGACTGCACTGTCATAAAGGACTGCGCTCATCTTCTAAGAAGGAATCTGCAGCAGAGATGCTGCAACAAAGATTCCTTGTTCTCTCGCCAAGTACAACGAAACAAGGAAGAGTTTACGTGTTGTTTCGCTGTTTGTGAAGAGACAGCATACCGTATGACGTCACGTCAGCGATAATCGTCGTACCATTTATTTATTAAATATTGACATTGGTCCATGGAAGATGTAAAATTTACCTCGTACCAGATCAAATAAAAACATATTATTTATTAATACTAATTTAAACAAAAATTCGAACAGTCCTAATTATTCCTAATTAATAATTATTATTTGATCTTACTTCCCGTTATCGCAAGTATAGTTCGTCGTGTCTTAAGCGTTTATCATGGGCAAAGCCATTCGATCTGCGAATATAAACCATGTAGCCAGCATCTTACTGGCTTAAGGATTCTGCGAGAGAGTCGGGAAGAGGGGCGAGTGGGAGGAAGACAGTGGCGTCTACGGTTACAGAGGGCAACGTGGGCTTTTCGTCTTGCTCTACGTAACGTAATGTCACTTTGTTACTGTTCTCTCTTATTTACAACGATGCCTCCGGTAACTCGATCGTTTCGAGTGTCTGTGAAGGAGGGAGATAAGAGAACAAGACGATAGCGTGCGTAGATCTTTGAACGAAACAGGCCTGACACGCCGAACAAAAATCCCACGAGAATTTCAATGCACGAAAATCGCATTCGTTGCACAGTTATAAGTGCACTCGATGGATATTGAATTATATTCGCAAAAAAGAATCTTTACAAATTTCAATCTATATACCAAAAATCATACACGAACCTGAAGTAGGTTCTGTCAGAGACGAAATGTACGAGCTAACTTCAAATCACTTGAATAACCCTATATATTCATTGGCCTAACCAGCAGCTTGTAATCCTTCCATCCCCGGTAACGTCACGGGTGTTTGTATTTGGCCGACAGTTGTTTGCCATTTACAGAAAATTATGCAAAATCTATGAGCCCCACGTGGACACGATTTGGAAAAGCTGTGCCAAAAGTCCCGCCGAGGACTGATAGCCTCGAGGCCTGTAGGATCCATCGGCAAGTCCGTGCGTCATAGTCGTATCCACTGGTACCTAACTTCGTGGAACGGTAGGGTATGAAAGAGAGCAAAAGGGACTTACAGAGAGGGAGGATGTTAGACGAAGGGAGACGTACGTCAAAAGACGTAAGAGACAGAGATGCCGCACCGAGATCATATATACTATACTATATATAAATGACCGTCCCGACAGGCGATTGAAATAAAATTGCCCGTACTTTCGCAATTTATTTCAAAGTATCGGCCGGCCATTTTTTATTTCCACTGCACCTGCCTCCGTCGGGATTTTAATTCGCGCGACACGTTTCCTCCGACTGCCCATTGGGGATTAGTTTTGGCACTAGTCCGCAATTAAGGGAAATTTGTCGTTGCACAACGGTAAAAAGTCCACCGATACCATCGCTGCCAATCCATTTCATCCCCTAACGATTAACCGTTTCCGTCCCTTAGAATAAAAATATACAGACCGAAAAAAAAAAGTAATACGCAAAAATTTTATCGCAAAAGGGTGACAACGAAAATCCAAATGTTCGTACATCCACTATTACCCAGAATGCCTGAAATCATCCCTGTCACAGCTACCACCCTAACGACCAAACTCCCTCGCTACTTACGTAATCGCAAGTCCATACCGAATTCCTGCTAAGAAGGCCAGCTTAAAATTTATCCCGCACAGGGCATAGATACTTCGAGCTGCCCGTCCGTAACGCTTTGACTCACGCAACCCCACGCGACGCAGGTCGCAGCCAGGCAGCACCCCTAGGCTATGCCGTCCGTCAAGGGAGGTGAAATAGCATGCCATTCAAGCGGGATGGCTGTGCGACACGTAGCTGTAGTTTCAACCCTTACGTATATATATACACTCACTGTTATATATATGCATTGGGAAACAGTACCCGTGCACATTGACGTAGATGCCGTCGCGACGCTATAGACGTCCGTACGTGTATTCTATGTTGAAATAAATGAGTATGCTAGCTATAGATATACGTGAGCTTACGTTTTAGAGCAGGTTCTATATATAGGTATACCTGTCAAGTTATGTGAATATGCATATATACGTGTAGTGTATATAAGTACTATGGCACCTGACATGACGTCAGGGCCAGGACGCGAACAGACGTATTTATTATGACAGTTAGGCAATAGTTTACCGTAATCAAGAGATGCGACTTCGCTTGCGACGTCGTATCTACGAGCCGTTGTGAATTATGGCTGCGTTGCCCTAAACCCAAGTGCCTCGAATGGCTTCCAGGATTCCGGGAACACATATGCTACGAAGATGAACGTATATACTACCTTGGAATATTATCTATCGCGCCCACCCCTCGGAGTGAATACACATAACTGTTTCCTTCTTGAATTATCCTTTAGAGAGTTCAGAGGCATTTTCGTTGTATATATGGGGACGCGTGAAAAGGAGAAACGCAACTGTAGCCGCTGTTGGGGTCGCGTAAAACCAGCGAACGCAACTGGATGCACGAGCGGGAGCGAACGGTCACGGAAATGCACGGCGCCCAGGCTGCCAGGAAGCGTCAGCTAAATAATGCCGGAAACCGAGAGCAAGCGATCGGGAACGTAGCAGACAGCAGTGGCTGTAAAATCGAAATCCCTCCACCAATTAATAAATTGGGAGTACTCACCGGAGCTGGTTCAGTTGATTCGTGAAGGCCGAGAACTGCATCCAGGGGTCGCTCAGGTGGGCACTGCACTATGGGGCAGCACTGCACCTTCGAAACGCACGTGGAAAATCCATTTTCTGGATATTGCGAGGGCAACGCGAGAACTTTCTAAAACGTATAGGAAACAGCTAGAAAAACTAACAGATAGCACGGGAGCGTTTCTTAGCGAATCGGTACCTAAAAAGTGGAGATCTTCCACTTTGGCCGCTTCTTTACAGCATCGGCACAACTCGGGTCAGGGGTCCCTCCCCTGTTCTGAACCGTATCAAACCTCTATCTCCGTTCTATTTGACCTGGACCTCTGCTGGTCCGTGAAGACGTCTCCGTCGGGTACTCTTCTGTGCAGGGCAACTCCGTACGTCGAGACTACCTCTCCACGGCAGATTTGAACATCTCGACTGAAAGCCAAATTGACAAATTTTTTCGAAAGCATTGGCGTACCTGTGCGAATCCATACGAGAGCGCAGCTTCCGATCAGGATGGCGACTCGAAGGGAAAAGCGAGAACGTTACCTGAATCGGTAGCTGGAGTCGCCTTGTGACCGTGGGTCGAAAATCACGTCACAGTGTATATGATACTGATAACATAAAACAGATAACGTCTAGATGAATTAATCGTTGGATAAGAAATATCTAAATTTTTTTATTTTTCGTAAATACTTTTTATTTTTTATAACGTTTAAAGAGACTTACGTTTTGGAATATTATATAGCATAGACAATGTCTCTGAGCGTCCCGACGCTGTACGTGTATGACAATGCTCGTCGTGTTTGGAAACTATATGTAGGTACATGCCTCGTTGTGCCTGCGGCAGTACATTGCGCAGCCGAACGAGACAACCCCCGACAACGTGCAACGAGGTCACCCCTCTGATACCAACTCACGCAACAAAAACGGAGATATTCGAAAAAAAAAAAACTGTATGCACTGTATCTGATTCGGGGTGGTTAACGCATGTAAGGGATGATACGATTGAAATCTGAAGGTTGGTCCGAAATTATATTGATATACGGGATACCCATTCGATTCACTGATAACGTAATCTGAATTTCTATTTTAATTATTTGACCTTCTATATTAAACAGAGTGAGGATTGATAAAAGATTACAGGAAATTTTGGGAAAGATAACAGGATTCTCTGTACGGTCCGTGGGAACTATTTTGAATTGTTATCAATGCGAATTTCTATAGCCGTAGGTATATTTCGTATTACGTAATTGGAAACTCTGGCTAATTACATTTGTACTTATCACTGCAGTAATTGTCGCCAGATACATGGATATGTTTTTGAAATTGAATATATACTCGGTATATAATTTATTTAAAAAATTTTCAAAAATCACCTCACTCCAATCGTATCGATGATCCTTCGGGATAAATGTTCCTCTACCAAACAAGAGGAAATGGATTGATGGATATTTCGTATTGGCGCTTCGATGATGGCTGCGCCGCAACTCGCTTATACCTGGGCCGCTAATGAAACGCCGAGAAAATTAACATTTCCAATAGGTGGGCACCTGCCCTCGCGAACCGATTTCCGGGCATAATCTATGAGGGTGCCAGTCGTAGAGAGTTTGGGGCCACTCAACAATGGCCGAACCGACCAACCGGCTAGATACGCCGCGTTCTGTGAATTCAACGATCCACAGGCTGGGCAAGAGGGGTGGATGGGAAGGGATGCATCGAGTGGGTGGTTGCACGGGATGCAGGGGGTGGCTTTACTAGAGAGGGTGAAACTGAGGGTACTGATCGGAGGGATCGGAGGGATCGGTGGATCGTCGGCTGGAAGCACTGGAACGGTGGATTGGACTGGAAGGGGTTGTATGGGTCGGATCGGGCTGGATTGGAGAGCGGGAAACAGTGCGCGCCTGAGGGGTGGCAGTCCAACTATGCCGGCCACCCTCCCTCCCACTGTTAGGGGTTGCTAGTCCCCAACCTAACCAACAGGTCGATAGTTTGCGATGCTATATACCGATGGCGACTCGATACACGATGCACCAAGTAGTAGTAGCGATGCATCCCCCTGTTGGCTAATGTTTCGACAAAATGAAAACTGACGTCAGATTTGCCTGCAATACAGTATTTTCGAAATCCACCAACAGTACGAAAAAAAATTTTTTGGGAAATTGATAAAAAAAACATATATTTTTTTATATCACCTTTTTTCCAGGTATAATGAGAATATTTATCATTGTAGAGACTTTACGTAAGCCGACCCATTCTTTTACGGTATCTGGGGGAAAAAAAATCAAGTTGAGGTTATGTACGCAAAATCGGGACAATCTAAAACTTGAGCCATCCTAAACACGCGCTTGGAGCTTTATAAGCGGTATTCCTGCCGGTAAGGAAAAAGACGCCAAGTGAATTCTCGCCCGTTCCGTACCCTGAAAATCCTCATGATCGTGAATGATCCAGCGTCGTGACTCTTCGCTACGGGTCACAGGAGGATAAGGGATCATGCATGATCGTATTCCGCGATTTCAGTCAAGCTTCCAATCTTATAAAACTAGCGAGACTGCTCCAACTTTTCCACGTTACCAACACGAGGGTGAGTTTAACCACCCGGCACCTTGGATACTTCCACCCTTGTATCATGGAGGATACGCTTTCTCTCTGTGTCACGGGTAAAAGACGTCGGGCGTCGCGACGCCCTGAATCGCGGATACGCGGCGCCGTCTCTCCTGGGTACAATTTTGCTGGAAACTGGCCGCGTTCCTTTTTGATAAAATTCACGTTTGGGATTACCATCCCCTATACTTCACCCTTGACAGATTTTACCCCTTGATCGTTTTTACTATATCTTTTTCTTCATACAATACGGTATATCGTTATGCTGACCTTTCACCTTTTTTTCGTAAAATTTACTTAATTGTATTTTTTTTGGGACTTACCCACCTCCTTCCCACCCTGCACAGCCCTTAAATAACATTGTGACCTATATCAAAATATCTGAGGGATGATTTCACGAGGTACACAGTATAACTTTATGTACGCGTGGACAATGTATTCGGCAGTTCAATAAATAATCATCATAATTATAAACATAATTAACTATAACGAGAATATTAGGACTGATTACTTATATTCCTGTTATCGGCTATAATTAAGAATAACGACTTGCATTCATTACATACAGAACAAACGCATGAGGCTGGTGGGATAATCCTATGTTAAAAAATCATATATCCTTTTCTGTTTTTACGTAATGCCACAATATTTTATCGACTATTTGTTGATTTATTTAAATGTATCACTTAACAATTTCATTATAGTTTTCGTACCACTGTTTTATCACTATCTACCCATAAAACGAAAAATCAAAACTGGCGACGGTGAACAAATTTTTTTTTTTTATTTACACGTACTAATCGATATATTTATTTTTTTTACGATTTAAAAAAAAATTATTACCTTATCAGTACCATGCATCATACGTGTTATCGGGAGTGTTTCGATGCTCCCTATTCCTCTTATGCAAGTAGTACCCGCACCTATAGTCGTTAATTTCAAACTATAGAATTGTAAATCGAAAACACATTGTGATTCACGCCAACTTCAAGTGTATCATATAAATCTTCCTCAGTGCGTTGCAGATACTAGATACTACATACGACCAGGACTATTCATACCCCCTCAAGTCAAGTTCAGTAAGAGGAGGACGTCCATCTGTCTGTCTGTCTGCTCATCCGTCTATCCGAGCGTCGGTCCAGCCGTCTGTCCGTCCGGCTGTACCTTCGACTGACTCTCCGGCTGTCTGTCGGCTACGCCTGTATCTTCTCCGTTCCTAGTCTTACAATGCCGGAGGATCTGACCCGACCTCCTCGTGTCATGTCTATGCCAGTGGTAACCAACGGGTCTCAGTATGAAAGATATTTTTTTTTAACTAGAAAAAAAATTGGATATTAAAAAAAAAGTGATTGATTGAATTCCAAATTTTGTTTATAAACAATTTTTCAACTTTCAGAGAAAATGTGTATGTCGAAATTTCTTAATTTCAATATTTGATTAAGGATCACGTTCCCATTTTATAAATCTTTTTTGATAATATTTTAATATAAATTTTTTTACTTTTGAATTTGACGAAAATCGCGTCATGAGTCCCTATGTTAAATTTCAATATCCAAAGGGATGTCTGAGAGCCACTATAAGGGTAGTCTATTCACGTGGCCTTAACTCGTTCCGTACACCTTCCTACCTCCTACCCCTATTGTCAATACTTCATTTCATTAGTGCTCGCCAAAAGATAGAGAATATTCCTTCGCATGAGAGCAAAAAGGAAAGAAAGAAAGAAAAAGGACACGAAGGAATAAGAGACTGTATTAATTCCACGGGAATTTTATTCCGTCATTTTTTCCGCCACTGTGCTACCTCGACTACTCCAACAATTTGAAAAAAATTTTTTCCTAACACGGCATAAATAAAATCACATTTGACCATTGGAATTCCCATCTGTATGTCACGTGACACGAAATATATAATTTTTGATTTTCCCAGCATCGCCTTCCAAAAAAGTAAATTATATTCCACACGAGATGAATCTAACGTGAAATGAAACTCCACGGCGTAATAACATACAGACATACAGTACGTATTAAGAAACGGATATTATAATAGACCAAGGTAAAATATCAGGATAGGAGAGCAGAGCAGGTATTCTGGATCCTTGAAGAATTCTATTCCGTGCACGTCCTTTGTGAGAATCTACCCAAGCCCACCCACATCCTAAGCACAATCTCCCGCGGGGAAGAGAGACAGAGAGAGATAGGAGAAGAAAGAGAGAGAGAGCAAGAACAAAGATATAGTAACAAACGACTATTTTTTTACAAAATAACGGAATCAACAGAATAACTATACGACAATAAATATCCAAAATTCAGTGCAAAAAAAAATAAAAAATTATGAAAAAAAAAGACACACGTGCAAACATATTATTCTCTGTGTGGGTCTTTTCTACAATTCTAATTAGCAACTCATCATTTTCTCGACTACGTCAGTCGTCATATTTCGTATCTCGACTGTCTTGCGAGCACGTAGGAAATGAGTTGGACTTAATCGAGTTGCTAAGAATTTCGTAACGAAAGCCTTTTTGTTACATTGGTCGAACAATGTAATTCTCCAAAAGTAATATTTATACACATACATAGAACGTCAAAATAAATATAAAGAAAACAATTTAAGCATACACTCGATAGTCTACGACCGAGTGACATTATTATCATGACCTTGAAGTATATCAAATCCTATCCGTCAGTCCCACCCTCGACCACCTTCACAGTCATCCTTTCGAGCACGAAGACCTCATTGCCATTCCAGACAAGTCGACTCGGGGGACACTTGTGTATTACATGGCAGAAGGGCGTGCGAAATCTTAGCCAGCATTTAAGGGATGTTTTTTTATAACCCCGACAAACAGTTCTGGTACACCAAAAAGTATTTTTTTTTAAATTTGTAATCGTATAAAAAATTATTCTCCCGCTCCTTGCTTCCCTCTCCGGGCAACCAACACTAGGATGTACGATACAAGATTTCAAATCGAGATAAAGAAAATTTGCGAAAAATAGGAATTCTAGAAATTTTCAAATTCTGTGTCATATATTACTCCCCCACTACTCTCAGCGAAATGGCGCACTAACGTTGTCAGAATTTATGAGTTATGCACTTTCACAGAATCACGCGTTAGCATTATCAGAATTTCAAGCTTTACGCATTTTCGTGACGATTTTCGTGACGCATAATTTTCCCTGAAATACGACCTAATATATATCCTAATGTAAAAAATATCACCATCCCTCTTCCCATGCGCGACTGCTATATGCATACGTATGTCCCACACTGGACAGACCCAACGGCGACACGATTTCACGTGACTTTCTCCGTGACACATCGTGATAATAAGCAGAAATCTCGCAACGTCCGTTAAACAAAGAAAAGGAGCAAGGCGCGTAGGCCGAGTCCGGGTGGTGGTTCAAGCCAGAGGACAATACCGGCTCCCAGCGTCTTGAGCAAAGATAATAATGTCGCTCATTATTCAGAGTATATTCCACGCACACGTCGATCGGGTCCTGTGCGTGTTCCCGTTTACTTGCGTATGTACAGCTATGCTTGGATAGTGATGGGTCGTGTATATATACGTATATATATATATATAGGTTACGTGCGTCCCACAGCCTTCCCCCTACCTACCCTGAAGTAGCCTAAGGGCGTAACCGTGTAGCATTGTGTCGCGTCCTGGGCCTTTGTGAGATCCCACACCCTTGTACAGTACTACCCTATCTGATCTGATGAATATAGGTATATATAATGTGCAGGTACATGGAGATTGGTATATGAGTATCTGGTATGTGGACTTATGGGCGTATCGATAGGTATAGATTATTCATGGGCATCTACCTGACTCTACATTTTTACCTCACGTACCCAAAATCTTGGAGGTATATCTTTAATGAATCGACGTTATCGTGAATGGGGTATATATACTGGTAGAATGCAGTTCTGATGGCCTAAGGCGAATTTGGTAAAATTTGGATTTCCATTCTCGAGGTAACCCCTGTCTCGAAGTATATACGTATGGAATTTTAAGCGTGTACTATGTATGGGACTCTTACCTTACAGTGTTCCGGTACCCCTAGCTACTGTATTCCACTGGGGACAATTACGAATACCCTGACGTGGGTCAGGAAATTCCGACGATCTACCTTCTCTGCTTTCGACCTTACCGAAGGTACCTGAGAAATAGGCAACATTTATCCGACTGAATTTTGCCATCGAGTATTGTAATAAGAATTTAACCTATAGATTGGAATATTTTATATTTCTTGCTCATTTATTTTTCTTTCCTTTGAATTCTGTTTTGCGCAGTTATAACTGTGTCTGTTTGCCATTTATAGGGATATATATATATATATATATATATATATATATGTGTGACTGGTATACTATATTTCAGCTCAGATTTCCAACAGCCACGAGAATAGCAGAAAAAGTCTGAATGGAGGTTTGAGGTTCGAGGTCGGTGAGGCTCTATGTCTCTGCCACCTTATCGAAGTTTGGTATCTATTTCTCCCTTGCTATACTATGTACCTTCGCTGGAAGGGTTCGTGGTCGGAGAATCTCGATATTCGCCACTCTGACTGCTGGTAGGCCTACTTCTAGGGCGGGACGAAAATTGCACGTTTTGAAGTAAAATTTTAAGTTTTGCTTCAGGCTGTCCCCATTGGGTACACTAAATATTTTTGGATAAATTTTTGAAAAAAAAAATTGCTTACCTTATGCATTTAACAAAGATTCCTCTTGTTACGTTAACATGTACGTATATATGATACGTATTTATGATACGTAAAATTTTATCTCGTCTTTTTTATCGAAATTTCTTTTGCAGCGTTAGCATACAAATATATCGAATTATTTATAACAGAATGAAGGCAAGCTATAATTTAATTCTTGCTACGTCTTCTCTGCACGTGTGTGTATAATGTTCCAAGAAGTCATCAAGGCTATAAGGAATCAAGAGTTATCTTCTTGCTGGACCTTCCTCTGGCATCCCATATGAAAAAAAGATGTCTAATGCGTTTTTAATAACCGAATCGCGTCCGATTAAAGCGGCGAGCATTTGATATAAATAAAAGTGGGGATATCAAAGGTGGTACACGATTTATAGATGCAGATGATGGGTGGGGAGCAGGAGGGGTGAGTTAATCATCGCGATTGTGCTAAAGAAAGAGGGGTGAAAAAGTATGGAAAAAAAAAGTAATAAATTTAACATCCAATGGCGTAAACATTACATCTTTCGCATTCAGGTCACTCAACAAAAATGTACTATAGGTTAGATATACCGTCAGCTGTCCCAGGTTAGGTTAGACAGGGGCAGACTGACGGACAGACAGGTATTATATGTCGGTACGATGGTCAATTTTCGTACAGCGCCGAATTTCGAAGGAAAGCGCGGTGTAATTTGGAAGAGAGCGAGATCCAAGGGACCCTATAATTTGAGTCTAGAGATCCTGTCTTGACTGACGGGATCAGGAGGATGCGAGGGGTGCAGGAGGGAGACCTCTATCCAAATTGACAGGCGGCTTATGTCAGAAAGGGAGCGTTCGGGTCAAAAATTGCTTTGGGATTTTTCGAAACAAAATTAGATGTAGCTCTTTGCTTCCTACCGAACCCCCTCCCCTTTTTTGCTCTCCCCTCGCCCCTCGTGCCTGGTATATATCTCTGACAGCACTGCGCCACGAGAAGCTTTCTCCGGAAAGCCGTTTGATATTCGAAATTCTGCTTCATCTCGAGATTCCGGGAAAAACAAGTAATATAATGAAAAATGACGTAATCGGTGTGTTATAAATTTTATCGAAGGTTAAAAAAAATTTAATATACGTACGTAGTAGGGAAAGTTATGAAAAAAATTATTATACTATTTGTATGTTCGTTGTAAAATTTTCATGGTGGCTGTATCGTGAGGAAAATACTTGGGAAACTTTATTCGCACGTCAGAAACGCATTTGCGTGACGACGACTCTTTACCAAGTTGATGTCCTCAACTTGGCGAAGTGTCTTAACAGTGTGGCAATAGGGGAATGCACGTAGGTGCAGGTACCAGGGATACTACGGTACCTGCCTGTATACGTATTAACGTGTATCTGGAAGTCTAGCTAAGTTACTGGCAAGGGACGAGTGGCAGAAGTGGGTACTGGAGAAATGACCGTGTTACTTGTTAGGAGCCTGTGCAGTTCTTTGAAGGCACTTACGGTGCTTTGATATACTTGAATATCTACGGCATTGTCATTTCGGATGTAAGCTGCACTATGACGTGGTGACGTCAACGTCCTGTATCAATTTTACGTATATTATGTAACGGGGGAATTTCATAAATTTGTATGTAAAATATATATTTAAAAAGTATATATTTCATTGTACAGTACTGTACCTGAATTGGTAATGTATAAATAGCGGGTACCTGCGCTTATCTGGAATTCCCTTTTTAAATCGTCAAGGCCAAAGACTTCTCTCCCGTACAGTTACTTATCCCGTCTGACTTCTCAATAACTTTTGAGGTATTGGACAAGGAAACACAGGGTTCGACCCTCGGCGTTGAGAGAAGGAAAATAAAGGAAAAAGGAAGAAGAGGAGGATGAAAGAGAGTAAGAGAAAGAACGAGGAGAAAGAAACACCGACAACCCCCCAAGCATCCAGCAGCTTAAAGGGGAGCTACCGGTATGATGCGCCCCGTACCGGGATGCGTGAGTCTGGTTTTTGTCTTTCTTTTTTTAATTCTCTTCTTTGTCGCTCGCTTTTTCTGCTTAATGCTCTTTCTTTTTTCTATTTTCTCTCTCTCTCTCTCTCTCTCTCTCTCTCTCTCTCTCTCTCTCTTGTAGTCGTCATTCCTTTCTCTACTACTGCCTAGTACCATTCACTCTTTCAACGTCTCACTCACATCCCTCACCGAACGGATCCCCTGTCCAGTATTTTTACTCTTTTGCTCTGTCTCTCTTTTTCTCTCTGTATTATTGTCTTATTCTCTCTCGTTAGTCGTTCTCTCTCTCTCTCTCTTTCTTTTTTCATTACGTATGGCGTATCGGGGAAACGTTGAAAATGGATGAACGTATCTGTGGCTGATCGCCCAAGGGGTGATTTTTTTAATATTGTTAAAAACAATGATTTTATATAAGAGTTGTCTTTCACCCTTTTATTTTTATATTATTTTCATACTGAGTAGTTACGTACATAGGAATTAGCTATCGTGCTTGATAAATCTACTTGTTGGGGCATTTGCGAAATATTTTACTCTTTTTCTTTTTCTTTTTAATATCCGAAATTTTTATTTCGACATTTCTCATGTCATTTCGGGCACGCCCTTAATTCGTAAATAGCCTTTTTTCCCTTGTCTTGACTGGAAAGTATTTTTGTTCGCCGCGCTTGTGGACGACAGGATTCCTGGAATGGTTCTGGGTATTTTGTTACTTGGACTTTTCGGAATTTTCCTGAAGTTTTGCGAACAATTGCGAAAATCAAGGGGAGCCACTCTTTCGATTAGATTACCGATTAATTATTTATTTTCTACAAAATTCACTGCCGCTTTTTCTCTATAATTTTGAAACGCGCCAATATGAGTTATTCTTTGCGTTTACAACTATTCGTAAATATTTTATTCGAGCTGAGAGGTTTTAATGAAAAATTCGTTCTGTCGATAATACCATTATGAATAATAAACAATACCAATTCGAATGTGTAAATAAAGAAAAAAAAAAGAAAAATGAAAAATTTCCAAAATAATATGAATTTTTCAATTATCTAACGAGAAACAAATATTAGCGTCTTCTCTCATTCGCATTCTCGTAGGATATTCCCTAATGAGACTGGGAATTACAAAGCCGAGGGAAAGAGAGGGGGGGGAGGGAGAGGGGTGGTTAAAGCAGAGAGAAGAAAACGTAGGAGAAAATAGTGAGGAAGAATATAAAAGAAGCAAATCTTTTTAAAAATGGCAATAGCTCTTCCCAACAGACATGGACCATTCTTCAGAGGGCTAGGGGGTGGATTTAAAATATTAGCGATAGTATGTATTCTCTCACTCTCTCTTTTCTTCCTCCCTCTCTCTCCCCTCGTAGCACTCGGGTTCTTCGGCCACCCTTGGCTGGTCCGAGTTTCTCCTCTCCCTATCTCCTGCCATTTCTCTTTTCGCCTTTCCCTCCCCGCTTCAGCCTCACGCAACCAAAAGGGAACAGGGAAGGGTTGCAGCGAGCGATATATTATATTTCCCAGACTACCCTATATATTTCTCGGCTCCCTTCCACTCTACCATTCCTACGGCACAGTTTGAACTATACCTACCTACCTACCTCCACTTCGGTACCTACAACCTACTACCTACTACCCCTCCCTCTGGAGAATATATTACTCCCTAGTGGTATAAGTCCCTCTTGGCTCTGGCTCCTGTCTCTTAGTTTCCCTCCATACCCTTCTCTCTATCTCTATCTCTCTCCATTTCTATCTCACTCTGGTCAGCAAGCCGGACTATCGAGTTGCAATGCTTTCATCAAATTTTTATACATTTTTAACTAATGCCTCCACCCCTTTGTCGACCCTACCGAACATTTTTTTAAATCTCTGCAAAGGTTTACTTATTCATGTGTACATTTGTCTGATTTTTTGTAGTTTCTTTTTTCATAATGAAAAATTAATTTTTCATAAAATTGACAATGTTTGTGTTTCCTGAGTTTTTGTAAAATTCCAAATTTTCTAACTTTCCCATACTATTAACGTCGGATACGCGTGCAATGATTCTATATATCGTGGAGGGCGTAGATTACATAGGGTGCGCGCGGAGCGCCTACGGGGTCGGGATGACTGATGAGACTCAGGGGTGGCCACCTACACCCTTTGCACCCTCCCTCTACCGACGTCAGCCCTCAAGCCAGGCCAGAGGGGTCGCCCTAGGCTGCATTTTCTTCCGTACCGACGGAAAGAGCCTCAGAGAGACAGAAAGAGAGAAAAAAGAGTGTAGAAGCTGCGAGCTGTAAGAGAGGGAGAGAGAGAGCTAAAGGGAAAATGGCAAAGGCCGATGGAACTCGGAGGGTGGTTAAGGGTTAGGGATGGGTTAAAAGTGGAGCGAGAAACACGACAGACTCCTTCCAGGAATTCTCCGCATTAAGGAATTAGTATTCATCGAGATAATGCCAAGTCGAAACGTTTTTCCAGATCAATATCCAATCTTTCAAGATTCTTGTGACAGTAGTGGATTCCACTGCTGAAACCAAGAAGAATAAGACGTTATTTTGCACAATAGACGATTTCTCATGGAAAAATTACAATTTTTTCATTCCTAAATTCCATCGACTATTACACTCTATATACATATGTATAGTATATGCACGCACAGACACACAGTTCTTCAAGATGTTCAAGATGAAACCACCTGAAGAATATGTTTCAAGCATGTGAATTAATAGAAATCAAATACACGTAACTATCTTCAGGTATTTAAAATATTCCTAAACACCCGCCTGCATAAACGAAAAAAAAAAAAAAAAAAAAAAAAAAAAAAAA
>NW_014332862.1:2459954-2465466 GCF_000341935.2 Cephus cinctus
AAAAAAAAAAAAAAAAAAAAGAAAAAAACCAGTAGATACATCTACTGAATAAAAGTGTAAAAGCGACAAACTTTAGGGAAAAAGAATTTGTTTAAATATATAAATATCATTATATCATCCTGGTCCAGAGTTAATTCTTAACTCTGACCCGCGGTAAAAGGGAAAAAAAATAGCGCAGTTGTCCCGCGGAAAAGTTGAGCCATCAATTCGCACGCATCGGAACTCTGAGCGTCCGGGTCTCGGCTTAATGGATGGTTCATTTTTTGTTTGCCGACTTGCCACTAGAAATACGGCTTGCGCCGATCGGTGTGGACACCGGAATAGGAGTAGGAGTGTAGGAGAGTGGGAAGGAGGAGGGAAAAAATAATGAAAGAGAATAAAACAGGTACACAGAGTGAAAGAGAGGGGCTAGGACGTATATAGGCATACGCTACAGTACACGCTGATGCTGTATACATTCGGTCCCTTTTCCTCTCTCTTTCTCGCTGGGACGTTCGTATGTCGCGTTTGTCCTCGTGTGTCCCGTTGTTTCCACCAATGTTGGATTCCGTTCGTTTTTCTGTTTGGTTATCGTGCGGCGGTCCGCGCGACCGACTCCCGGCCCGGACGTGCCTTTTGTCACGCGATAGTTTACAATTTCGTCGCCTCATTAATACAAAATAATTGATCGTGTTCCACAGACAAACCAATATATCGTAGCTGGCTGGATAGCTCTGTGCAGGCTCATATATGGCTAGTTTGTATGGATATGGGTGTATATATATATATATATATATATATATATATACATATATATATACATATATATATATATATAACGTACTGTACATTGATTCCGTATACAAACAATTATTTTAATTAAAGTATGTAAAATTGGGGGCATAATTTTTTAAAATGATTTTATATTAAACTTAAATAAAAATTCGGATGCGATATAGGATATGACGTGTATTTGGGCAATTGGTCGTCTCTTCTAATTTAACGTCAGTCCTTCCGCACGTACGGATCTCGTTTAGGATCAGGGGACCCGCATAAGATTGTATAATTTGATTTAAATTTTAAATTGCATTATCCCTGCGAGGCTCTCTTTCTCTTTCTCGCTCTCGGTACCGAGCGCAACGACGACGCTTCCAGCGCCCAGCTACAAAACTTAATTCCGGGAAAACCGAATTGAATACCGTGGCCCGAGAAGGTACGGAGAAAAAGAGAGTGAGAGAAAAAAAATGAAAGTATTAAAAGGACGAAGAGGGTAAAAAAAGGCCCAGAAAATTAATCCAGTACGAAAATTGGTGGTAGTACTTAATAACAAGGGTCGAACGAAAAATCGTGCGGAATTGGTAAAAGTGCCAGAAAAAAAAAAATTGGAAAAATTTTTTTTCTATATATTACAACCCCCAATTTTCCTTCACCACCACCCTTCGGTGCGAAGTATAGTGACGCACGTTTTACGTTTACGTAATAACGCCGGTTTATTAAGGATCGAATTAACCCGCATCCTCGTGTTATCTTATTACGATTATGCAATTTAATGAAACTTTATTAATTCGCTTAATTAATAACGCAAATCTTTTGTAGTTTCATGATTACCCAAGGGAATATGTCTTCTACCGTTGTCTGCCCAGGTACAAAGCCAACCTTGGTTTACCTGCTACTACAAGACGACGTCATCCTTACTTCCTCTGGACAAAATCCTCGGCTTTCTTGCTACAGTACAGCCTTGGTTTACTTTCACTATTATTATTTTGCCTGTATTATCAGAACCTTTACCACTAGCCGGTAGACCAGTAGTTCAGTCAGTAGATACAGGTCTAACCCAATCAGACAGAATCGCACGTGGTTCGGCTAACAGAAAATTATTAACCAGTTTCTACATACGAGAAAACTTGCCACGTGGCACGAGATCATACCATACGAATTGCTGAGTGATAAGTACGTGGGCGTTTGTATATTCTATTATATATATATCCACATTAGTACATGAGTAGAAAGATAGACTCAACTTCTATTATACATCTATATACACATATACTGTACATACGAACTTATACAGTTGTAGTTACAACTTTCTAACATACAAGTTAACGTTCGGTTGAATATTATAATGCAAAGAGCAGGAAGATCTGCGCAATAACCTCAAAGTGGATACGAGTACTTATAACATTACCAGTGCTCCGAGAAAAACCTTCCATGACGTTAAGTAAGAACGTAATAAGCTACTAATAACAGATACGACTGTGTTTCGCGAAACTCTCGTAAGATGGCAGATACGTGAATTTTTTTGTAGAATCTCGAAGTAACGGTACCACGTCTGCTCAGCGTACCGGACGTGACGTCAGTATTGCTACAGCGGAACGAATGAAATAGTTTCGTATCATAATAAAATGGAGGATAAAGTCCAATTCCAATATTCAATCTAGTAAGATTCTAATACGTTTTGCTAGTAGTTTGTATACCATATGATTTGCTTTAGAATCATTATCCATTTTTTTCTTATTGTCAATTTAGGTTACTACTTTTTTTGCTTCCTCATAGAGGGAGCTATGTGACGGTGGAAAATTTGCCTGTCGAGATTTTCATGTCGCCATGTTCAGAATGTGCCAAAACGTCGAGAAAACACGTCTGGAGAGAATGTCCGGATGTGTGTGTGTGTAGTGGCCTCCCAAAATTCAAACGTGTATAACTCTAGAACGGTTTTAGCTACAGCCCCCCCAATTTTGCAGGCATATGCAGCTCTGTAATCCCTTCATTGACTATAATTTTCGTCATGGTTCATGCTGCGGCTCGGATTTTACGTAGTTTTTAAATTCCCAAAAAAAGGACGTTATCACTCTAGCGATCGGAAATTTTGTGATAATCGTCTAAATAGTTCTCGAGAAAGAGATTTGTATTTAAGGCTGGTTGGTATTGCATTTGGGCCCGAATCCATCGAGAAGTTTTGATTTTTTGATATTTTGAATTTTTCGAAAAATTAAATATATCAATATAACTCCCGTCAACTTTCACCGATTGAGCTCCAATTTTCGAAAAGTATAGAGTATCACTTAGCCGTGATATGTCTCAAATTTTTCGGAGATCGGTAAAACGGATCTGATTATACGTATTTTCAAATTTTTGAATTTCAGCCAATTCAAAAATATTAGGCCCGAAGAGATCATGCAAGAGATTTATCCTCACATGCGTTCTCTACACTATGAAGCACCCCAAGTTGTGAGAGGCATGGGGACTCACGTTAAACAAGCTGCAATTTGAAACGTGCAATTTGCTACCTCCGAATCGTAAGTAGCGTACGAAGTCCCTGTATGAGGAAGCCAAGAATTTTAATTTTGCAATTAGCTTCCTCCGAATCGTGGGTAGTAGATGAAGGTTCATCTATGAGGAAGCCAAAGATTTAAAAAAATGAAAATGCTTCCTCGTATAAGGACTTCGTACACTACTTACGATTCGGATGAAGCAAATGGCAAGTTTCAACTTCCAGGTTGTTTTTTAAATTACACTATTTATATGTAAATATATACATATAGTTAAGAAGAGAGAGGGTTGTTAACCAACTGATGTAATGGTATCAGTGACAGATAATAAAATTCAATATTATAGACACTCGAAGTTTTAATCAGGCAGGCATCGGGCAGGGGTCGCGCGGGGTGAGCGCAAGGGGTTGGAACGCCGAACCGGGAGGGTAGGAAGGTGGACGAGCCAAGGGGATGAAGTATTCGACGTTTCGCATAGCAGGGCCTGGTTTTACTCGGGCGAATGCCTCGGACGCCCCTTTACTTCGAAACCCCCAGCGAAGTTACAACCCCGTAACATTACAACCCCCTGGCGGGCAGACATCAATCTTATCGAGGGGGTTTCCCGGCCCGGCCTCATCCTAGCCCTCAGACTCACCCTCATCCTCAACCAACGGAACACTCCCACGATTCTCCTACCCTTACTTTCTACCCTCTCTCCCTCTCACTCTTTCTCCCTCGTACAAGGATATACCCTCTCACTCGCTCTCGTATACCTTTATCCCCTTTCATCTGCCCCTCTCTCTATTCTCTACCTTTACCTTACCTCCCCCCCCCCAGCCTCACTCTCTTCCCCTCTCTTCGATCGCTATTTGTCACAGAGAGGACGTCTTATATTGCCGTCGCGACGCTCCGTGCATTTGCATCGCTTATTAAGCCTGGAATTGTCTCAAAGGCAGCCGTACGTATATACCTAACCTAAACTATACGTAAAATGACGTCACGTGGAATTTTCTGAAACGTGCCTGAAGGACAGACACGTGCGGATCCCGTATGTGTATGTCGAGCCCATAAACGGTCATCGCGATACACTAGTCTCCTTCCTTGACCTGAGAATGACGACGATGACGTCATCCGACAAACTACCCCTTCGTTTTTATCGTAGCGCCGCAAGTCTGTGGGTTTGATAAATCTTTCTTTCTCGTCTCTACCGTTGTCGGAGCCTTTCTCGGTAAGTACTGGGTGCCTCGTAGAGGAATAAGCTGGAGAGGCAGAGCTTTGGACTTCTGCTCTTACAATAACCGGAGGATGGGTTTTGAGTTAAGCCCAAGACTTTGCGGCTAGGAAATATTATTTATGGGAAAGACGGCGATGAGGATTCCTTGCCGATGGTTACTGCGTGGGCGGTTGGAGAACGTGAGACATTGTCAATCGGATGGCTCGATACTATTTTTCTTTTTAATGAAAATACGTCACTACGCACCGGGATGAACTTTCGTATACGCTCGCGTGACCCAGTGTCAAGCGTAATTATAAGAACGCACGACAAAACGTTGAGTAAACTCATATGTGGCTGGAGCTAAGTATAATTCATGACTCATATGAGACATATGGCGCGGCAGTCAGGCTAGTTTATTATAAAAAAAAAAGAAAGAAAAAAAAAACTGAATTACTTCAATTGACGCGTAACAACATATTTTCAATCCTGTCGTATCTTTCTAGCAAGAGTGCAGGTGGCAGCACCGACCACATAACATTTATCTTTTAAATATAGATTTCCGTGCGTTTTCGACATGGAAATGAAATTTGTTTGGTATTAAAATATTTGTTATTCTCTGTGGGCTGTTTGAAAATCAAAATAAGAGAAAGCAGGTATCACATGAAAAATTTTATATGTAATCTCCTCGGATTTTTTTCTTGACTCGCGGGGCCGCTCTCTGACGAGCCTTTCAAGCGGTACCCCAGAGAAACGAGTGTTCGCGTATAGACGAGTGCGAGGATTGAACAGAAAAAAGAAGAGGAAAGTGAAAACCTTATGAAAAAAAAAAGGCATCGGGTGAAGAGTTTGGACGCGAGGAAAAGAAGGAAAATATTGAACGGCACGTGATGTTTAGTAGCGTTATTGGCTGTATAGGTCGTGTCTGACTAAGCAGGTACGTATCTACTACGTACGGTACGTACATAAGGCACAGTACGTGCCTTTGAAACGACGTCGAGCGTCGTGAGTCGCGTGAGATATAACAATAACAAGAGATAAGGGGGGTTGGCGAAGGGGTAGAGCGAGG
>NW_014332862.1:2465662-2480160 GCF_000341935.2 Cephus cinctus
GGGAGCGAAGTAATGCAAAGTAGGTACGTAGCCAAAATTATTAATTCCGCGAAACGTAAAGTATTCTCCTCGTTGAGGCGTTCGTTCTGGCGAAGCATTTTTAACGACGCAAATATTCAACGCCGAGCAGCCAATGCTTCGGGGGGGACGGAGAAGGCGTCGGCGTCGCCGTCCTTTTGCACTCGTACACGAGGTAGAGCAATCAGACCATACGTATACGATTGTACATATGTACCTGCTTATCTGCATGGGTAGTGAAGAGTGGTTGTATACGAAAAGGGATGAAAAAATATATGAAGAGAGAAGAAAAAAAGGGACTGAAGTGAAGAGGGGGGGATAGGCCGCGTGGAAGAGATGTAGCCGACAGTCAACTGAGACTATACGGCGGCTTTCCGGATCACCATAAAGATTACCCCGGTACTTGCCGAACTTAATCCTACCGAAATCCTTACCACCACCCCAACGTAGCTACCCCTCGGGAACACTCGACCAATCTGTTTTTCCCGTCTTTCGTACTCGCGGAAAATATTAATATCGGCGCTAGTAAATATTTTAGAGGGATGAAAGAAAAAAAAAAAGAAAAAATTATTTTTTAACAGCTCAACGCTTCTCTGATCTGAGGCTCGTTTTTCCTCTATGCGCGAGAATAAATAATATTGGCGATTATAGCGAAGGAGACACTTTCCTGTCAGCTACTGACGTACTAGAAGACAGTGGGCCCGGCGACATTGAAAGAATTAAGAGGAACCCCCTCCGTCTACTATCCTGCGCACTGAGGGTCGAGGCTCACGAAAGGAAAGGGTAGGAAACGGGCTGTCAGGACCTCAGGCGAGACGGAGTCGTCTCGACGTCACGTTTCGCTGCCCTCGGAATAGCGAGGCTGATCCTGGAAGCATGAGTGTACGAGGAGGGTAGGAGGATTGGCATGGCATACCAGCTCAAGGTAGATGGAGCCATCAACTACCCCCGGAGCTTTAAGGGATGGAGCCTGCAGCCTGGAGTCACGTCCAAGTAGCACACCCGACGGGATGGACGCTTATGGGGAGTCAGAAATAAAGAGTTAACTTTTCATCTTTTTTGTTTCCCTTTCTTTCGCTTTCTTACGAGATACAACAGATGTCCACGTGCTTTATTGCCGCATATTACACGTATGACGTATCACGTACGTCATGCATGTATATTTGTGTGTGTTAGAAATTGTATAAAAAATTTTTTTGTCACTGAAGGAATTTTTTAATTGTACTAAAATTTTTGATTTTTTTTTTTTTCTATTGCGTCATCGTAATATTGTACGTTAAAGGCAATAACAATCTATCGATACTTATTGATCATTCTAATGATAGAGTTCAACGATGCGATGACTTTAATATTTATCAGTCAATAGTCTAGTGGTATACATCAATCGATTATTTTATATCGATCTGTTTACTATCATGGTCATCTATATACTGGATAATTAAGAGATTATCTTTCGTCATCTTTTTCAGATAATCGATTATCATTGTGGAATTGTGGAATGTGTGTAATTCCGTATATCTTTGGCTTTAAGAGTTAAGTGTACTTAATATATATATATACGTGTATGTTGTATCTATGGATACGTGGCTACGGAATGAAAAAATTTAAAAATTATATACAGCAACGTACAAAGAATACAAAAATTTCGTTCGTCTTTCCCTGGTTAAATGTTTTCAATGAATTCCACGTCCCTCGTAACGTACCAACCCCACAGCTCCACAGTTTTCTCACCCCTGTAACTCGCGCTCGACCTCCTTGAACCCTACTGAACCCTAGTCATCCCCGCCATCCCCACCTCCACGACATTTCAGTCCGATTCCACCGTCTTTCTACATTTTCGCAACCACGCTACGGGATGCTGCTCTTTTGATGCTGGACCAAGCTCGATGGATTTCTTTGAATTGAAGATTTAAGACATTAAGCACGAGAGCTTCGTAAACGTTTGACTTGGTCACCCTCTTTCATTCACTTTCAAAACGACAAACTATTTCAACCCTTGAGTCGACTACTTTCTTCAACTTTTTACCGGCACTTATGAAACTACCTGTACCGTTATACGTGGTCATGAAAACTGTGCTGGATTCATTGACGATTATTATCATCATTATTCCTTAAGCGTACGTGAGGAATATTTTGATTTTAAGAAATTTTATATTTTAGGTAAATATAGTATTTACTTTTTTTGTCTCTCCCATAACGGATATTTCTATTGAACTTTGTTCACGAATCGTATGACAATGGCGACGAAAATGCGACTCCATTCCCAGAAGCCTGGATTAACGAAACGTTAACCCTTTTAACTCTTTGAGCCAGTGGGTCAAGTAAGACCCTCATCCAAGTCTTTTTGTTTTTATCGTCGCGATACGGGCGTCGCGCTGTCAGTTGGCTTAATGCTTCTGAGTAACGCACTTATTAAAAGTACTTTGAATGACGCAATTGGCCCCGTTAAGTGGACGGAATTGACCAAGTGAATTTCCTTGGTATGCACGATCCGCGGTTCTTCATGAAAATTCGTCCTAAAGTACCTGCGACCCCTTTAACAAAGACTTGGTCATATTTGTAAATTTTTTTGAAATTTCGAAAGAAAAAAAATTTATTTTTGTAGCAGTATCACTGTTTCCAAATAAATATAGCGCCATAGCAAATACATATGTGTATATAATATGTAGAATATGCAAACCGTCTATAAAATCGTTACCCGGTATATATTCAGTAACGTATCACGTGTGAGTCCAGACAAAATTTAAAAATCAGACTCGTTCGAAAAAAACTTTACGGATAACGAGCAATGGCGTCTCATAATCGTTTTCAAAGCCAGTCTGACATTTCCTATGGGAACGAGTCGACGTTTCGAACCGGTTAAAAATACAATGCTACGACATGGCGACTCAATTCCCGTCTATGTTCTTTTATCTGCTTTGCTTTCTCTTGCTACTGATGTGTGCGGGTGACGGGAAGAAATTATTTTTTTATTACTTTATTTTCTTCGTTCCTTAACTTCCACCATGAAAAACTTTCAGTCGTACGTTATACTCCCTCGCGCGGACCGCTCCGAGATAAATAGAAAAGCTCTGCCGAGAGAGATACGACTTTGGATGCTGAAAAGACGTAATACCAATGTACGTAGAGTGTCTGACTGTAGGTGGCTGTCCGACTAGATGCTTCTCTGTTAATTTCTATTTACACGGAAACCCTAAGCCCTTAAATAACAATTTTTTAAAAGATTACGGCACGCTTTTGCAAAAAAAATTTTATGAAATTTTTCAAATTTATTAAACAAATATATCCGTGTATATAATTTATTATACTTTTTTCAACCAAAATTATTACATGGACCATTCCTCAGATTTGGGTATACGAAATGTTTTTTATTGGATAATTTCAAAATTTTTTAAATCCTAAGCTGATTTTCAAAACCCTGTAGATACGGGACACTCGTGCACGTGAGGTAAACTTATCGGGCGACCTGCAAACGGATTCTACGTTTGCACAGCTTTCATAGACATATGTATATAGATATATGTATATGCGTATCTACTCTTGACTTCTCCAAGTAAATACAAATATTTAGGACATTGGCAGTACTGCCTCGTATATTTGGGTACGCGCGAGTGCGTAATGCGCGAGTGCACCAAAATGACGTCACGTAAACCGTGTCCACGGGAAACGATATCTCTTGAGTGCACCAAGGTATTTAACGTATACGTGCCTGACGCGTGCATCGCTTCGTGTATTTTATTCTCTGTCTCGTTCAATCAGCCGACCGCATATCGACAGTGACGTCATATTTGGCAGGATGTATATCGTATTGGGGACCCGGAGGCTTTCGCCAGAGACAATGGCTTAGTTATTCAGAGGGACTCCGGGCTTTCCCTCCTTCCGACTGTGCCGAGTTCCGTGTTCCTGGTGTCCCAGTGTCCCAGGGCGACGACGGGGACATTAACAAAAGAACCAAGCCGGCCTGCGCTGAGGTTGCATCTATTATTTAGAAGCCACGTGAATATTCTATTAGCCACGTTTCACGTAGCTCACTGGCCGCTGCTGACGGGTTTTCTCTCTATGACGTTACTATACATATATATATCTCCCATACCTATCTACTTCTCCACAGTGTTATCAATGCGCGTTATCGCGCTATCACTCGACAGTGACACAGTCACTAACTACTGCACACACAACGATATAGAATCTTCGATAAATTGAAGTATGACGAAAAGGAATAAAAAAGAATACACACTGTTAGGCTCTCCACGTGAATGAGGTTTGAAGAAATTCTTATCATTTTTCTTGACAAGATAGGCTAGTAGGAAATTTGGAAAAATTCAATTGCCCAAGGATCCTCGCTCGGTTCGGGCCGATAGTGAAAACCCAGCGAGTCGACTTCTTAATAGAACGTTTCGCTTCGTTACTTTTAATGACGCGTCTTTAAATCAGCGTTAACGTCGCCGACGACCGTTCGCTGCCAACCTTAACTTCCCCGTCCTCGTGCAACGTTAACGACTCTCTCGTCTTCCCTCTCACTTCCCACTCTATATCGTCCTATCAACCTTACTTTCTTCCTCCTCGGTTCCACCCTTCGCTCTGTCCGTCTCTCTTCAACTACAGTGATTTACGTATCTCGTATCCTTCCTGTACTCTTACGTATTTCCTTCCTTCTGTTGTTTTTCTTTCTCCTCCTTTCTTCCCCCCCCCCCTCTCTCTCTCTCTCTCTCTCTCTCTCTATTTCTCTCTAACTGTATTTACTTGTTGCTTTTTTTTCTTCCTCCTGCATTCTCGGTAGTTCGTTACTCGACGTCATTATTATCCAGCAACGTTAACGTCAACGACCAACACCTACAGAACCATTGGACGCCGGGCGTCCTTCTTTTTAGACCGAATAATTTAATTCGCTGACTCGAAAACAGAATCGCTTATTTGTAAATATCCTTAACGAATATACATGTTTAGATAATTATTTTCCATCGACGTAAAGTCGAGAAATTTAGAAAAAAGAAAAGAAGATGAAGAATTGAGATGAATATGCATTTGACAGAAAAGTATGTACATATATATATATTACGTAATAATAGGTAGTAAAGGCATATAAAGTAATGCAGTATACGAGCGTGACGTAGAACTAATTTACCGACGGCGCTGCCGTCGCTGTTGCCGACCGGTAAGCGCGGCGCCGAGTGAGCGTCGTTACGACCCGACGTCTAGTTCGCGTTTCCACGAGGACAGTAGGAATAACGCGTTGAAATACAAGGACGAAGGGTAAGCACCCCTTGGCAGGGGGTGCGTTTCATCCCCGACGGAGGTTCGCGAGGCGTAGGAAAATAATGAAATAATTTTGTTCCTGGCGTCGCGACGCCCCGCGTATCCTCCTCCCATCGTAGCCGTGGATTTTTACAGCGTTGGTATCTTGTCGCGGGCGTCCCGTATGAATTAAGTAAACAGAGTGTGTATAGTGAAAAGTCAAAGTAACGACAAACAAAAGTAAGCCGGATATGGGTGCACGTGGGCGAGAAAGAAAAAAAATTAATGGCATCGGGGACGCCGTCGTTATTAGTAATAAATGCGTCGCTCTCTGAATGTCGTTCCCAGGCGATTTTCTGGAGTTTCTGATAATTGCTACATCGACGTCACGTTGAATATTCCGCAGGTTTCCGGGGTTACTCGAGGGTGAACAAGCCAGAAGTCGGCGTCGCGACGTCAGTTTCGCAAGGGTAGGTAGAGAGGGTGTGGCTGTTTTTATTTTTCATTTTTATCAACCCCCCCGACCCTCCCTTCGTCCTACGAGGCGCACTCGGAGCTGCGGGGGCAAATGAAGTCTGCCGGAAGATAGAAGGACACCTTAAGGCCCCGGGGAATCAATCGGGTACATTAGAAAATTGCAAATTACAAATGCGTGATGTCACGGGGGTAAAGAGACGGAGAAATGGGAGAACCGTATACGAGATGGGAAGGAAGAGAGAGAGAGAGAAAATTGAAAGAGTAAAATAAATAGGGAGAGATGAGAAAAAAGATGGGACATCCCGTGTTTCTGCGACTCTGAAGAACGTTACGTTGAATAAAGGTTTTGTTTTTTTTTTTTTTTCACGTGACTGATTTCACGGAACACGTATATACCTACTTATCGGTGATATTTTGAATTTTCGAATTGTTTGCCACGATTTCAGTGGATGGATGGTTATCATTCTTTTTTTTCCATTTTTTCTCCATAGGCTAAGAGAATAAATCTATCGTTTCCATGCACGTGCTTTTGTTTTCCACCCTTCGTTATACGGCTCTCCCCGCCCTTCCTCGCTGGCTGTTTCTATGTATTCCTTTTTTTGCTTAGTCGCTCCGAGTCGATATCGCGCCGATATACCCGTGGCGCCAGTGAAATTATCGAAGCCATCGAAATACGATACGACCCTACGTGCCGCTTCAAAATGAAAGCCCCAAGCGTCTCGCAAATACACAATATGGGTACACGCACACAGAAATTCGCCCTATCTCCTTCGGTGAACCATACCTATAATAATTACGTGTAAATTTTGCGAATAAACTTCGTTGAGAATTTTTGGTGAAATTATGTCAAATTTTCAAAATAAATCAATCTCCAAAGTATTTTGCGTAATTAAGAAGATATAACTCAAAATCAAAAGGACACGGTTCAATAATTTACGTGCGAGAAAAGATAAGCAAGGCTTTGTGAGTATTTTCATAAATAATTATACAGGTCTTTTAGAAAATTACAAAAGTAACGAACCTTCGAAATTCCACCAATAGCACAGTCAATTTCAGGAAGGTTATCTCCCCCTTTAGGTTACGTATATCCGTCGAGGTATACGTCTGTCCTTCTCATACCCACGTGAACGCGTATAACGCCGTCTCTCTCGCACTCCCATCAAGCATCGAAAATATCAATAAGCCACGATACATTAATATGCTCGCTCTACTTACCAATGAGGAAACTTTTTCTCACTTCTCACGGCACGGTAATGCCAGCCTTAACTGACCCATCGTGTGACAGCTGTCAAATCAATCTCGTATATATACCATTATCCCAGACACGAACCATTACCGTGTAATAAGAATGAATTTATATTTAAAAATAAAAAGTGAACGCTGGGTAACAGCTTCCCGTAAGGTCGTATCGAAATTTGAAAAAAAAAGTAAGAAACAAAATGGCGCGGGTGAGTTAGAATGGAAGAACGAGTCTACGAATCGAACGCGGAGCAGTGGCTTCCTTCGGGTTGCTCCAGTTACTATAGAGCCAGTTCAGAGTGTAGCGCGCTTCGCCGAGTCAGCAGCAAGTTTTAACAATCTGTACGGTGTGCTGAACAGCGCAGCAATGAACAGCACAGCGCTGTGTATCGACACAGCAACAAATCCGGTGCTGCTTATACATTAGTATATCTGGTAGGTACACGGGCAAATAGTACGTATAGACGCATCCTATCTCTAGGCGGTAGAAACGCGTGATGTATATATGCTATAGCTGTTCTATGCTCACGCAAAAGGAATTGCAGCTTCTAAACGGATAAGATAGGTGGCCATGTGAACTGATGCGTTATAATGCGAGTAAATAAGTTAAAATTCCGATACCCGTCGCCGTCTGATCTAAGTCCGTTAGTTCTGTTATCAAAAGCATCAGGAAAGTCCTGTGCATAGTTTCGTAGTTTCAAGTTTTATACATTTTTTTTTTTTCAATTATACCTCCTGCCTTTTCAATATTTACCTTTGTCTCGGTCACTCTTACAGGGCGAGTACTTCGATCAAAGATTGTTCTATAATTTTATTTTTCCAGTCTATGTTAAATTTTTTTTCAATAAATCATTCTCCTGCCTCAGCTGGACCACGTATCTATAATAACCACACGCACGCACGCTGCTTTCCACGTTTCTTCCGCAGTGTACCAATCGCATATTTATGTTTCGCCGGACACGATTAAAATGCAAATTCTGCCAGGTCTATGAATACCATGAAAACATAGGTTGAGTCTGATTACATGAATTATATATATAAAGTACAGAGTACAATAAAAATCCGAGGATCAGGAGAGTGTTGTGAATTATTATGCCAGTTGAGCATTCTCGAAACACTCAAGGCTTAATACCCCAAGTACGAGTACTGGTATAGAAGCTCAAAAAACAAAAGAAAAAAAACAACCCCCGCCCTCCCATACAGTAAATGTTTTGAAAGGTGAAAATTGAAGCCGCACGCGACCTTCGCAGTTGCATTGCAAACGTGACATTACCTTAAGTTGCATTCAGTAAACGGGTGCACTCTGTGGGTAGGAGGTGGTGGGGTAAGTGAAAGAAAAAAAAAAAAAAAAAAAATGTACGTAACGAGTGACGTTATATAGTGGTGGGACACACGTGGAACACATTGCAAGCAAGAAATGCATTTGTACTTTTTGCACCGTTTAACGGCGTCGAGTGGCGATGCTAGTACAGGTAGGCAAGATCTATATATACATATATAGGCCATGTGCATTTTAATACGTATAGTACGTATACATATATATGTTGTATGTACAGGAAGGGTCGCATGTCGACGTATTATTGCAGGACGAGATGCAGCGTCGACGACATACGAATGCGTTGGTTGCACGCCGACTGTACTTATGGCCTTAGGAAATATCACGTGATAATAGGAAAAATTATTTTTTGTTATTTTACAAAAATATGTAAATATGACATATGCTAGATTATACCAAAAAAACCGGAATATCATATACAAATTTCCGTGGTCTTGTACACGTCGTGAAGAATTTTTGAGCGTACGATCGTTCAAATTGAATTTTATCGGTCTTTTCATTTTTTTTTTGTAAATGGGTTTTTCATTCTTTTCTATTGTCCAAAATTTAAATGGCTACTAGGCAACACGTACTCTATCCGGCACGTGCCACGCGGACATAAACGCCTACGAGGAATCCTATTTCGCCTAATATTCTACCCTACCGCGAAACGTAGATACGACGGAATCGAAGGAAACGCGGCTTAAAGCGGATGGCATCATATAAGTCTGTGCCGTCGGCCTGACTCGGCGGGTCCGCCAGGAAGGTGTGGTTGCTGATATTATACGAGTACAGTATACTCTTACGTAGCCATAGGATGATATCGCTTGGATTTTTATTATTGTCGTACGTCTTACTGACATATTCTGCTTACGTTAATGATTTCGTTGTAAAACTAGAAAATTAGTTCCATATACGAAGTATTTTTCAGTATTTTCCTCATTAAAGTCACGATCAGAACCCGTGGGCAAAATTTTATAGATTTTTAATCATTTTTACCGAATTTTGGAATTTTTTTTAACGATTCCTCTTCCGGTCAAGGTATCCCTATCTTTCTTTTCTTTTTATGCAAAAAGTACAGACGACCCGTAAGCAAATTGCTACGTGGTACAGTGCATTGCTACGAAATGACAGTGTTCATGGTATCGGGATCGAGGAATCGGGCGCGTGTCCGACAATAAGTAAAGTCGTGAAGTATCGTAGTAACAGCAGGTACGCGTGTACAGTGAGAAAGAAAATAGAGTGTGCGTGTGTGTGTGTGTGTGAGAGAGAGAGAGAGAGAGAGAGAGAGAGAGAGAGAGAGTCCCGTTTTCATGCAAAGTCCGGCGCTCCCTTAATTTGACGATATCCGCTTTAACGGAATAGACGTTGGTACGTTCCCTTTAATATACACAACGTAAAAAGTTTCACGACGAATAAAGCGACGGAGAGAGGCAGCTCGGATATGTTTTGTCCATGCGGCTAAAGTGCCGCGGCGTCTCACGGACGTCCCGACGCTCTCCCGGGCCTTATACAGGGACACCCGTAGTACCGAAGAGGCCCTAAAGATTTCTCAAAGAAGTCGAACGATCCTCGCGAACTTCCTAGTCAGGCGGATGCGTCGGGTTTTCCGATCGGCTGTGGACAATAGTTGCGCGGGCGTCGCTCGACGCGAGAAGGACGGGCGACGTCGGGAGAGAGAGAGAGACAGCCAGAGACGATGGCTCCGCGGGCCCACCGGATTGATATTGTCCACGTGTCGTAACTTGGCGGGCGTCCTGTATTTTTTGCGTGATTTTAAAAATGAAAATTTATCTCTGAATCGACGGGACGTCGCGCGTCGCGACGTCTCAGAGAGAAGTTTTCTTTTTACGTGTCTCCAATAAAATTGGAGAAAAATCGGCGACGCCCGCGAACGGACAATTGTCGGTCGGGCTGCGGGGACTCGTTTATTTTTGCATTTTAAGGCATTGAAGAAAAGAAAATGTTAAAAAATAGTAAAAAGCGAACGGGACGGGTGTGGGGTGGGCTGGTAGGGTGGTGGAGTGAGGGGGGGTCAAAAAAAGAACTCGAAGGAAAAAGAAGAAGGGAATAGAAGAACGACAAGGAGGAACGTCAGAGAAATGAAGACGGAGATTCGGACTGGCAGCGGGAACGAATAAGAAAGAAACCCGGGAGGATGGGACACGTGGTACAGATAAGAGAGACAGGAAGAGGAGCCGGGAGACGAAGGAAAACTTAAGGAAGAGGAAACTAAAAAGGATAGGGACGTGGAGTGTAACACGCTTCTCTCTGTACAGATAAAGCATAGTCGGACGACCTAGTGAAACGGGCACGGGGAAAGGGAGACTAGGACGGAATGAATAATAAAAGAATGGAGGAGAGAGAGAGAGAGAGAGAGAGAGAGGGGGGGAGAAAGAGAGAGAGAGTATGGACAAGAGTGACTGGCCTCGGAGCGGAATACGTAACGAAGTGCAATTGTACATCTATAAGAATCTGTCAAAAATATCGATGTAATTGAAAATAATTTATAAAAAAAAAAATAAAATTTGTACACTTTGCCCAAGACCTTACGTGGCTCCTTCCTAGATCCCAAGTGAAACTAAAGTGCCGTTAGGACTCTCGCACGCTCGTTCCTTTGATCGTGCCGCCGTCCTTCGTTAGAAAGAAAAATTCTCCTTTCTCCCTTAAATCCCCTTTATCGTCCCCTCTCCTCGTCGTATCATCTTTCTCTGCTGCTCTTATCCTCTTGGCACTCTTGCATTGACTACCTTCGGGAACATGACCGGTAGGCTGAGGTTGGATCAGACATGGATGCTAGAAAAATTGTTTGGGAGCGAAGGGACATATCACAGCATCCCTATCCTGTACCAAAGGCAGGATAATACTGACTGACGTGTTGAATATGGGCTTCGAGAATGGTAAGGGGCGTGTAGGACTCTAAGAATAAGATATTTTTTGGAATATCTATACACTGTAAATACATATACATAGTATACCTCGTACGCAACTCTACGCATGGCTCTACTGTATATCTATATATCCAGCTATTCAGAACACACGTATATAACTGTATATGCATTTCTACATTTCCACATAGTGCAGAACGTATCGCAGTAGATATTACGTGAAAATGCAGAGAAGCTCCGGAGCGGCCTTGCAGGCTCTCCTTTATAAGAGAGAATGCTGACTGCGTATTAGCAAGCTCTTTAGAAGCATACGTGCGTGCGCTTCACAATGGTGGGTAGGAGTAGACGACCCTTTTCATTTTTGTTTGTTTTTTTCTTTCGTCTCTATTTTCACCGACTCTTCTACAAAAATTCCTCTCTCTCACTCTCTCTCTCTATTTCCGTATATACATGTATATTCGCGTGTCTCCCTACCCTCCGATACCTTTCCTCGTACAGAAAAATCTTCCGACTCTTTGCTCCTGCGAATTCCCTTTTTTTTTTTTTTTCTTTACGTCTTTTACTTTTTATTTTCTCATTATCTTCATACTTTCTCCATACCGTCTGTTACGAGCATCCACGTTGTATACGGTCCTGAGAGTGACACGCGTGCATGACGCAAAACTGTTAACTCCACGCGCATTCCTTGCGTGTTGGCTGGATATTAGTAGTGACGTATGTAGTTTGTCAGACGTGAAATACCAGCTGGTTGGTTAGACTCTACGTGTATATATACACATATATGGCATGTACTACATATAGTGCGTAAAATAAAACCCAGTTGACTCAGTAAAAATACAGTTTTCGTATAGCGCTGCTTCTCGCGCCAAACTCACGGGGCGTTACGTGACATTTCGCGAACTGGTTTTCTTAACGGTATTAAGCATTCTTTACGGCGAACTCGGAGGCATTGAGAATGCTTTGAATTTTCGAAGCTCCGTTTGATTCTTGCTTTATTTTCCTTACCTCCTTATACTACTTTGCCTCTTCGTTCCCAAGGATATTCATAGAAGCTTCGGATGCCTTTCGTTGCATCGGACCCCCGACGCGCTCCGGACGGAAGGAATTAAAAGTTCTAAAACGAAGAGGGCGGATTTTCAAAGTTCTTTTCGCGTTCTTACTAAAGATCGCGACGAAGTTTTTTTTAGAGAAAAAAAATTTCGTTCATCTCTTACTGCACAGCATCCGTCTTTCTGTATGCCCAACCCCATTAAAAAAATAGTACATACTGCATTCGAATTAACCAGCAGCAAGAACTTGGTCCATACTGTTACAAGATTTTTACTTAAATTCTTACGCAAGAACATTCATCCCGATTTCGATACCAGTCATTGAAATTAGAGAAAAATCGAAAATCTCACACATAAGTAATATATTGAAATAATATTATTTACAGCTCCTATTCATATATGCTCAATACTCAATGCACACGTCTAGCTCACTCCTACATACGCGAGCCTGATTTATGTATCTCTTAAAGAGAAACGACTCTTCGATTCATCCCATTCGGACTCCACGTGTATAAATAGATTGAATGGGAAATTATGAAGGAATATCTATGAGCTTGCATCACTTAATTGCATTGAGCTTTTTATGCCCATAGTCGAATAAAGAGTATATCCAGAGTACCATACAGAAGACTATGGGTGTAGCCGGAGTAGCAACATCAGTAGATATTCCCCGGCATCTAAATTCCAGAAATAGTTCGACCACTCTAACAGATTTCCCTCTTCCTGGTCCTTCTCTTATTGTTAGCTTTACTCATTCCGTCTCTCTCGGATCTTCTTTATCCGTACATTCAGTTTCCCATGACACTTCGCTTTGTCTCTCTCGCACTTGTTATAATCGTATCTAGACAGTTCTCTCTCTCTCTCTCTCTCTCTCTCTCTCTCTCTCTCTCTCTCTCTCACACACCATACCCGCCTCCAACGTTGCCCAGAGAGCTGCCAATTTCTTGTAGTGCATTCTCGTCCGTCCGGACCTCTCGGCCCCCTCCTGTCTCCAGGCTCCAGCATCTAGTCTCCAGCCTCCCGCATTGTTCCCTGGAAGACAATGCCACAAGTCAACCGTTTCCAACGTCGGAGTTACCTACTCCCGAAGCATTCTGAGAGCCCTCAATATCCGCGTAAACGCGCGAGACTAATTCCTACCCGGAGTAACTCTTATCCGTAGGTTCTCAGAGGAATAACCAACTGTTTTCTATAATATTACGATTCATGATAAAATCAGAAAAAAATTTATTAATCGAACGGGTTACGGTACTAACGATCCTTCGCTAAAAAGGTATCGTGTGTATTCAATACAAGAACATCATTTAGTTTACTCTTTCAAATTCTAGTCCATCATCACAGAGACCGGAAACGAGGTGTCATACGATTCCTGAAAATGTGCTCCATAATCAGTTTCGTTATCAGAACTCAGCATTCCGTTACGTACGATTTTATGGATATTCGCGACGAGTCAGTCTAGCGGCATGGATTGGTTTAGAGAAAAAAAAGAAAAAGAAAAAAAGAAATGACTAACAATCCATAGAAGTGAGTCACGAGACAGGTAGACACCGGGCACGAAGGGGTAAGAGGAATGCCTCGCAAATTCGAAGCAAGAGCACCAGAGTGCCGTCGTAAACTCGAAGCAATGACAAATCGCCAAGGCATCGACGTCCTCCCACGTGTTCTCCGAGCACCCTGCCTTTTCGCTGACTTGAAAACGCAGCGCGAGTTGTATGGGTACCGTAAAATTAGAACTTCACGTTGGCTGCTAAGTACCGGCCGGAATGCCTCACGCGCCTACAGGCGTTACGTGTACGTATAAAATAAAGAACGGGTCGGTAAAGTAAATCGATAAAAAAGAAATGCTAATTTCGACTAAGTCGGCTGCAAGGTGAAAAAAAAATAAGAAGACGAGTAAAGGGTCTGATAAAAAAAGTTTTCCCAAAAAAAAAAATGAAAAAAAAAAGGTACAGAGTACCAGTAACCAATCCCGTGCAACGTAGATTCCACGTGCGGTGCCTTCCGGTGTTCGGTGTCTCGTTTCGGAAATAAAAGTCTCGTCCCGGTTCGAAAGGAGAAGATCCATCACTTTGTACCCAGACTGTACCGCGTGAGAGTAAAGGCTGCGTTACGCGAGTGTACTTTGTCGTGCCTGTATATCTATGTATACATTTTATACGAGAGCATCAGTGTGAGTGGGTACGTGTGTGTAACAGTGGCAAAAAAAATGAGAGCAATAGAGGCTCCTGGTAGGGTGGCGAGGGGTGGCGCGGAGGGGGGAGGGGGGCACGACGAGGG
>NW_014332862.1:2480644-2493400 GCF_000341935.2 Cephus cinctus
GGGGGGGGAGAGGGTTCTCAAGGAAAAGGAAGACTACGCGATGCGGAGAGGTACGAATAGGACGAGATGAAGGTAGGAGCGAGAGTTTACGACGTGCGAGAGGGAGAAGGAGAAAGGAGGGGAGAAGTGAAGAAACAGAGAAGAAAGAGGGGCGTAGGGGGGAGGAAGAAAAAAGTCTACGTTGAACTAAAATGTGGTGGGGGGCGAGGGAGGGTAGGTGGGTGGGTCGGTACTATGGCAACTAGAGAATTACGAAGTGTGTATGCTAATGCAGGAAGTTCAGTGGCCCTGGCCCATGGGGGACCATAGGGCCCCATCCTGGCTGGCCCACGAGGACTATTCTACTGGACGCTACGTATATGCGCCACGGTAAGTACGTTGATTACTCAGGTACGCTGCGCTTTGCTAATGAGGATGCTTGAACTTGATTTTATGATTGAAATATTTCTTTTTTTTTTTATGTCGATGATCTTACGAATTCAGATAAATTTCTTTCTGATATTTCGAGGACTCGGAGACGGATGGAGCGTACCTTTGAAATTCCCGCGCAGAGCACCTAATGCGAATTCCTTTGAATGTTTCGTGAATTCCCTAGAATTCCCTATGGCGCTGACGTTATTGTACAGCTGGCTGTCTTGCTCGTGTGCTCTGTGCATTGTCGGGGATTCCCAAAAACGATGAGGAACCGTAGCGGCCGCGCTACGAATATACGAGATGCAAGGGGTAGATTGTTAGATGGACAGCGGCTGATAAGCACGGAGTCTGCGCGTTATTGTCGTGGTGTCAGGATGTCGTCGAAATATCCATCCGAGGACATTCGATGATAGATGAGAGCCGATAGGATCTTGAAGTGTCTTGGTCTTCGGTCTTGATGCAAGAGACGCTTGTCCGTTTTATATCTACAGGTTCCCCTTTCCCCGCCTTGCTTCTCCATTCCATGTGAATATATATATATATATATATATATCTAAAATTCTCTTACGTACATAATATATAGTACCATAGATCGTACTTGGATATACGTAACACTGTTATATAATAAATTTCAGGTACTAAAGAAATTTGCACCATTTCTGGTCCTCTTCTTCGGAATCTTGATATATGTGATACGCGTATATACGTATATACACATCTGCCATTACTTCTTTCAATTTTCTTCTCTTCCCTCTGTTCTATGAATTTCACGAATTTCGCGAATCTCATGAATTTCTCGATCCTTGGCGATGCAATGCCCGGCGGCCTACCTTTGACAGAATCTTATTAAATTCCGCAGTGCTGACCACCGTTACTGGGAGGCTGCTTTTTCTTGGTTAGATTAGTCCCTTCATCCTCCTTTAACTTCCAGGCATCTTTAGTCTCTTGGCATTATAGTTGTCGAAGATTTTTGGACGCGAAAGTATCGTGACGGGGTGACTATTTTTTTAATTATCAAAATTTATGTAAAACGATCTTCGGGGCCTGAACGCGAGACGAAAAAAGTATAATGATCAATTTTTTAAGTATTTTCCTTCAGATCAAAGATAAAGCACGTTTTCGTTATACTGTGGAATGCTGATGATACCAGAGCAAGGAGTTACAAGTAGACATTGCTTCTTATATACAGTCGAGTCCAAGGACTCTAGATTTTTGTTCGTCCCATCGATCCTTTCCAAGCAAAGAAAAGCCCAGTAAAGGAAGCTGCAAAAGGTAGAAAAAGAATAAGGAGAAAAAGTCAAGAATTCATGTCAGGGTAGTAATGCATTTTTACTTGTTTCTTTTCTTTTTTATTGTATCATACTCCCAGGTTCTTCTGTAACTGGTACAACTGAAATTTCATATCCCGCACGACGGAGAAATGTATTCAGAGATTATTTTACGACGTGGAATCTCGCCAAGTCCACGAATACAGGTGTACTCGTATATATACATATTATCGGTAGTACTTCTTTTCGTTTCCAAAATAGAGCCTCGAGGTAGAGCAGCAATTTAACAGGGGCTTATTACACAGATTCCCATACATATAATACTTACATACAATGGTATACGTATTAAATGGTAACGAGAATTGAAATTGCCATTAAAAATTTTTTGGACTTTTTCAAATTTGAAAAAAAAAATTCCAAAATTTTTTATAACACCGATGGCCCATGGGTCGACGTTCGAACGTTGTATTGTTCCCAGAAAAGGTAAAACTGACGAACACCTGCGAAGCAGTAAGAGAACAAAGGGGAATGAAAAGGAAAGGCCATTCTTTGAATTTTGAGTAAAGATAACGGTACCACTGAGAGTATTATAAGGGTTTACTTCCAGCCAATTGTAATTACAATGGTTACCGTTAAGGGTGTTAAAATAAAACGATCTCGTCGTATCTTCAAAATCCACCCCTGAAAGCCATCCGTCTGCTTCATTGTCCCCCGCTGTTTATTAGCCTTGAAGAAAAACGACGTGCAGCGCATAAAATTGTGAAACCAGTAAAAATAACAATATTACCAAAAAAAAAAAGAAGCGAGGGAGTAAACAGGTTAAAAAAACTGTAGAGCGGACGCGGTTGGCGCGTGTCACTCGACGTAGAACCCGAAGCCGGCAGATCAGGGAGGATCGTGCACCCTCGTCAGCTATCGAGAGCTTGAATCGATGTATCGAAGCAATATATCGACTATGACGCGATCTGTCATATTTTGTGACGTGACGGTTGAAGGTGGATAATACGGACACGCGTCCGATCGGAATTCCACATCCGTGAAAAACACGAGCAGCCATGAAAAGGGGGTCAACCCATTTTGCATATCCTATATATCCAATATACGTATATCTTCGGTATGACGTGGCTCGCCAGCCCTGATCTGTTAAAATATTTTCGAATCAATATTTATTTTGAAGGTAAAAACTCATAAAGATACCAGGTATACAAAACTATATCTTATAAGAAGCGAAGTCGTTAAATAGGGTTGATATAAATATAGATGTAATTTTTTATCAAATCACGTGTATTTAATCTCTTTAGTCGAGTATGGAATTTAAATTTACCGCGCATTTCATAGGCCATTCTGATCGACTGTATAAAAACATTTGATCGTACCGGTCCAGTTGGCCGGTACGCCTGTACGATTACAGAAGACTTTGGGTAAGTTGATCTTTTGTTTTCTTTAACTTACAAGCCTTCTAACTTCGTTCGTACCGACACACTCGTTTTCTCTCGTTTCCTTTCAACGGCCGCGCAGTCATTTACATTTTTATGAAGTGCAGATCTGCCAAGGCGGCGCTGCATATACTTTTCGCGAGCGAGATGCTATTACAAGAGCGATCACCCTGACGAGGCGAGTAGCGTCGGTTACTGCAGGGTATGTTTCTTAACTGTGTATGAAATCTACCCTGGCTTTGGTTTCGGCAATTTTTTTACATACGATACTTACCACAGGAACGTACAGTCTCTGTATGGTTGGCTGAGTTTTGCGTGAATTAAAAAATTTTTTCATCGATTTCGACACATCCGCCAATTGGCAAATTTTGCTTTCACGCAACTTTTCGCAATTGTCGTTTTTTTTAGCAACCTTTTTTTTTTGGTATGTACCACCACGCATTAGAATCGATCGGCAAAGCAACCAATCAGCTATTCTCTTTTGAGGGGACTGTCACTGAAAAGCCTGTGTGCACAGGCAGTCATGCACACGCTGTATCCTTGTAAACTGTAACATGTAAACAGATGCCCACTGGTGCATATGCGAAAATGTGTGGAAATTCGCTCGGCCAAAAATCCACTCCAACGCGTTTCACCCTCGTGCAGATTTTGAGCGTCTAATAGAAAAAATAATTTTTTATTTTTCGTAGCCATTGACCATCTCAAGGATCCTGTTGAAATTGTAAGAGCAACTATGTACGTACCCGGTGAGTGTATTACAGGACAAATGAAATGATGCAAATAATAATAATAATTTTTTATAATTACCTCACGCAATAAATGTTAATTATATAAATTAATATTATTTAAGACAGACTGAAGACTCTTATGCATCAAGGGGCTTTTGTCATTTCGAATAATTAAAATCTCAACGACTTCAGCTGACTACGTGGTTCTCGGTTTCGATGCGCGCGCATCCCGAGACTCTCTGCCTTAATACCAAGCTCTTGGAACTGAGACGCCTATATAATCTCCCTTGTCACAGTACAGTAGGCTTCGGTATACTAAAGCATTCCGTAAGACGTCTCAAAATAATTTCAAGCAAAAAAAAAGCGGCTTACGATCTCATCTACCAATGGTATAGCCATTGACATCAGAAAATTTTATACAACTTTCGTTCAAAGAAATTCCGAAAAATCGAAGAGAGGAAAAAAAAACGTATAACAATTTTCCAGAAACAACCACGGCCAAAACTCTTACGGAAAGCGGGAGGATCAACGCGAGCGAGATTCTCGTGATAAAAAAAACTTTCCATGATAAACCCATCCCAAAAGTCATTTTCAGGATTCGAAAAAAAAAATTGTAAAGTCCAATTCAAGGGATTTTGAGGATCTTTCAATTTGCCATAGTACCAAATTTATACGGATCTTCTAAATCCGTATAACTATATATCTATATATTTGTGATTTAATTTTTTTTTCTTATATAAATCTTTCTTCATTGGCACCCGTGCTTTAGTATTTTCACGTGTACGTGCATTCAAACGTGCATGGGCTCGTATGCCCGTATCAAATTATACCTATATATACATGCATATATGCACGTACGCACATACGTATAAGCAAACTGCGTACGGCGTCGTGGTCTCGCGTATGTGCCACTGTTTATTTTATTACGTAATCTAGGGCAATAAACTTTGCTCGGGTTTATTTATCCCTAGCCAATATTTGTTTGCAATGTAAACTCGGCGCGCCGGTCTGCCCTGCCCGTACCTACTCTCCTGGCTCTACTGGCTATGGAATATCGACTACCGTGTTTTCCAATACATCTACTCGCAATACTCGAGCCCGCGAGCAAACTGATAAAATTTACGTCCCGTCAACTTTCGCGCAAAACCCCTCAAACGGCCGTTTCTGTATCTTACCCTAAATACAGATACAAGTGACCCAGAGCAAAACGTCATCGCATATACAAAAGCGTATAGGCTCGTGTCGGTAGGAACCTGAAGCTAGTAGTGAGCAAAAGAGCTTTTGAAAGGGTCAGCTTCCTATGAGTTTTAAAGTAAATAAGTCCCCTGAACAGAATCTACTCGTGGAACTGTACGCTGTCATTACACTCCTATCCATTAGAATTTCGGCTCCTAACCCTATTAGCCTGCTAGAAGGTGAAACGAAGAGGAAAGATAATACAGTGAAGTAATAAAAAAAAAGCCTTGAAGATTCTCTTTGTCGTCAAGAATTTCACGATTCTTCCGGCGTCTACGTCACTGCAGTCGCATTTGCACAGATCAAAGGAAGTTCTGCATAATCGTAGGAATGAAGCGATTTAACGCTATGCATAACCAGGGACTAGAAAGAGGCATTTCGGTCGTCTATCGGACTACGCGAAATGCGAGGCTTTAATCTAGCTGGCTAGGCTGCTTCTTTTGGCGAATAAAAAAAATTTTTTTTTTCATAGTCGCCGCCGCCTCCCTAATCCCATTGGATTTGTGCACTATTTACGAGAACGGCTATTTTATATGTATGTACTATGTACCTGATATCTGTGTGAGGACAGTATATATGCATATGGGGGATAGTAAGTAATATATATATTTCCTGCGATACTGTCGTATCCCGTTCATTTTGAATCTGTCTCTACGATAATCCCTATGCGCGCTTTATAATTCGACGTAACCGGTATCAGCGTTCTAATAAACTAGCAGATCTAACGGGAAACGATAGGCACGAATTGGATGTTAAAAGCGACGATTAAAATTTGACGATAAATGCTATAATAAAAAAAGGAAAAAAAAAAAAAAGAAATTCTTATCGTAACTCTTGACTAATGGATACGTGACAATTTTATTTTTTTTTTTATTTCCTTGAGTAATCGCGTTTTATCGTGCGACTATTGCTACGGGGCATTGCGAGAGAATATTCCGAATTGACTTTCTTGTTGGCGGGAAAATTCAAATTGTCAATACATGAATGATACGTTTTTTATGTATAAATATTACTTAAGAAAATTGTATCTTATGCAGTATGCAGTTTATATCTCCGGTACGGAGATCAATTCGCTGTTAAATTTTCATGAATTAATTTCCGCCATCTTGAAGACACTTAAATCGTCTGACCCGGCTTTATGCTGCTTTATCTACTGAAAAATTTAACGTACACCCTCGAACGGCATTTTATTTCAATGACAAAGTATTACTACCTGGCTGATATTATTTGAGAAAAAAAAAATCTTAATTTTTGTAACTCTTCTGAATTTTCTTTATCTTTTTATATACACATATTACACAGTCATTCACTCGTTTGCTTCCGTCCACAAGAACTTCTATGAGACCATTACAGTCCTTTGAATCAGTAATAAAAACTAATAAAACTAACGTAGATGCTATATCTATATAGCACTAGAAATTATGTACTAACGTACTTCAGACATTCGCGAATATTACGGCTTTTGTTCTTAAGCCGCTTCTTGCACTCAGCCAGCTTATTTTTCTTTTTGTTGCAGCCACGTCCTTCCACGTCACTGTCGAGCTTACCAGGAACAAGTAGGTGCAGTGCATTATATTAGTAGGAACAGAAAATAAAAAATTACAAGAAATAATTGAAAGTTAATTTAATTATAGATACGGTCCCAAAAAAATTTGCAAATATAATTTACGCAAATATGCATACATTTTTTAAGGACACTCTTCGGATATATAATTTTAATTGTACCCATGATTAGTAATATTTCATCAGGATATTCGATATCAATATATATATCTTTGATTCATGAATTTCTTAGTTTCGTAAGTCAGCCATGAGAACCGAAGCACAAGCAGTAATAATAATGGCAGCCACGTCTTGCCCGGTTACGCGTGTCATAACCGTTTGCAACCAACTGGGTTTGCCAGCTATCTACGAGTAGAATGTATCGTATTCATACGTGGATATATATATATATATATATATATATATATATATGTGACGTTCAAGGTCCTTTTCCTCTCTTACATAAGATCTCCCATATACAGTGTATCTTATGTAGTGACATATAAATCTATTTGTACTTTTACTGTACATCTTGCGCGTGCGTGGGAGACCAATACTCATTTTTTTTCTTTGACGCGTTTGACGTGATGCTGTCGTCTTTTCTTTTATTTCCTCGAAAAATTGTTATTTCCTATCAGACGGACGATAAATTGTTCCCAGAATATGTAAACATTTTTCAGAGCTGGTATACAATGTCTGCTGCGCCTATACGTATATATGATTGGTAATAAGTATCGATATTTCTCCGATACAATCAATTATTCTTTGGCGGAACAGAAGGAAAGTCATTTCTTACGCGTACGAAGGGGTCCGAGGTATATTTATATATATGTATGTAGATACATCTTTTTCATGAATATATACATATATTATATAAACTGTATATAATAATTGACCAGAGTTCGAATTTTCTGCTTACAAAGAATTTCTAAAAGTTCAAAGACAAGACCGTTGAGTCGTTGCTGATAATTAAAAAAATTATTTTTTTACATACTTTGCCATTTTTCAAAAATAAAAAATTTAAGGAATGCGATAAAAAATGTTGAGAAACTTATATTTCGATACGTAAAATTCTGCAATTTGATTTCGAACGACAAAGTTCCACTTGCGATTATAGACACAAAGGATGCGCTTCTATGCGCGATAATAGCGAGTGGGTTGCCCAGTCGGCCATTATCCGATGTATGCCAGATGACGCAGTCCTTTTTGCCTTTCTGAGCGGCTTGCAAAACGCTGAAAGCTTTAAGCATCCACCGATTGCGAGCAGAATATTCTTTGTGGGATTTTTGCCTGATATATGCATACGTATACACATATGGTAAAGTCCGTGAATACAAACAGTGCCGAACCAGTACGATAGTTACGTATGTTGACATATGACGACCAGCTAGATATAATAGTACACAATGTTGACCAGTAGTATATTGCACCGACCGAAGTTAGCCGATGTATTTAATTTCTATGAAAGAACCAACTTCAGGTTGTAAGATGCTCCAGAATGGCTATATACTCTGTAAAAATTAGCGTAAGAAGTATAAAAGTTATTCATATTATCATTTAACGTCCAAATCTATACGATGAATATAGCGAAGGAAGATTTACCTGATTTTTGAAAAATATTAACAAGGAACCCTGTAATTCGATTTTAAACCGTCATTAGGTTACACTGGAAAAATGTGACTGTTGCGAATACACAGGTAGATGCGCGAGGAAACAAGTACGAATTATTTAATCTCATTTTCATTTCTCTTTCTCTCGAGATACAATACAGATATAAAGATACATTATCTTCGAATGCGCATGCGCACCTAGATACAATAGATTACAGGGTATTACTTTATTCCAGATTTAAACTGGCGCAAACGTTGGCGGCGTGGCACGATTACGCGAGCGTTTACTAATCAGATTAGCCGTTTACTTTGGCACGCAATTCCGTGCAATTCACCTTCGACGATTTTTTCAAGCCGCGAAATGGAATTTGGAAATTTACGCAAAATAACTATGTTTTTATCTTACATAGAATGGGAACGCACTATCAGACTGCAGGATGAGTATCAATTAAAAATGGCGTATTAAGTTTTTTTTAACTCTTTCTTCATTTTTCTTTCATTTACCAAGCAGAGAAACACGGCGAACGCAAAGGTTAAGTCTAAATATAAATATATAAGAATATCTTACTGCGCATGCGCAACAGGAAGACGAGTTTTGCGTATGTCAAGACGGCAATGAGGCCGTACGACGAACGACGAACGTTTAAAATTGTCGCAGACTAAACATTGTACTCGTTGCTTTTCTTGACCAATCCGTAACGTGTTCTTGACTCCTTTTCTGTATATATATCTATACCCATATCGACAATGGTCCATGAGAACATCTTATATAAGACGCTGCGAGGTCAATAGTTCATTCCGATTTCGCGAATAAATATAACGTGGGAATATAAAATTTGAATTATGCAAAATAAAAACAGCAATGGCTGTCATAAGCGAATTCCAATTTAATACCGATTCGACAGGTAAAACAGGTTTTGCCTTTTGCTTCTACTATTTAATTAGCCGGTGTACTTGCGTTTGGCGTCGCCGAGCGTCGGGACGTCCGTTACAACTTCGATCAGTGCATACCACATCCAGGACTCCTGTCTCGAATATGTTATGTATGAATGTACTATACATTAGCTATATACATATACATATAGTCTCTTGGAATTAACTCCGTAGATATATGTTACTGTGTATTATAAATATATACATATATTATATATATAACCGAGTAGTTGAATATACCTGCAACTAGGTGGACATGCAACGGGCGACTATTACATGAAAATTATATTCCTTCCCACTGCGTATATTCTTCCATAATAATATCTTTAATAATACATTCCCGCTCGATGAAAAACACTTGCTTTCTACCCGACATTCGTTTCCAGCGACGCTCTCTCGCGATGCGTTCTTCGTGTTACATTATTAAAATGCATAGGTAGCGATTAAATAAAAATAATGAAATAATAATGACGTTCCTCGTTACGAGCACAAAAAACTGTACTGGTACCAATGACTCTGTGCCGAGGAAAAATATTTTATTCCTTCAATCCATTTTTCATAATCCACGTACGACGACCGAGGAGGACAGGAGCCTCGAAAAAAAAAGGAAAAAAAAAAAAACATGAAAAAAAAATATTTTTATAATTGAAAAATATTTTCTCATATCGAACAGACGATTGGTCGATTTTCATTGGGAATGAAGTATCGTGTTTATATGCACACTGCACATGCACCTGTATGTCATACTGTTTTCTTATGTATATATATATATATAGCTATAGAGATACGACGATCGCTATCGGGGCCTACTTCGGCCATTCGAGCTTAAGACGACGTGGATGTCGTTAAGCCGGCGCGGACTTTGCAGGATCGCTGTCTGCAGGATAAAGGCTCTCGTATAAGACAGCGCGTCCTGTCTGCGCGCCATTTTGGCATTTTATCGGCTGCTTTATTGGGTGCTTAGACGAGCGGTTCTCCGCACACGTGCTCGATCCTCTTTGACGTTAGAAACGTCAAAATATCAGTTGACGCGAGAACCACTGGGCCTGTGCCCAGCAGTTCCACTTCCTTCCTTCTTACTCCTAGGAATATCTCCAGCGTGGCAGCTTGGACCGGCGACACCACATTCTCATTATGTTTCCGAACGGAGACGAGAGCACATATTGTTAGATACCCAGAATGCACCTCTTGGCAAGTGCATCGATATATCCAAGATGGCTGCCGATTATAAAACTAATTAATCAAACAATCAAATCAGTCTCGATATATTCTAACTGAATCTAATCACAATTATATATTTTCTTAATTATATTCGATATATATTTTTTTTCATCTTCTAAACTCTTCGTCCTGATCCTTCGTCTTTATACTTGTACCTCTTTCCTCCCGAGACACTGCAGAGATGGGGGTGCGCGCGTTTCACGTTCCTAGTTTCAAGTTGATACCCCCTGTGCGAATTCCAAAGTCTTCGTGGAACATTCCTGAAACACTTTCCTATCTCGAGGCTGAATTCTGGGCCGCCCTGGGTTGTTTGATGGGATAGGATGGGAATTGCGCAACCCCTTATCCCCCCGCGCCAACAGATAACTGCCAATACGTTTTGTTTGTTTTACATCACTTCTCCTTCTATCTATATCGCTCTCATCTTCTTCTTTCTTTTCTTCCCCCTGTTCTCCCTTCACCGTCCAACTTCCATAGTGATCTTTACTCTCTTAAGTCTGGGACTCCCCAACGTTCTCTTTGGACCAATCCTTCTCTTTCGGTACCGCCTTATTCGTGCCCGGATCGAACTGCAGGTATTTCAGGATAATCGGCACTTTGGAAATTCCTTAAATTCCCAAATTTCATAACCTGATCTTACTGTCTGAAAAAAAAACACAAAAATCTTTTCATAATAATATATTACGCTCTTATCACCTAAATAAAAAAATGCCATATATTCTTTGTTATCAGTAAGATAAAGTTACCTAGAATCAACCTTTTTTTTTTACGTGTACACAAATCACGGACTGACTGTACTCTGAGCCCATAACTCCCACAACGATTACCAATCTTACAAGATATTTTCCTTATGACATGCAGATTACCTTGATTACGTTAAATGTCAGGATACACATTCCCCTCTCACTGTACACATACATATATATAACAAATAGATATATTTACATAAAATCCCGTTCAACGACTATTTTCCATCTCACGAGTTAACATTGCACGAATGTATGTCGAAAAATTTCGAACTAAAAATCCAAAATCATCTTCCCAATACATATCCCGTTATCACTATATCTAATTACCACAATTGCAAAAGAAAAAGGTACAGTAAAGGCGTCGTCACCGGTAAAACGACGTGCGTCCGTGGTACCAACATCGCCTCGTACAATAGTCCCGCTGTATAAATACCAAGGATAGGGTTACGGCGTCGTACCGAATTGCAAACAACACTCAAGGTAAGCGAACGCGGAATGGTAAAACAGTCAGTCAACACCAGATGAAAAACAACCTCGGACGTAGTCGGACGGTTCTCTAAATAACAATAGTAACGGACGCCAAGGCGTCGTTACTAATATGACTTCGCCGAGCAGTAAAAGTATGGTCAAGCTGCACATATAGCATATCAACATACATGTATATACGGGACATAACTCTCATACGAATAATAGAAATCTATCGGTGCATTCAAATGAAATGCACCTACGCCGTCTATACCTGAAACCAACGCAACGTAAGTAGCAAACGTGTCGAACCACGTGTGTCTCACGTATCCACCCATGTGCTATACAACGTTACACCTTGACGTTCTAACTTCTGCAACGGTATATACATATATTATATACACACTCCCCCGCGATTCCTGCCTTCTAAGCAGCATTAAGTGGTGACTTCCATTCCGTATATTAGAGCATGCATTTTACATTGTAGCGGTACCGTGGACCGAGACAGGGGCAGAGATTTAGGGCCCATAAAAGTCCAGCCGGGTCCAGATACTTTTAATCTGTGCGCCGTGCTCAGTGGTGCCATAGAGGGCGCCCGGCAAAAACGTATAAAGTATGGCACTGAGGTAGAGAGAGAAGGAGAGATAGATAAATAGAGAGAGAGAGAGAGAGAGAGAGGCACCTCGGCTGAACCTAAGGTCTCGTCGACGCCCTGGTCGTCCTCGTCGTCTAACTCGAATGGCTCTGCTGGGATACGTGGGGAAACGCGGAGGAGGATAGTTTTAATATTGCGGATATACGGGACCGGAGACGCCGTCATACCGGCGCGAGATGGCCGCTCTAAACTGGCAGACTATGTCCAATATTCTTCGCGTATGTAGCTTATACGTACGTCTTTCCTCTTTCTTCTTGGAAGCTGGGGGTTGGACAGGGCTTTGTAGCGGAAGAGGGGGGAAAAGGGTACGAGGAGGGGGGGGGGAGAAGAGGAATATAAAATTCTCGAGATATCGCCAAGACGTCCTTTTACTATTTTCTCGCCCTCGCTACCCCTTTCTTCACCGCCCCCCCCCCCCCCCCCCCCCCCCCCCCCCCCCCCCCCCCCCCCCCCCCCCCCCCCCCCCCCCCCCCCCCCCCCCCCCCCCCCCCCCCCCCCC
>NW_014332862.1:2493668-2493838 GCF_000341935.2 Cephus cinctus
CGCCCCCCCCCCCGCGCCCCACCACCAAACCTCTCACGGCTCCTTCGAAGCGTTCGATGTCACTTTCCGTTTGTAGTTATGCCAGATGGCTTTATTCCGGCTGTGGCTATTTTCTATTACCATTTCTATCCTTATTCTTATTCATAGCGTTACACGTGGTTGGGGGGGGG
>NW_014332862.1:2493957-2499229 GCF_000341935.2 Cephus cinctus
GGGGTGAGATCGATGTCTTCTCGGAAGAAAGTGCTCTTCTATTACTTGCTGGTCGTTGGTATTACTGTGTATACATTTTTTTTCTTGTTGTGGTTATAATTCGTGTGATGTTTAATAAAGTTCGTAGTTCCTGACAGAGCATGGATTTGTCATTTCAATGCAATTTTTATGGAGATGTATAGTAAGGGTAATATGGGATTTCTTAAAAAGATGATATATATATATAGCGCAGTGCAGACTGTAGGCCATTAATTCACTTTGAATGCTCGTGCTTTCTGCATACGTATCTCAGCTACCATGACGCCATTGAAAAGATGGGAAATTCTAAAGGCACAGAATCCTGAAGTGTATGCGCGTGCACAAGCGCCTGTGTGTATATTTGCACTTCTGAATTTATATATATATATATATATATATACTATACTCATAGCTATCACAGTGGGCCTAGATTCACCGACAGCGATTCGTAACCCTAACTTATACAGTGATATATTTTCAGTGAGCAGGAGGAGAGAGAGGGGTGGAGAGAAATGGGGACGGGGAGGGGAGCGGGGGAGAATTCTCTTCGGAAAGGATAATACTGGCATCTCTACGCTCTTAAAAGAGCGGCGGCAATTGAAATTTTAAGTCTAGGCTGCTTTTGGCTCTTGTTAGTTTCTTTTCAGGACGAAAGGGCACTTTTCCAACTGCTGGGAGCCGACGCTGCCTCAGAAAATTTGCGCGTTGCGATAGAGCACTGCGGAACTCCTATTGGTCTATTTTAGAGAGTTCAATCTCCCATTCAGACGTCCGGTTTTGTATAACGTCCAATCCAACGGAAATGGCTGCCTTACTTTGCACGCGCCTTTCATTTAAGAAACGATTCGTAGCTGCTACAGATTCCGAGAGAGAGAGAGAGAGAGAGAGAGAGAGAGAGAGAGAAACGGCAATGGCATTTACAACCTCCTTCATCGTTTCATTCCCATTTTCTAAGAGACCCGGAGTCAACAGTTTGTTTTTTGGATTATACGAAAATTTGGCAACGCTGATGTAAAATCCTGGTAAATTTTGTAACCACGCTTTACGGTACTACCTTCACTTCACTTCGAACGCCTCCATTGAAAATGGTATATAGTAACGTCTACCAGGTAGAAAATCCATGGGTATTGATAAAAAAAATTAATTTCGCGGAAAAATACGAATTTTTGAGAAATTCCAAAAAGTTTGAATTTTTTCTTAATATAATTTTTCAAAATACCCTTCATATCCAAAAATGTCTTTGATCCAATCAAAGGAATTTTCCTCTAACAAATTTTATATGTATCTCCTCTACAGGTAATATAAATATACGTAGAATACGAAGCATCGTAGCGTTTCCCATTTTGACCAACTTCTAAAACTGTTTTAGTACGAAGGTTTAAATTAATACGGTCCTAAAGTTTGATTAGGGTTTCATAGGGTTTCACCCCGTGAGTGCAGCGAAAATTTTGTCATCCCACAGTGCACGGGGTTACTGCAACGTAAAACTGTTATACTCCAATTTTACTAATTCTAGATCTAATTGCGAAACTCGATTAGTAATTTCGAAATTTTCGATCCGTATAAATTTTCCATCACGCACACGGAACTTCTCGCTCTCTCGGCTCTTTTGTTTCGCGCGATACGCACCGTTTCATTTGTTATACCTTGCAAAGTTACATTCTGATTAGTTAGAGGCCAAGTGCGTTGCGTAAATAGGCACCTATGTCAAACCATAGCCAGCATATAGGTTTGGCTCTTTACCAAAACCGGAAACCGCATGGAACCGCGAACCCGTGCATTATTCTGCGCGGCAGTTGGAAGCCTTCCAGATAATTCCTGCGCCGATAATTAATACCATAGGTTAGACCAGCAGTTTTATCGTGTGGCCCTTGCGCCATTGCGAGCATCGATAAAAATGGTAATTCCCGAGGGATGAAATAAAAATATATACATAAAATGGGATTTAGGTATATTCGCAAGAAGGATACGGTATGAGAACAAAAAACCTGAAGACATATATAATTAAATAAAATTACATGGATATCACTTGAGATATTATAATTCGATATATTCAATAGCACGTGGCAGATATGATTTGTATGATAAACAGAAAATTTTGTTACATTATCAAGAATTTTGAACGATACCGTAAGCATAGGATACTAAAATTACATCAAATATGAATATTATTTTTATTTTGAGAATTCGGGTTTTCGTATTGCATTTATGTCCTGAGGTCTGCTATTATGTAATTTCACGTGACGTGGAACGATCCGAAAAATCTTATGGGCTGGTATAGCAAACTAAATAAAATTCTAGGCAACGATGAGACAGCTATTATTTTCCTGGCTGGACGTGGAAACTTTATTAAGAAGGAATTATTAAAACGCTATTCTATTGTCCGGTGCTTCTTTATAACCGCGAGGATCAGGAACGGTGACGTAGGTGGATGGATGTATATATGTATACGAGTACGTAAACTCCACGCATTGTAATATCCGGTATACATTGGGATGGTGACTTTTTGTTGTTCGTAAAGTATAACGTTAGAGAAATGGTGATAAATATTTTTTTGAAAAGAGACAGTGTAGAGAAAATTGGAATAAATACATTGTTTTGCGGCAGATTTAGTAAAACGTTTTCGAAAATTTATGAAAAACCGTCTGAGACGGGATATCCTTGAAAATTAAAATTTTCTTTCATTTTCTGTTTTATTATCCGTTTCACGTTTCTCCCTGTGCTTCGCTTCGTGTACATTTACAGCGGCATGCGAATACAGTCTCTTTTATCTTGATCCTGGACGAAACGGAAGCAACGGTAGACAACTCGTAATTAAATTAAACCCGCGAAAAGTCGTGGTTAAATTCTCCATCTTCCTTTCTATACGATCATCCTTGCGCTTCCCTCCTCCTGCTTTCCCCTCTTTCTGAAGAACCGGAAATTCTCGGTTGCGTCCATACATTTTGTCATATCAGCCATAAAAGCGCTGAAAAAAATTTGCCAAATTAAAAGCGCGTTAAATGTAAATTTTTTTATTACAAAAGATCTACATTTTCATACCAACTGTAGTTCGATTAATCGATCATCCCTTACCCATCGATTCTACCCATGGCCAAATGATTCGTAACATCAAAAAATGAATTTTTCTTAAAATAATATAAAACGTATAAATTGTAAAAAAAAATCATTTTTTTGAAATCCAATAATGTTCAGCAATCACGATTAAGACTTAAAGTGAAGGGGGGGGAACCGAATTCGAAAAAAAAAACAGAAAATCAGTTCGTCTTTGTCACGTGCGGTGATGCCTCTGGTAAGTTCTTGCATTGTTCATCAAGTTCCCGTAGAGACGGTAAAGGAAGAACGACGGCTCCAAGAGAAAGAGTAGGACAAGGACAGGAGCGAAAGGGTTGGCGGGATGCCGCGCAGTGGAATACAGCCTGAAGATTCTTAACGGGCTGTCGTCCGTGTATAATCCGGCATGCACTCTTTGAGTCCCAGGGCGACCAACCACTCGGAAGATCCAAACGTTTTTTCTTACAACCAAGTTGGATACCGTTAGGTTGCCTAACCCGAGTCGCATATCCTGTCCACATCTCAGTCGTACTTTTACCAATATATTTATCAAAATTTACCATGCTTACGATCCATTGTTAATCCACGCAACCATAGCCGTGATCCCTTTGGATTTAATTGAAAAACATTGAATTTATTGAAAATACACCCTCTGGGTACGTTGCACCAAAAAATCATTTCTTTTTTCGTTTTTTCAATATATTTCCCATTACACGCATACAGAATATTCTGTGAGAATTCACTGCAGGGTTACCGGATACGTTTTCACGTGTGATCGAAGTGACAAAATGTCCCCTTCGCGTTATTGCATGTAGATATGCACGTGGGATGCAACGAAACGAGTGCAAAGTAATACAATTTACATATGGACGTGAATACATTTAATAAGCATGACACTTCGATGCATCGTTTAAACTGTTTTAGTAATTTTTCTGAAATAATATAAAAAGAATGTTCATTGATCGTAAATAGGAAAATTGCACTGAGCCAAATATATACACTTATACATTGTGTACAAGGACCATTAATTTTCGGGTAATAACGTAGTGCCTTTACGAGCACGAAATTTCGAATAAAAATTATAGCCGACCGAATCTTATCAGTCGGATATTTCGGCGTCGATAAGAGAAAGGGCGAAAGGTCAGAGAGTCTGAAGGAGGGAAGAGAGAGGCAGAAGACGAAGCGAGACAAATCAAAGAGGGAGAAGGATGGATACGTAAAAGAGGATAAGATCGACAGAGTGAGTGAAAGAAGAATGAAGGCAGAGAGAGAGAGAGAGAGAGAGAGTAAAAGGGATTCTCTCCCATGGGGTTAGATACCTAGCGTCGATGGGGAACTGCATAGTCAGTCCCTATAGCTACAGGGAAGAGGAGAGTAGAATTCCTTAGGTTTAATTAGAGCCATTTATATGCGGGCAATGCAGGCAATCTCCTGCGGCCATCTTCCTATCGGCGGGACACGTGAAAAATTGCGCATTCCTACCTCCGTCGTAGCGAACTAAATTATACAACGCGATCCTCGAACTTTGATACAAGCATCCCTTCCGCCCACCCAGCCCCCTCCCACCGCCACCCATCTACCAAATAAGTGGAAACCCGTCGAAAAATTGGAATCCATAGATCCCACTAAATATTGTAATACCGCGCACATACGGATTTCCTGCGTAGACATAAAAAAGTTTTATAGAGATAAAAAATATCCTGAGCATCGTACACAGATAAAGAAAATTATCCATTGGAGTACCAAAAAAAAAAAAGAAATTCATAATTAAATCCCGAATATTAATATTATGAAAAACTGTATAAATCATAGATTTAAAAAAATCTACCCCGTTAACAGTGCCATCTACAAAATCAACGGGGACTGTATTGAAAGTACTGGATTTCATATTTATATTCGATCGGTCCACGAAGGATTACAGGGAAACTGAATCAAGCCAATGATCTAGATACCGACCGATCGGAGATTATCGTTTATTGAACAGTCACCAACAACGAGTTCCCATTAAGTTGCTATCACCTGATTAAACAAACTTATTTTAATATCAAACCTTTCGCAATTTACGTCCAGTCCGTTTCTATTTCATTACCTCTTTCACGTGCAGGCATATACACATGTATAAAGTGACGTCACAGAAACCTGCAAGAATAACGAATCGAACCAATCATCGACAGAAATTAATATCAACTCACGTAGGCCG
>NW_014332862.1:2499507-2519728 GCF_000341935.2 Cephus cinctus
GGGAGGGGGGAGGGCTGGTACGATTCCAGGGGTTTGGCAGTCCAACCCCTCCAGGCCTTGGTCATCGTGATCCCCCCAACCCTATCAGCCACCGGGATGAAGATAAACGACGTAGCGTCGAGATGCGTTTGGATTAAATGAATTCCATACGTCCGCACGGCAGCCAGACGCTTTATATCCCGTAACGGAAGGAACGTGGAACGCGGAGCAGGGATATACCTTCTTCCGTCCTAAGAAAGCTAAAGGGAAACGAAACAGGCGAGAAAGCCAGAAAGAAAGGTGAGGGTCCCAAGGCCATCTCATTTGTCAGGCGAAATTACTCTGGAGGGATCTTCCCCTTCCGGTTGGACTCCTATCCTGCTGAACGACCTGGTCCTGGTGCGTTATTGCGAGTTTTTGAATTTAGGATTGAACGTCCTCTTGATTGCTACTAGCAAGAGAACCCTCCTCGGCCTCCTAACCACCACCACCCCCCCCACTTGTCGTCATGTTGGCTCCGCTTGAAAATAATTACCAGAGAATGTGGATATTAGCTGGTCTCAGTGCTTCTTTGAATTTCAATATTAGCATCGTATACCTCTAGGCTATGAAATCTCTTAAGCATCCATCTAGTCGAATTGTCAGTGGAGTAAGATAATAAAAAGTAAAATTATACCTCGGAGTTATTTACCATAAAATTTTTTTTTTTATAATATGCAGTTCTCAGTCATTATTTTTAGGCCGTGGTCTTCGTAGATGTCGGTAATGCAGGGATCGATAAAAAAAATTCTAAAATTCTTTCTACCCAAAAATACACGTGCTTCTACAATCACGATCAACTATTTTCGATCGAAGCAGCATCCGCTTGAAAGAAAGTTCCTCCTTGGTCTCAATGTAGACACTTGTACAGAGTACCGCAAGAAAAGTCAATCAAGATCATATAGATATAATGTGTGTGGTTAGCGAATCGCCTAGTGAATACCGTCTATTTACGTAGCATGGTATATTTGTACTACTCGAGTGAATTGGTCGAATCGAGTAGAGTCACTTGACTGCATTAACGAGTAAGAGCGAAGCCAGAGTTTTCAAAGATTTTCACTATGTACGGATCCCTGGTAGCCATTAAAGTCCCTAGACGATATAAAGTCGGATAATACAAAGGAAATAAATATATATGCATTCCTCGATAAAATGTAAAATCATAGTCACCCTTCATTATGTATTTTGTATCAATTTTACAGTAAATTAAAACAAATATATTAATTAGCTCAAAAATTAATTATCCCTAGATTAAAAAATATAGTGATTTTTTCTGAAGTACAAAGCTAGGGGCCAACATGGTAACTAGTGAAAAATTCACATAGCATGAGGAATATCGATGATCCCAGGATATCCGTGGCACGTGCAGGTTCAGTTGGGACGAAATCGTCATAGGGTTGTCCCGGATGGAACGGGCAAGGGGTGAAGCGGACAGGGGCTTCAAGGGAAGTGACGTAAACGGTTAAAGTGGCTATAGTGGAAAGGCTCTGATTTGGTGCAGGCCGCCACGTTGGTTCGTGGTTGGTTATATATAGGTGAGCCAGGTGACGCTAAGCCCTCCTCTGCTACGAAATTAAACTTGGGGGATTAAAGTTCCGAATTCCTGGCTGCCTGCAGCCTGAACGATGGCTGCTCTCGTGAGATTCAAGATACCACCCACGCTATACACACACACACTCTCTCTCTCTCTCTCTCTCTCTCTCTCTCTCTTTAAGTTCTGAGGAACTTATACCGAGCATGGGATATATCGTAGAACCCTTGAAGTAAATATCCTTTATGAAAGCATCAACTGTGGTATTTATTGGCAACTTTACTGATCGATATAATACATGATATACTCGATATAGAAGTCAATTAATATTTTTTTAACTACAAGATTCATTGGTATTTTTTACGTTAATTTTTTTTTTTAATAAATAACTATTAATATTCGCTAAAAAAAATTTATGTCACTTTGAAAATCTATATTAAATTAATATAACGAATACGATGTAAATATAATAATAACAATAGGTACACGCATAGGTAAACCGCAAGGGAAGTTCACAGAGTGGATACGCGCTAAAGGATGATTCTAAAGGAGATAGATATGCGTGAAGGTGGCTTTGTTTTTCATCAAGGATTTCGTGAGGTTTTACTAGCAACAAAATCTTTACGATAAAGCATAAACGGGGATACACACAGACAAGTGAAATGCGCTGAGAAATGGCTGCGTACGTACTAACCTATATCTACTGGATTGTCTAGATATTCAATGGGATATTTCACTGCCGTCAAAAAAAAATTACGAACATTACTACACAGTATTTTTTATAGTAAAAAAAAAGTGTTTGTCCATCTACTTTCTCCACGTTCCTTATCGCGAGCAAGATTTCGTGATAGCTGCTACGTAAGATATTCGGTGCTTTGGTGACGTAAAGGCGAGTTTCTTAAGGTAAAGCGATAGTCGCAAGTCTCACTCGGCTACGACGGGTATCGCCAGTACGCGGTAGTCGTGTTTTCAGTTGTGGCAGCCCTGCTAGTCCTACCAACTTTTATATATATATATATATATATATATATATATATACATTCACGTATCTACGTATGGCAAGGCACACCGTATGCAGTGCGTTTTTATCGCCGGTAATATCTTCTGTCCGGAATGATAAATTCGCTGGAGTTATCTCTCGGGGGGGATCGACTCACCGGCGTCATATTTTCCCGTACACGGCGTACGCCAGCCAGTCACCCAACCAGCCACTGACTATGCCAGCCAGTCACCCAGTCAGCCACCCAGTAACCATCGAAACTATAAAGTCAGTCATTCTGCTAGAATTAGTTGTTTAAATAAATTATTCTAATTACCTGTGATACCTTAACCCAAGATCCCAACCGTTATTTTCGGCACTCGGTAACCCGACACCATGGGTCACTAGTGTCCGGCAAATCAGACGATCTTACTCTTCAGAATAAATTAAAAAAAAAAATTCGTTGTTTTCTTAGAATTTTAAGTATAACATGAAATTGTTACAGTTTAATAAAAATAATTTTGTAATCATTTTTTGACCTGATTCGGTTAAATTAAATATATGTACTACTATTGCTTTCGAAAAAAAACATTTTAGTACGCTTCTTATCGATAATCGTAATCAACGTGGTTATCTGTCCCATCAAGACTAATAGTCTAGAACTAAAGATGGAACAAGCTCGTACCTTGTTGACAAGGAGATTAGATTATTCTTGGAAATATTTTCGGCTTCGAGTACATCTTCTGCTCTCGATTATATTACTAGGAGCTAACGAGATTCCGTTCTGTCTTTTCTATAGGACAGCAATTCCTCTAAACGATATCTTCTGGTCCTTTGGGATTGGAATAGATGATAATGTAGAGCTCTGTAATTTCAGCAGGGGCATATATATATATATATATATATAGAAGCGTCAATAGATAGCAAGGAGTAGATAACAAATTCGTAGAGATGGATGTCCTGGAGCATAAGTTTTCTTGGAAGAAAGAAAAAAATATGAAAAAAAAAGAAAACGTATTAGAAGCGTCAATAGATAGCAAGGAGTAGAATTGGAATAGATGATAATGTAGAGCTCTGTAATTTCAGCAGGGGCATATATATATATATATATATATAGAAGCGTCAATAGATAGCAAGGAGTAGATAACAAATTCGTAGAGATGGATGTCCTGGAGCATAAGTTTTCTTGGAAGAAAGAAAAAAATATGAAAAAAAAAGAAAACGTATCCCGAGCGTCTCTCGGGAAGTATAAAGAGAAAAAAGAGAAATAAAAATATCCTCGACAAATAGTCGTTCAGATAAGAAAGGATGGTTTATCAAAAGAAAGGAATTGTAAAAAAAAGGTATTACGTATATACGTATGTGTATTTATATATATATATATAGTTAAATATAGTCCACTCGGCTCTAGCTCGCAGGAAAATTAATTATAATGCGAAACGTTTGGTTCTGCGCTACGTAGCTACGTGGAGTACGTACCCCACCCGTGATATTTTTAATGAGCGACGGAAAATCGACCCTAGGGGTGCTTTAGCTACGGGTGCCACGACTCCCCGAGTCCTCGTCGTCCTTCTGAGGTTGAGTGGTTAGGGTAGGTAAAGGCGTCGGAGGGGTGAGACTTCGCTACGACGGAGGGGTACTACTGGATTCAGGCATCCAGGAACGTTCAGGGGGATGATTTCTCTTGAAGGCGGCAGCCAGCAGGGAACAGCAGGGGTTGTGCGCCTAGGCGCCTCTATGGGGCGTTAGGGCTAGGACATAAAAGCACCCCTGCTGATAGAGGGCTGCAAGTGCCAAGTCTGAACTTAACTGGCTACTGGGACATACAGCCAACTTCGTTCGAATAGGCATATATATATTTTTCAGTATACTGTTTGTAATAGCATTTATCGGCAAACGTTATTTTGTCCGTGATTAATCAATTCTTTTTTTTTCAATTAAATCCCGGGGCTTTAATACTTGTCTGAGAAATCCCTGTAAACCCCTTAAGGCTAACTTCAGGCTTTACACGGGATAACCTTTACGTATACCGACACTCGTCGCACATTGCAGCCGGATAAACTCAGCATCCCACAGGACGAGTAAAACGGAAAAGTCGAATAGCTGGCTTGAGGATAACGTTTAAATGTATAGTCTTGCTCTTCGCGAGCAGGAACATCTTTTCACGATAAAAGTAACAAATCCACACAGACTGTACAGCGACAATTTCAATTTTGTTTATCCGCGCGATCACTTCAAATATTTGTAACGTGACGTCACGCGATTAGCATAGAATTACGTACGACGCTAGACACTCGGAATTATCAAGAAATTTCAAGAACGTTACGAAGCCAAGCTGGGATCTGATAAGCAATGAAAACTTGCTGGTTATCCCTCGGGGTCGAAAGCTTTGGAAGTTGGAGGTTGTCCATGAGGTTGGGTCCTGGGAGGTTAGAAACGGAAGAGCGAAGGGTCTCCCTTACGGCTTAGCGGTTCAAGAAGAAGAAGAAGAAGAAGAAAAGATAGAGGAGAGGGGAAATGAGGGTGTGAGGTGATGTTACAATTTTTATAACAAACAAAACAAAAGTTCATAAAAATCATCGTTAAAACTTTCGGAGCCGTTCCACCCCTCGGACCTCCCCTTGCCCCAAAAGCCCCAACCGAAGTTGGATGTCCGCAGGGAATTAAGAGTCCGTGAGACAATAAGTAGACTGTTTAAACTTGGTAATGAAAAAAAAAAAAAAAAAAAAAATTCCACGCCATTAGATGACGTAACTGTGTACGTGGGTAGGTTGTAATCGACGAAGAGAACATTATCGTCATTATCGGGAGTGATAAGAGGAGGCGGGAAATTTGGAAAAAAATTATAATTCCACATTTAAATATCGAATGACTGGAGACCCGTTTTCGAATTCAAGGTGTTGCCAGGTCCTTGTCAACGCAAGGTTCATTCCTCTTCTCTTTTTTTTTTCGCCCCATCCCTTTAACACGGTTTGGGGTTGCGCTCTGGTGCCAGGAGGACAATAACACATGACACATATGCGGCTTCTAACCCCTAACCCCCACGTATTTCTACTTCGTGTTTCAGCTGTTCCCATCGTCCTCTTCTATAACCTCGCAGGGTGCCGGACGAACGCCCCAAGTTTTCAGTGGGGTCGAGCAACCCTCACGCCCCCGTACGCCCTTACCGAGACTCTTCCTCCAGGGATTCTTGCTCTCGTTACGGTGCCTTATATTGTTATACAGCCTCTCTCTCGCTCTCTCTCTTCTTTTTTCATTTTACTCAAAGTCACAATAGCCGCTTTATGGGTAGGCGGCGTATACCTGCTTTACGCATAATTTCTAATTCCACGCTGACGTTGAAATATCATTTTTTATACCAAGGGTTGTATGGTTAAGACTGTTGATGGATTCATTATGCAATTATTTTTTCTTAGGATACCCTGTATATCTGCTATACGCAGATAGCTGTATAGGAAGAGTATCGAAATTCGTGTTAAATAAAATCCAGAAATCTTTACGTATAATTCTAGGGAAGCATGTCGATTGAGTAAGCTGTCAAGTGGAAATTGGCTTTGCGAGAGTCTCCGTGGCTGATTGGAGGGAGACAATAAGAGCAGGTATTGAAAAGAAAAGGAGAAAAAAAGGAGGCGGAAACGTATAGGAAAGAAGGGAGATAAAATTCGTAACGTGCATCGAACGTTTCTTGGTAAGAAAACTTGATTTGGCAGGTGGGAACGTCGAAACGTAGTTTCGCAAAATAATTCACAAATCGTGCATGACGATGACGCGGCAGAGTGAGAGAATAGTAGCTACGTAAAGAGAAAGAAAAGAAAGCAAGAGAAAGGGAGGACTGGGTGGAAGTAAAAAAAAAAAAAAAGTCCAATTACCAAGGATGATGAATGAACATCTGCGAATTCGAGCGGGAGAAAAATAATGTCTCGTCATTGGAGGAGGGTCGCCTATGGCTCCTGGTGGCCCCCATGGAAGGAGTATGGTTTTGTAGTACGGTGGAACCGTGGTGCTACGGTGAGGAGGAGGGCTGGAAGACACGGTAATAAGAGAAAGAGAAACAGGAATGATAGGTCAGAGGGTTGGTGGGACCGAGATAGATGCTCTTTGGAAAAAGTAAGCGAGAGAACGAGGTAAAGAGAAAGATATAAAGAGAGACGGAACGAGGGAACGTTCGAATGGTGCGTTTCTTGTGTCTGCAGATGAAGCAGAGGTCTCCAGAGTGGTTCGGCGTCCACAGAAGTAGTCTCAAGTAGAGTCTGTTTAGAATTCTTCCCTCGAGGACCGGAGGAGCCCGAGTACGGACCGCAGGAACGACCAAGAGGCCATGTACCGGGCGTTCCGATTATAATCCATTTCGAATACTTTTCAAGCGAGTACACAGTGTAGATACACGTATCTGCATAAGATCTAGAGCGATCCCAATTATTTTAGGTTCGAACCCAGTTTAGAAAATTTTTTTTTTTTTTTTTTTAAAGATATATATATTTTTCTTTTAGTATTTCCTGAAACTTCGCTTTAACAATTTTTCGTTTGGTATCTGATTTCTTTTTTTTTAACATGTCTAACACGTTTAGGATATCGACATGGGTATCTGCAACTCTCATACCAGTAGATAGACGAGAGTGAAGATTGACACTTTGCGAAGCTTAACCTTTAACCTTTTTAATCCATGACCCGACGTACGCTAGCCCAGGTATATACACCCTCGTGAGTGAAATACGAAATTCGATTTTTTGAAAAATCTTAGTGAACAGTTTTCTCAAGTGCCCAAGACGATCCACGTGGTGGGGCAAGAGTGCAGATAGAGTGAAGAAAGAAAGTAAAACCCATCGATATTCGAATCGAAGTCCGAGCAAGTCCCAAAATGTAACAAGTGAGAATTTTGTTGGCCGTTACTTTCGGACACCCGTTGGGTTCCGGTGAAACGGAGAGGGGCCGGCCGGACGGACAGGATACGGGTGATGAGGGTCTGAAACACGGACCCGCCGCCGCGGCGTTGCCAAATGTATTTCTTTCTTCGTATAGGACCCAAATCCCAAGTCCCACTATGTTCGACGGGGGTCCCCGGCTCTGTCTCTCAAACGAGGGGAGCTGCGCCATCGAAGCCTTTAGGAAATTCGCACAACCTGCCTCGATCATCCTATCCCCTACCTTCACCTGTTCCCCGTCCACCGAATACCAACCCTATAAGAACCCATTGCATACCGGCAAAAACAAAAGAACCAAAGGGATGCAGGACAGCTGTGGGCCCAAAGGCACAGCAACGAAAATTCACAAATTTGTTCACTCTCGAACAGGTCCCACCAAGGACTATTTTCAGAGTTCGCAAAGCAACCACTCCGGATCGATTCTACGGCACATGTATGTTATGTTCCTGGAACCGAACGGAACAGTGGACTAGACCAAATGGGTTTGCCGGGTAACACGTAACACTAGCTGCATACGTTACGTACGTACGCCCTGTACTGAAAGCACCTATGGGCCAATGTTACCTTCGTGTACCTCAAGTGCTACAGTGTCAGTATTCTCGACATCCGCCTATGCGTTAGCGCATAGCTACGTGCATAGATACGAGTCGATCGAGTGAAACGGGTTGCCTCGCAACACCTGTTCCATGCGTGGCCACAGCTTTTCCACCTATCGGTCAGATAGATAGGTAACTGCGTTTCTACATACGTGGCTTTAGGTTAGGTTGGTTCAGATCGGCACAGCATGTTTTTTCTTGGATAGGCACAGATTGGAACTTTTTATTAAACCATAGCCCTGGCTCCAGGAGGACTTCCTGGCGAATACGAAAGTCCTGTAAGGAGACACCACTCTTGTGGATAGTCCTGGTGGCCATACTTGGGCCCACGTTAAGGATGGCACCAGCCGGCAAATGTACCTACATAGGTACGTATTATGGCGTAACACGAAACGACCCGTACCAGCTTCCCAAGGGTTTTGTGAAACTTAAGCGGATCGCGTTCCTCCCTGCCTCCTGGATATGACGACGTCGCCTCGGGATACTTCGTTTGGGATATCGAGATCAATCGTGGATGCACGAATTCCTTAATACATTTCTTCCCCCCTTTTTCCTTCAAGATTTTACACAGAACGTCGTTGGCTCTCATATTCTTTGAGCCCGTCGATGGTTTCACAAGAATTTTTCTGGGTCTCGATCTTTTCTTTTTAAAAGGAACTCGAGCCTTTCCTGGAAAGGAGGACTATTTACAAAAGTAAATATCTCTAGGAATTTTTTTTTTCACCAGTCACGTTCGTCCACAATTTGGATCAATTTTGAAATCGTGGGTACTACGGATACTGTGAAGATACAACAATCTGACAGGTTACGCAATACTGACTGAGGAACAAATATTCTCTGATGTAGTATATCTCCGGCGTCGCGACGCTCATTGGACCTCCCCACGCGCCATTAAGGCTGCGATACGAAATATAACCTAGAAACCATAGGTGAGGTCTTTCCACCGGGTCTTTGAAATGGGCCAGGGCAGCCTAACCTCCTTTCAACGTTGCACGCATCTCGTGCTGAGATCTTGAAGACGACGTCGGTGCTTTCGTGTTATACGAAACCGCCACGACGCCGGCCGTCGCGCCGCTACGTAGCACAGCAAGAGTTACGCAGGCAGTGAAAAGACAAAAAAAAGACGTATAATGTAGAAACGGTTTCTTCAAACATATGGTGGATAGAAGGGGTCTTGATAAGGGGCCATAGACCCTCGGACCCTAACCATATATATACACCAACGGGGCCTTTTTTATTTCCACGCACAAAGTATATACCCAATGCTAACTTAAAATATAAAAATAACCTAACATACCTCGAAACTGATAATTTCATATTTTTTTCAAACTTTCAAAATTTATCTTTGCACATTTATTAATCCTCGCATTTTATATCAGGCTTGACGTAAATTACAAAAATATATATATCTTACCACTTTCCTTATACAGGGTGTTACGCTTTCAAACCATACACCCGAAGCTTATTTTATTTTACAGAGTTGGCAGCATGACGCTACACGTAGGACTAGAATATACATACTACGCAGGTGGTACTCGCCACTACGCATGGTATAGTATCGTATAGCGTATACACTGTAGTTGCCTATCTAGACTGTGTTACAATATAAATAATTCAGAAACGGGGGGTTGCCTATCGCACGTAATACCTCGTCTGTTAAAATATATGCGAGAAATACTAGGCCCTGTATAGCGACACGCGAAATATATTCTCTTTCATTTATAGTTTCCTTTTACACTATACCCATACTCGGTATATGTATATATAAAGACAGCGTGCTTATCCATAGACGTACCATAGACATTATCCATAGACGTACAGAGCCTTGAATTATAATATACTTAAATACGTTTTGTCCTTTGAACTTTTAAAATTATGTCAAAAAGCAGTTTCAGGTGGTTCCTGTTTTTATATAAATTATTTATAATTTCTTAAAAAATAAAGTGTATATATATATATATATATATACGCATTTCAGTATAGTATGTAATCATCGGCTAATTTAAATAAATGGTACCTTGGTATGGTAACCGGGCTGCGATAATTTTGCCGAAACGATGAGATCATGAAATTCCACGTAGAATTTCATGAGTTCGTGGAATCGCGCGGTTGGTACCAGTTATAACGACGTGAACGCGTTCCGGGCGTCGCTGACTCGAGAGCGAGACGACATCCCGATGGCTTCGATGGAAGATTGCGCGATACAGAGAATCGATTTCGATCGAAAGAAAGAAAGCAGTGAACTAAATAATAGAAATAAATAAAACTGGTACGGAAGGCGTGAAAAGTGAATTCGAGCGGAAAGAAAAATTAACGGTATCGATCACGATCGATAAACGATCGGGAAATAATGGCCGATAGGTATCGGCTCGTTGCGAATCGTTTCTGTGACAGTACAGATTTTCTATATCTATTTATAGATCGATATACAGTAATACAGATATTTCTATACCTGCCGTGTGTACTTGCCTTTATTTTTTTTAGACAAGAATACTGCAATTTTTCACGGTGTGTATACCTGTGTGTGTGTATATATATTAAATCTGGATGCGTAGATCAACTTTGTAGAATTCGACTGGAATTCTGGAATAAGAGGTTTGCTAGGACGAAAAGGACCGGAGAAAAGGTTAAGAATGCTGTCGAAGAAGAGAGGATAGGAGTAGGTAGATATAGTGTCCATACGTGCACATATGTCTATATAGAACGAAAAGCAGCAGAGAAGCTGCCAGAGTCCGCTGTTACATGAGTAGTATCGATCTTAGACATTCCTGGCAACGTCCTCTGATATCATATAGGCAAAGGCAGAACGTATGAACGCGAGTAAACACATGCTGTAGCGAATTCAAGAGCACGTGTGATAAAAGGAAAGTGAACGAAAAATGAAGTTTTTCATATTTTGAGTCAAAAAATAATTGTTCGTGAATTTTAATTGTTCACCTTATATAAGACGAATTTCATTGGGAGCGAAGGTGCTGTAAAAAAAATTTTATTAATTTTGGCAAAGATATTCTTTTTTTAGACTATCGATAAATTTCACAAGATACACCATTCCCGTATCTCACGCAGCATCCGGATATCCTGCATCGGTCCAGTCGTCTGTATCTCTATGAAGAAATGCACGATGTTATATAGCCGAGGATACGAAGCACTTGCCAAGAATGCTTTGCGAAATGTGTGTTAATTTCGAAGAGGCCAAAAATATATTCTTGATTCCGTAAATAGTGCGCGTGATAGGGTGGTGCTCTGACTTTCTCAGTATCTTTAAAAAGTATCGAACAGGAGGTCAAAACAGACAGGAAAGATAAAAGGCAGAATAACGGGGGGCGGGGAGGGGGTTGGGGAAGAAAAACTAATACGAAAAATAGTACAAGAATCTTTGTTCAGTTCGTATCGAGCGTCTCATAAAATATATCTTCCTTTAATGTGCGAGATGATCATCTTGCGTTATATTTTTATTTCAGCTTCCTACGTTCTTCTCTTTTTTTTCCACATGTATTGCCACCTGAGTATCTAACTATATCTTATATATATACATATATATATATATATATATATCTGCGATACATGTACCCTACATCGCTCGCAATTTACCAACAAGTCGTGATAAATGCACCAACCCGTCTACTCGAGTACGTCTCTCCGTAGCAAATTTTCTGTTGTGCTTGATGTGTGTCCTATACGTTGATACATATATAGTAAGACACGTATGAAAGACAGGAGCTGCCAGGAGCAACTGTAGGGAACGCGTCCTGGAGCGTCCCGACGCTTCCTCTGGCACTAAAACTCACAGTACGTTGCACGTCGAATGCCTTTTTTTTTCTACCCGTCTCTCCGTATCCCTCGCTTCTGTATTCCCCGACTTTTTTTTCGCACAATCCTTCTATCTTTCTCTCATACGAGGCGTCTTGGCATCCCGACGCTCGGCGCCTAGACGGCGCGTAAATTTCTTCGAAAAATTTAAGAGCGCCCCGAGCCGTCGGAATTTCATCGGCGAAACGGGCATCGCTTCGACTAGTTTACTCGAGTTTTCAAGAATCGATCCCCACTACTTTCACGACAGACTGTATCTTCCATATTTGTTCGAAAATTCGAAAAAAAAACCCAAAAAATAATGTCGATTCTGAACGGTTCCATGTATATGCCTTGTATATGTATATGTATATGTATATGTATATGTATATGTATATGTATTCCATGCCTTGCGCACAATTAATTGACACCGTTGCCAGAAATTTGGATAAATTTAAATATAACTACCACGAAATGTCGCGAAATTTAATTGTGTATGGTATTAGCTGTATGTATGATTCTGCAGCTACATGAGTAGGAAGGAAATATGAATAGCTATCCATATTTCCTTCCTATAGAGGGACTTCCCAGAAGCATCCTGATGCTCTTCTTCCCGTTCTAGTTTCCATCGACTTCTTTTTACCGTTTTGACAATACGTGCGGATCCCATGCTCGGCTCAGGTGCACCCGCACACATTCGCGATCTTGCATTTATGTACGTGCGCGAAGTTCCGGCGGGTGAGCAGATATAATTATTGTGCTCCTTATTAAGGAATAGCAGCTTGCCGCGCGGCACGTCAAAACTCTCGGCAGCGCGGCGACCGCGACGTTGCGATTTTCTAGAGAAGACTTGACGTGTATATATAGATATACAATTAACAAAGGACACCAGCAGCCAAAGTGTACCTAGGCTACAAATCCTCATAGCAGTTGGACGCGAGTATAACAATGCAAGAGAGAAAGGAAGAGGAGAGGCAAGTAAAATGGGAATATAGAAAGGAAAGAAAGGAAGTACGAGCAAGATGGTCAAATAAAAGAGACGAGCAAGCGGAATCAGCGACAAGTGGAAAAAAAGGAAAAATAAGAGACGTCGAGTATAGGAGGTCAGCTAAGGAAAACAAGCGCAATTAAAAAACCTTAACGTTCCGCCATCTCACGCGTGTCCAAGATAAGGACTTCTTCCTCGCCCAGAGAAGCAGCCATCGTCGTGAACGTCTGAGATTAAGTAGCAGTCGACCCAGAAACTGCCAACCTTGTTTTACCGGACGCAACGAGGTGCGTCCGTTGTGTGCGGGCCGTCGCGACGCCTCGCGCCGCCTGGAACGAGAATAAATGTATTATCCCACCTGTGTAACTCGTGCCATTCAAATACGTACACTAAAGAAAACACCATACGTAACGGTCGATGCTGCTTCTGACATCCGTTGAGACGGTACCTTCCGCCCGACTGAACTGGAATTTTTCTCTAAAGAACAAAACGAGCAAAGAAATTTATAAGAGAGAGAGAAGGAAAGAGAATACAAAATACAAAGAAAAAAAAAGGTATACCAACCCGGAAGAACGCTACAATGAACTTTTTCCACTGGATCCTTCCTGGCTTTGCAGTGACTATCAGACAAGCATTCGATTACGTAATCAAACGTCCATCTTGAATTTCCACCAAGATCCATTCTGGTTTCGGAGTAAATGAATCGACGCTTCTTTCTCGCTGTTTGTCTGTATTTCTCTCTCTTTTTCTCTCTCTATACGGCATACGAACAGATCACCTAGTGACATATCCATAAGCGTGCAACGTACGTACGGAAGAGTTCAGATATATCTACATGCGTATAATGTATATATATATATATATATATGACATATAAAGAGGGACACTATAGCTCGAGGAACACAGAGGCGCGGAGAGCTAAACCAACATTTACTGTGTTGAGAGGCACCGAGCCCAGTGGATCCACCCTGGCAATCGTCATCGCCCTTCCTACCCGCCATCATGGAATTACGATACTTGCAAGCAAATTATATTTATTCAGAGCACACTTGACGCTAGTCGCGCACGTTCTGCGTCATTCGAACGATTGGCCGATTTCGGGTTTATTCGAAAACTCATTGCGGGTACGATTTTGTCTCACTCAATTAAACACGGGTAAACAGAGAAAGAACGACACTCGTGAATACTGGGGCTGTGAGTTTAATAATACATTCTTCGTTTGCCATCACTTTTACTTACTCGAGAAAGAATTCGACGTGGTCGACATTCGTTGTATACGTCTCTCTGTTTCCTTTAGCCTGCTGACGTAACCTTGTTAAGGTTGGGACTCCGGTGTTTTCGACTCCCTGAAAAAAGAACTCTCTTGACACTGACAACTCGTAGCAAATTTTCTTTGTATTTTGTAACATGCACGGTCACTGTTATTACTATCTCGATATGCCTCAATACGCGTGTTTCCATAACGTGACATTTTCGAAGGGTTTACAAGTCCACGACGTCACGCACGTCGCTCGAGTATTTTAAGTTAAGGAGGTATTAAGGAGTTGGCACTACTTGTATAGTGACACGCGATCCCGTACTAGATTTTTTCTTCGCGCTGTTACCAGACCTGCTTCTGTCTAACGTTGGCAGTATGGTTTCATGTGTTTTCAGGCAGATTGCAAATGGCGCGTAGTATTTTGTCAGTGGTCAACGTGTGACAGTTTGTAGGAAAATTGAGAAAATCGTTTCGAGTAAAGAAGTTACGGGAAGTGAACTGACGGAGAGAGGGGGAGAGAGAGAGAGAGAGAGAGAGAGAGAGAGAGAGAGACACGTGCGAGAAACAATTTGTATGGCAAGCACAAGCATAAACATTGTCGACCGCGATACAGAGATTAATGAGGTATTTCTCCTACATGCATTATGTTACATACCTGCCTATGTATATATGTATATATGCTGAATAGTTTCAAGGGAAGCTATAGGCATTTGACATCATTTGCCATCATCATTACGGTCATTGACTGCCTATTGATATATATGTTCTATAGGTGGTGGATAATTTCTATATAAATAGAACGCCTGGCAATGCTCTGGCATATTGACAATATAATTTTCGTACATGAATATTACGTGTGGGGTAATAAAAAATTTTCGTACGATCTAGTAAAATAGTCTCTCTGTATTTCATTATCCTTCCATCTTTCTCTCTCCCTAAGCGTGTTAGGGACCCGTTTCAGTGACCGTGCAATGGGCGACCCCGTACACGAGAAACAATTTGTAGAGCAAGTATCAGGGGGTTGTTGGGGGTTGCTGCGGACTGCGGCTTCTGCGGATCCGCGGGTTCCTGACCGCACGATGCCTTCTACCTCTGGGAAAACTAGACCCGCGAAACCCCAACACTCGGCTGTCCCTGGACGAGCCTGATACAGGTTACCTTGACAACACTACTTCGACATTACACGAGAATTCCATCTGTACCACTACCCCTGTATCCTTTATCCCGAATTTACTCCTTCAATACATCCCACGAAACCGTCATTAAAAATGAACGCGAGACTGGCTAATTATTTAAACCTCCCTCCCTAGGTGGAATGCCATCAAAATTGAATAGACGAAATGAAAAAAAAAAAAAAGTGAAGTCCCTAACGAAGAACTGCAAAAGAGTATAAAAGGAGGTGAAAGTGAAGTGAAAAAACTGTACCGTAGAGGGAGAAAGAGAAGTCAAAGAGAAAGCAAGAAAGAGAGGGTGGCGAGCAGGGATCGAAGCTACCGGTGGAGAATGGACGGTGGACCAGGTGGGGGTCGGCGTAAGGGGGTTGGAAAGCGCAGAGTAGTGCGATGAGGTGGGACGCGGTGTGAGCCGACGGCGAGAGGGGAAGGCGAAGTGAAATAGGGAGAAAGAGAGAAAGAGGTAAAGTGGGAGATGTGTCAAGCATGTACCGAGTAATTCATTGCACGATCACTTGTTGATGCTGCGGCAAAAAGGGTCTCTGCTCCAGGGAGAAAAAAAAAGCGGTGTTGTACACCTCTCTCGGTTCCGGCCAATTTATCCGTTCGGCGTTAAAAATAGCAGATAATTAAAACAACTTTATCCACGGTGACGTGAAACGAGTGAACTTGTTGCGTCGGGGGTGAACGTCAAAAATTATTACGTACGTACTATAGGAGTACGTGCGCGATAACAGAGATTAATTTACGTGAGATGAAAATCTTTTAAACTCTCTTACGTCACAGATCTAGACGACGTATGCGTCGGTGTATTGGGTCGAAGAATTATGAGAGAAAGGTGGGTGAGGGAAAGTGAGAGATGAGAGCGTGGAGGGGGGGGGGGAATTGGGGTTGAAAAATTGTACCTTTACTGAATTGTAAAAATATCGAGTGGTTTTCCTGTTTAATGAAAGAAAAACAGTGAGATAACCGAGAACGGACGTGCGTCGCGGCGCCTTGTGACGTCAGGGACTGGCATCTGGATTCTGGGTCCTTTTGTCGCTCCGAGAGGGCAGAGCGGTGGGGATGCTGATGGAAGAACTGGAATTGGCGGTAAAACGAAGAGGAGACTCCTGTACGAGTGAACGTTGAATGGACCTGGGAACGATGCTGGAGGCTAAAATCAACACTGCTGAGAAAACAGACGCCAGGATGGAACGAGACGATAGGAAAATTGTGGATAGGAACGAGACTCGATGCTTTTCTTTATCTTGACCTGATATCAGGTTTGGCTTTTATTTTTATTTTATTTTATTTTTTTTTTTGGAAAAATAAAAAGTTCAGTGATTTTACAAAGTCGTCGAATAATCATTATTGCGTGGTACGGATGATATTTGTATTTCTTTTTTAGTATTTAGAGATTCAGAAGAAAGAATAAAGCAGAAATAAATGGAAAAAAAAGAGAGAAGATAAATAAAGTCGTTACCATCTTTCCAGCAGTGAAAAATCATTCCAGCACTTCTCTTCTCTCGTACACGCTTGTCCTGTCGCTTCTCGGACTTCTGTGTCCCCTCATCCTGAAGCGAATGGCTCCGCCGACCAAGAGATACCGAGATGATTTTCCCTGGAGGCTGTGTGTGACGTGGAGAATGTTTGCTTTGGGTATACCAGTCATCCCATGCTCCTTGGATCCTCTCCCGTCTGCCTAAGAGCCATAGACGAGATCTTCTTCGTAAACAGCTTCTATACGCAATGTTGGAGGTATCGGCTCTCTGGCGTCATCGATATTAATAAGAATAGAGGTAAACCCACTGGTTCTACCTTCGCTCGGAGTGGCTACGTGTCATTGTTGCCAAAAGTACGTAAAAAAAAAAAGTTCAATCATGATGAAAAAATACCACAGAGTTTACGAATGCTATTTTTTACAAGAAACATTTGCATTTAAAAATAAACATCAAGAATGAAACCTGACTAGAGCTAGAATGAATAATAGTTCAGGATGATGATGATGATTTCATTGTAATATCAGGATGAATAATTATTGTGGTATAAAATTTGGAAATAACCGCACTTTTACTATTTCGTACACTTCTTCCCTTGTATAGTCTTTTCTTGAAGATCTTTAACGCGCATTTCGCACATCCCATTTGAATTTCGCGATTTAATTTGAATCTAGTCAAATGTTATCTTTCGCGTCTGTAAGTATACACAAGAACCTTGTCCACTATAGCCCACTATAGACGCTCTCTTGTCTCTCATCGCAACGACTTACGCAGCGCGATGCTCTGACGCGATTTCGTATCAGGTTTCGCAGTATAACTTTGCATAAATATAGAAGAACAACTGCGGTAACCGGAGAGAAACGTCATACACGTTGTTGGGAGATAATAAATTTCGAAAAACAGAAAGACACAAAGATAAGGTCAAAAATTGTCTAGATTCATTATCAATTACAGCAGCTGAAAAATGTCTCTCTTTCTCTCTCAATACCCAATTAATATCGCTAGACAGTAAAGATATCAAAGATCCTCCTACACGTCCTCCAAACCAACATATGACGCGGGCGATTATACTGGTTACACAAGAATATCTAAAAAAGAAATTCAAGAATCTCGAAACAACAATCACGTAGGATGTCCAATGTGTATAAGACTGTGCGAATGTGAAAATTCCACTGTACCAAAAAAAAAAAATAAGAAAACGTCTCAAAGATCGGATAAATCCAGCATCTCTTGAAACACGCAAAGATTCCAGGACTTGCTCGATTCCTTGAAAAGGATGCTGTATCCATGGAAGTAAAGGCACACGTAACCATACAGAGTCCACGCTGGACTCACTGGACCAATGGATGCTGGATGCTTGGAAAGTAGTACGAATCGAGCCCGAAGGTAAAGCCGCTACCCGTTTCTCAGGACATGAGTGCTAGTTGTGGGTTACGTGTCCCTGATATACCACACGGTTATTGCGTTATGCCATGTGTGTACATATGAGCATGCATGCGGCTCATATAGCGGCTTGGCTGGCGAACTTTAATATAAGCTTGTATGATATCCGCACCTACATATATACACAGAATATAGATATAAAAACGTACGTATACCGCATCGAGTATATATATATGAATATATATATGCTTTAAGTTACATATAAAGACAAATGTACAAATGTGCATACACTAAAGTTCAAACGGATACGCACGTAGACGTGTACGCAGGCGGGTACGCAGGCGGGTGGCTGGGCTGCGTGCGCTTCGTGCGATATTCAAATGAGGGTAGATCAGTTGCCGTAGGCTATACACGTTTCCATACCTCCGTGACGGGAATCGTTTTCTTCTCTTTTTTTAACATTTTTTTTCTCCCACTTTTTTCTCCTACTTTTCAAACTTCCATATAGTAACGTCTTTAAACATCAGCCAGGTCCTCGGCACATAGTGCGTTCTCTTAAACAGTCATACACACCAGGGGTGGTATCGCGCAATTTTTAATCAGATAATTAACTCGCCAAATTTATTTGTCATTATCATTTTTCGATTGTCAAAGAAACATGGGTAATTTTGTAATTTTAATCGCGTAGGGAGACTATGTGGAATCTTTTACTAGGGACTTTTTTGCGTCGACTTACCAACATGTATATTACGTTCTGTGTGTCTAGTTGATTTTCCGTAATTTAACTCGCACGGCATACGATTGCGATTGGTAATAAGGAGCGAGAGAGACGGAGAGCGGTGGGTATAAGAAAAAAGAAGAAAAATATAAGAACCTGATGGAAAAGTCCAAGAACGAGGATGCAAAACGTCGATCGGTTACGAAACCATCCGTAGGTCCGATCTCGCGAGAGGCTCCTTCGTATCGTCGGCGATCCCACTGGTAATCTCCTCGCATATTATTAATGTGTCGAGAGAAAACGTGACCGGCACGGATGTTCCACGTCAAATAATTCCCAGGATATGCTTGAGAGCATCGTAGATACGTACCGAGGGGGTCATAGAAATACTTCTCTGATCCTTTGGAAAGGATGCGAGAGTCCTTAATGGGACCGGATACATATTCACAGTGTATATAGATATACGCGTGTAAAGAGATACAATAAGTAATTCTTATACGTGCATAAAGGGAAATGATAAAGTTTTAAGAACACAAGGAAATTCGTGTCCCTAGGGACTTTTTTAAATAAAGTATACCCAAATGGCTTATGCACGTATATGGAAGAGGTAGCGAAGATTCTGAAGCGATATGTAACGCATGCGGTTGATCTTGGCGAGTAAGAAAGCTGAGAGAAATGGAAGATGCATTTGGCTTCGCTTCTTCTCTTTTCATACCAGGCAGCATCTCGATTTCGGGACCCATTCTCGTAAGAGGCGGCTCTTTTCATCTGTCCTTTGGGACCTAGGAGCGCGTACCTGATGCATTCTGCTCTCTCCCTACGGAACCCCCTTCGGGCCCCTATGGACCCATCAGGCCCTGATGCCGCCACCGCCCACCGCCACCCCCGCCGCGGTGCCCCAAAAAGGCCCCTCTGACAGTTGACAAGTTGCTCTTGGATTTTTCGTCCCACCTCTCCCCTCACCGGTTTGCCCGGAATCCCTTCCCTCTGGGATTAAAGGTGCGTGCACAAGAAATCCTGCGGGATCACTTTTTCGAGAATTCGTAGTCAAAGTGTTTCCGTTAATTAACAAAATAAATCAATACCACAAACATTCGTAAACACTTCGAGTTTTGTGAACGATCTAAGTTGAGTGCAAAATATATAATAATTATTTAATACACAAATTCATAATCCATTTAACCTTATCGTTGATAGAGAATCATTTATCAATTTCACAGATACAATTTTTTTTTTTACGTAAATCAAGGGAACTGCCGTCAATCCTTATCACGGTGTGAACGTAGCCTTATCCGATATTCTCGAAGGCAGAATGAACGACTGCAGTGGCGCGGAACCCCATGGCGATCGCCGAAGGTCGTTCTCCTCCCTTGCTACTTCTCCTCT
>NW_014332862.1:2520433-2521589 GCF_000341935.2 Cephus cinctus
TTCTTCCCATTTATTCCAGCAGCCCCCCTCCGCCCCACCCCTACCTCACCCCATCACTAAGTCAGATCGCGTCGAACGCAGAGTCCCCGTATATTTTTCATTTTCGTCCGACTTCCAGAATGGACCCGAGCGGGATCTGGGGATGCTGGCCCTGAGTTAAGATGAATGGCTCACAGTTGATGCTGCGTTTACAGCCCGTTATCGAATATGTCAACAGATACATCAGACAGTCCCGGTAAAGTTGATCGTAGCAGGTATAGTTATACCAGATCAAAATTAAACATGCCCAGGGTGAAGCAAACAGTTATAGAAAAATTTCATCCCTTACCCTCCAGCATCCTCGACCCCGCAAACTCCAATCGGTACCACCTACGGACAGGATAAGACGAGGTCTTACAGAACGAAGTATCTTGCGCACCTAACCTAACCTCTATTCGCAGAACGTATTCTACACGTGGGGAAAAAAAAAGATGGCGGAAACCCGTAAGAAGATGCCAAGACAACAGTGCGAAAACAATTGTCCACTTTGCATACGTAATTACGAGATACCACGTGACTCGCAGATTGAACGTTCTTCAAAAGGAATGGACCACCCTGGTGCTGCACGTTCATAATGAAACGTCCGCCGGTTCGGCGAATCGGTCATTTGCAATTTCCCATTTCTTCAGGAAGTCCATGTCAGGTTGATCGAGTCTTTTAAAAAAGTGTCAAAGTTCATAGCTGAAGCATATAAAAAAGGTTGGCACGTGATAAAATTTTCTTACCATTATACAAAACACCCTATATAACAACATTTGATACCCATAGTCTTGTATAACACATAGAGTTCGTCACGTCTTATCGCGTGGAAGGGATTGGCACACTTTTTGGCAAAGACCCCAGCCCTGTCGTATGTGTAGAGCGAAGGAGCGGTAGGTGGGATAGACGTCAGATATTCAAGAGGGAGGGAGAGGGAGAGACCAAAGAAAATAGTGGGTAGGGAATATGTATTTTTATGAGAATCTCGAGCGTAGCCCGTGCGAAGCGGAGTCTGGCAGTGGTCCAACGAGAATTGAGAGATGCCTCGTCGCAAAACAGATAAAAAGAAAGATGCTGCGAGCACCAGAGCCAACCGTGTCTACTTATCCAAGTATATATACACCTTTCCCTCTCTCTC
>NW_014332862.1:2521875-2558971 GCF_000341935.2 Cephus cinctus
GCCCGAGATCAACCCTTTCCTTGACGTACGTAATGCGTGTAACTTTCTGGATCAAACGGACCGACCGTCACCGAATACTACACTGAACACGAAAGACACGGAGGAGGAGTACGGAGGCCAGAGCAGCACCGAGTTGCTGCTTGTTCTACATCCGTTGCGACAGTATGAAACTCAAATAGAAATCTAAATCAGGAGTCCACTTATTTGCTGGGAGCATACACGCACCGGGCCAGCGTAACGTGACTGCCTGGATTTTTTTCGTGGAATTTTGATAAATTCTTCTGGGCATATAAGTACTGAAGATTGCGATCGAGAGAATTTATGAGAATAATGGATATAAGAGTGGGATGGCGAGAGGAGTGTTGGAGGGGTGACTGGTATCTCTATAGAAAAAAAAAAAAAAGTTGTAGAGCTATAGGGTGTATACGTAGAATTTTAGTTCTATTGAATAGTTACGCACTGACGCTTCTTTCTGAAATCATCAGGGACCTATAGAGGGGCAACGAATCCTGTTTTTCTTTTTTTCTTTCTGTTGGTAGGGGTATTCTTTCTTTTTAGTTTTTTTTTTAAAGCTAGTGGAATATTGTTAGAATGGATGAGGGTAGCCTGCCGGAAAACCCTCCTTGGGGTGCTTCGACCATTTTGAATAGTGTAGGTGGGAGCTGGTATAGGGCTCTTACAGGTGCAAAGAGCGAGGGGTCTCATGGTGCCATTTTATATATTCGAAGGGACCGTGTGGTCTTTGAATATTTTTTTTTCATTGGCACTCCCTTTTTCTTCGTTTTCGAGAAACTTGACAGGTATAACCCAAATTGTATTGGTAAGGCGAATGTGGATTCTGATCATTTGGATACCTGACGGCTTGGAAAATGTGAACAAAGAATCGAGTGTGGGTACAGTGTTATATGTATGAGGTGTACGGTGATTAAGTTTAGAAAAATATTACTGGATATTATTGAAAAAGATATTCCATGGCGACAGGAAGAATTTTGGAATTTTTTTGTTACTTGCAAAAATATTCTAGAAAAAATGTCCCGAGTACGATCCTGCGGCTGTTTTCATGACTGGCAGATTTGGCTGAATTATAATTATCACCTCGATAATACGTGTTATGTAGCTCTCCATAAGGTTGGCACAAGTTTCATTCGCTTTTTTGTGGGAAATACAAAAAAAAAGAATTAAACGAAAATAAGGAGAAAAAACGACAGAGTGGCCAATTCCACGTAAGTAACCACAAAGATCTTCATTTGGGTCCGACCTGCTCTAAAGGAACAAAAATGCAGCCATAACTCTGACGAGGCTGTGCCTGAGCACGATATGTAATTATATGGTGCAGCCTGGTGCAACTTGGCCGACTCGTTCACGTATAATGGCAGAACACACACGAAGCCTGCGAAACATTTTTTTTCCAATCGTCATTGTCCCGTAAAATTCTTCGGTATTACCTTTATCTGTAATTAATTTTAAAACTAGTAAAATTTCCACGTAATCGACATACCAAAAACTTCTATCGCAATTCACACATTAGGTTAGGTCAGTCAAATTCCTCAAGTCTTCAATACGAGACATCGAACCATTAACGGTGAAAAAAATATTTCAGGGGACATCTTCGTTCCTTATTCGATGTAAAAGAGTCCCCTAGACCTGAAACCTTACCCCCGAATAAACGACAATAAACACTTAATTACACGTTAACGAACAAAGAGCCCAGGAAACACTTGATATCCTGCCCAATTAAACCGTCCGAAATTTTAGGGTCTGTATTGAAATTTCCAACCTGTCTATCCGTTACGGTAACCCCAAATGAATGTACAGTCACGGAATATTCAAACCCAACGTTCTGGACGATCTAGACGGCCTCTACCCATCCGCTGATGAGACTATACCTGAGAGAGGGGACTAAAGGGATACGCGTATCAACAAACGCCACTCCTAAGGACAGTAAGGATAGTGTATAATGGTATATCCATCATGGGTACATCCAGATCGAAAGCTTCTACGTGATCGTATTGAAAGGACATGGGAATCGGAGGACACTCGATAGGCCGTTGCCTTTGTATATAGTACCTACAGGTTACGCTGGGTTATATCTACAAGCATCGCCGAGAACGCTGCGCGGCTACTGAAGGAGCCTGGAAGAGATGTCCTGCCATTATCATCTCGGTAATAGCAAGGTACGATCGAGGCTTCGTTCGTGCTTCATTATATACAGTGCCACCGTAAACCTACAGTCCATACCGAACAGTCTCCTACGCCCTTGCTATGGTCATATGGATGAATAAAAAATTGACAATCATCAGTAGACTGAATAATTTGACAAATTTTAATAAAATTGACAAATTTTTTTTTTGTTTCAACACCAAAATTCCAAGATGCCTTATAACCTGTGATAAGAACGAATATTAGGAGTACTTGGGAAAACGTCCCTTACCATCCGTGGCCTAGAGGTACTTCAATTAATTACATATAGTATACATTGTTGACACTTTGACTACTGTCACGTCATCGTATATGGGTGACACCCAATTTCGACAGGGGTGAAGTGTATATGTATTACAAATCACGCGACATACCGGGTGGCAGTCAGACTAGAGTCTTTATAGAACAATCTTTTATGTCAATGCTAAACAATTTCTTTTTTTTTTAACAATCGCTTATATCCATGCTTAACTATTTGTATGATTATATGAAAATTATTGATCGATTGAAAATTTATTTTGACTTTTGGATTAATAAAACTGGTATCAAGGTTAGACAATTGAACATTACTGAACGATCTTTTGTATTCGTTAAAAACCGTTTGTGTGATTATACGCATGCGTTTATAGAGACAAATAAAAATTTTTGTATATATTCATATTTTTCAATGAATATTCTCAGTAATTCGTACACCGAGAAAACGTTCCTCCCTGTCCGGGGTCATACAGGTATTTCAGTTACGACTGCTCGGTCATCGATGCATAAATTGATCGGACAGTGATTGTAAATCGGCTGTTTGATTGCTCGATAAAATTCTCGTGAAACGGAAACGACTACGCGAGCCGTAACGCACGTATGAACTTACACCGCTCTTGTGCAATGTACTTTCGTATTGGTGTCCGTTACTGAATGGTCCTTGCTTGTTTTTCTATCGGGAGATGAAGCTTAATTTTCATGAACGTAGCAAGTGAGTCCTGGAGTAAAAATGGGTAATGGGTTCGTAGGAACAAAACAAAATTTAACTGTGAAATAATCGCACGCGTATCGCTCTATACATCGATTAATCGCATTCGATATGTTTTTCCGTCAAAATACGTATACGCAAAATTACGGAATTTCAATTTTGAAAAAGTTCGAAAAAAAAAAATAAATAAAAGACATCAAACCAAGAAAATAGAAATCAACGCAATTCTTGCACTCCAGAGTTAAACGGTAGAACGGCTGCTAATTATGGTTGCAGTAGTTAACCATAATGGATGCAGCTATTACTATGTTTATGGTAGACCCTAACTAAGCATATATACGCTACAAAATAACGTGAAGATACTGCAACCTTAACATTGAACAAAATAAATAATTTAAAAATTGTCAAACAGGATTCGTCGTATGATGAAAATTTTTTTTAATCATTTTAATCAACCTAATTTGCCCGGTAAGGCCTACGGCAATTCCCGAGTACCGTGTGAAATAATATAAAAATAAAATTTCTTCGATACATGGGGTTACCCATAGGAAAATTTCCCATTGCCAATTATTGTTTTGCCAAGGGTAATACGTAGCGCGTCAATGTAAAGCAATAGAAATCCATTGGATTACCTTAAAAAGAAAAATCATAAGCAATGCAAATTTTTTTCATTAAAAATATTTATTATCCCCATCTCCACGGCTGATTAAAAATATGAAGATCCAAAGCGTTCCCTTGACAATCTCAAATGTTCAGAAGATGCAGAGATCGTTAAGGCTCGTTGGTACAGCCAAGAGGGATGCTTGGCGGATACTTCTCGACCAGAGTGGCTCGATGATGCTTGTATGGTTAACAGTGCTCGTCCGCGTCTCAACCCCTCGGTCTTTAGTTTCACCCTTTTCTCGTTAACAAAGCTCAACACTATCCCCTTTCTCCTCCACCTTACCCCCATTTACCTCTGTAAGATGCACAGAGTCCGTCGTCTTTCGAAAGACTGTCCAACCTTGATACTTCAATTAGCGTAGGTTATTTTGAAAATAATTTTTTTTTAAATCATCCCTTAAATTTTTTCCAAGATAATTATTACAACGGGTCGATAAGGTATGAAATAAAAATTACGTGAAATTAGGTAAAAAGGTTACGCGCTCATGCAGGGTATACATAGACGTGAACGTGGTCGGTATACCAGGTATACGTACTGCTGTATGAATTATACAAAGAGCAAGAAGGAAAGGAAGGAGCACAGGGGAATGAGAGAGAGAGAGAGAGAGAGAGAGAGAAAGAGAAAATGAGTAAGCAAAGAGAGGAGAGCGTAGCGGGTACCAAGAGATGTTATCTTTTTAGCTGGGAGCAAAAGCAAGGCGGCGCATGCATGACCGAGGCCGCCAACTGCCGACTGCGACTTTGCTGCGACTTGAATATAGCTGCAGTCTGAGCAGCGGAACGGCCAGAGAGTTCTCTGTGCTACCGATGGAAAAGTTAACGAGCCAGGTCAAAGGTCAGACGTGACCCCGTGCACGGTTATTCATTGTTTTCTTCCCTGTCGACTGGGGTCCGGTCATCCAAGAGGGTGGAATACGTATAGGGTTGGACGTATACGTATAGGACTATTCCAAAAATGAGAAATCGGGCACAGACCACCCTTGTAGTACTTTTGATAAATAAATTTATAAGAAGTAAATACCGTCTGATCAAGATAACACTGTGCAGGTGACCGTGCTAACCAAGACTTCTTGTAGCTTGATTTAATTTTTTTTTGTAATATTAAAATTTGAAAAATACGAAAGTTAAGGGTTCGACGAAAAAAAAATAATTTTTGAAAATTTTACAAAAATTCTTAGTTTGTCTACCGGCCTGGTTAAACCGACTTACATATACCTACTACCTACAGTGTCCTTTTTTCGATTCTTTTCCCGAGCACCGGATGACATCTGCATCATGTGAATGGGCCTTTACTGACGCGAGATTGGCCATTGTCGTGATGAAATTTTCCAAATGTCAAAAAAGAGAGCCGAAAGGACCCTGCCTTACTTTGGCAACAATAAAGTGCGACTTTAACAAGCCACCCTTAATGGCGAGCTCACCTTAAGCCACGTTTTTACGGGACCAAACGACCATAAAAGTCTTCGAATCCTTTTGTGCGATACAATTTTAACCGTTTGCTGCACGCCTCTATACCTACTGCTGGAACGAGCGACGGACTTTCGTGCACAAATTAAAAACATTTTATTACCAGGGTTCTTAAGCGATGCCGTGGGTGGATTCCAGTTAGAAACCGAGTAACCCCGAACAGACCCGAGCAAAGTCGAATGGTACCCGAGCTAATAAAATTACTCAAAATCCAAGCAAAATATAACCATTAGTCATTTTCAAAAATCTATAAGTCATTTGCACTTGAATATTGGTACAATTTTACTCCTGCTTAAAATCATAAAAAAAAATTTTTTTTCCACTAGCATAAAAACACAAAACCATAAGATGACTATATACTGTACGATATACATACTATCCACTGTTCAACATTACTCAAAATACTATTGCCCGATTTCCTCGGTTAATAGAATTTCCTAATTGTATACCGAGAAACAACAGAAATATATTGTCAAAGAGAAAAAGTTATTCGCAACGTACCATCTGAGACTTTCACGTGTCGGCACAATGCAACACTAGCCGCAGTGTCGATACTGACTTAGGTTTTTCCTAGTAACGGGAACGCAGCATAGAATTCCCTGCTCAGGGCTCCGCGCACCTTACCGGATCAGGGTCATAAATTTTGCCGATTTTCCTAGAAATAATAAAAGGCGACACGGTTGATTTTCTGCGCCAGTGAACAACGGCGCAACCGGCATTGCCCGTTTCGTAGGATTCTCGAGGATTACGTTATACGCGAACAACGATCGCAACAATAACGTCCCGAGTGTCCTTTTACGTGTCTTTGATAAGCAAACGTACATCCTCAGTGTCCTTTCACTCGGCGACATTAGCGGCTGGCAAGTTTATTAAAAGAATATCGAAATAGTTGTTGCGTCAGTAAAGGAGCATATATCTGTATACATACCTGCTTACGTACCTTAAACGATATACGATTCGTTGTTCATGAAAGAAAAGTCTGTTAGAAATTGAAATTCAAATATATATAGGTATAGACTGCTATAGTATATAGCAATTATATATACGTGTACATACGTGGTTTCCTAGATTGCTTGGAAAAAGAGTGTAAAACTATAACAGCTTTGGACTCTTGCCTCATAAAAGTTATTCTATGTCGCTTACGTTCCCAGGATACGTGGGAAATGGATTTTCGGCGATATACTTGTTTTATCATAAAGATGATTTATGGACGGCGCCCAAGCCGATATTAAACGAGGATCGAAAACATTTGTTGCGTAGACGCGCCCAGGGCTTTTTATTGAAATACAAATGTTACGAATGTCATAGAGATAACGTAGGGACTGACTGCACCGTACAGCCGATACTTATGCATTTAGGTCGTTAGGTATAAAAATACTAAAATCAAAGCTGAGTAGGTTCGACTGGCAATTCTACTGGGAAAAGTGTAAATTTTTCTTTGCAAAATGAGACCAAAATTTATTTTCAAATTTTTACCTTAACATATTATTACGTATACTTGAAATATTATTACGATACTTACTTCACGCGACTAACAATCAATTGTATAAGCTCGTTCTCGTATCCACCCTGTTATTCGTAAATTCGCAATTTTTCCTCTAAATGCATATAAAAAACTGCATTTCACTTTCAACGCACGCAAAATCCTCGTACGCATTTACATAAAAAATTTTAAGTGCAATCGGTGCATAACTTACCACAGAATGCAACCGAGACCTAGAGTATAAATACAAGGTCAAATAGTCCAAAAGAATCGGCACTGGTGCAGAGTAAAAAAAGGAAATTAACAAGTCAAGCATAAAATCCTCGAAAGTAATAAAAACCGAGTTAAAAATGCAAAAGAATAATTTTGAATAATCCAAAGAAATGTGTGCACGTAAAATCGTGAAACTTTAATTAACATTCATATACGACTTCATGGAATAGAACAATATAATGATAAATAATAGTGTATAAAATTAAATTTCTTTTACAACCATATCTCCCAGTTAATTGCAGCTAAGAAAATTCCTTCGAAAAGTCTCACTGTAATAGCCGTCCCCTTATAAGCAGAGAAATAAGAAAAGAAGGTTCCGTCATCCACGTAACAAAAGGTACGTTCGACGTAGCTGGAAGGGTCGGTCACCCCAATCTCGAAAAGCACCTCAGGTAACTCGTCCCCCCTGTTTGTACGGCAGTACCTGTCCTGCCAGGACACCCCACGTCAGGACGAATGTCAGGAGGTCCTTTTGTCCTGGAAAATGTGCACAATACCCATTCAGCGTCGAGGCTACCCTCCTCCATTCTTGGCAGTTCCACGCACGGATTTCACTGGATTTTCTTTTTCCTTTTCTTTTTCTCTTTCACCGGCCGATCCTGCACGTAGGTATATCCTAACCTGGCAGCTAGTCGAGATTAAGGCTATGCCTTCCTTTTCTATATATACAGTCCCTTTCATTCCAGTTGCAAAGATCGTAGGTAAGTACCTATTTAGCTACAAGGTCTTAGTAAAAATGTCTCCTTAGATATCCTTGTAGAATAATACATTATTAGGATCGGACACAAGAACGTACGAAAGCGTTTATAAGGAAGTGGGGTGGACACGCATCGAAGCGTACCGAAATACTTTCTCAACCGACTGTCCGTCAGTCTGTATAAGGATATATTCTAGTAGCATAACTATAAATACGATTTTGGCTTGATCATAGACTGTATCTATAGATTCTATTTCTGAACTATATATATATATATAGCAAATAATAAATATACAGAGAGAAGCCCTCAAATTCAAAATTTCCATTCCTGATCCTTTGGTTGGTCCTGGTCCATGTTGTTGCTGAAAATTTTTGTCGCATTCAGGATTACACAAGCCAGGATAAAACGAAACTCCCGTCCCCAGAGACGAGTCGAGAGTGAAGGACGTCGCTCGTAGTCTCGTCGCTGCTTTGGCACAATTCCAAAATCTCGCTTGGGATGAAATCCAAAAACGTTGGAAAGAAAAAAAAGCCATAAAGGAAATGTGGAGAAAAAAGGAGGTAGAGGGGGAACGTTAAGCTCGACAACGCTACCACCACTGGTGGTAGGTGGCCTGGTGGCTTCCGTCGCGACGCCGTTCTCTATACGTCGACCATCTACGACGACTACGAAGACGACGTAGGACGCCTTTTCGACGACCGGGAGGAAGTGACGTGCAATGAGGATAACCATGACACTTCGTATTTTAGGAACGTGAACGTAGCAATGAGACAAGTATGTATATATATACATATTGTAATACGTAAGGGATGATTGTATACGTACACGTGCATACTTGTGAAATGGACACGTAAAAGGAAGAGAAATTTTGAAAACGAGGAATGCAAAAAAATGGCTACGAATGGAGAGTGGGGTGGGGGCCAAGGAAGACCGGAAGAGTGATAATAAAAAAATTAAAAGGCCGGGTTCTTAAAAAACGTAACATATTCTATATTTAACAAACATTTTTTCATGTTATATTTACAACTCTTTCCTTCTTCGTTCCTTAACATTGTGTCTTCGTTTTAACGTATCGTCTTGAGTATTTACAATGCAAATTACAATGCGACGTCGGACGGAGTGATCAGCAGGCCGAATTCCGTTGCAAACTTCCCACGGTCGTACGGAGTATCTCGTAGTCGATGGAAAATAAATTTTGAAAAAATAAACTTTTACAAAATATTTTGCAAATCTTCGTTTATACAGTGGTATCGAAGTGAAATTACGAGGGCAAAATAAAAGTTTACATAATTCTAAAAATATAATGACAATGTTAATTCGTACGAACGACTTCATAGCTACGAGACAATCCGTAGCGCATGCGCATTGGTACAGCGTGTAATACCAAAACGAGAATGCGAAGTTTGCAAATTCGCAAGGAGAACGTAATTGTGTCTTCGCTAAAGCGCATAAGCCCATTTTTAACCGCATACGTTTTTTTCTTTTTTTTTCTTTTTTATATATTCATCGCCACTACGAGATCGCGAATCAAAGAATTCGAAGTTTGCCTTTTCTCCATTTCTCTACTCGTCCTCCTATTCGAGAAACCGCTTTATTCCTGTGTAGCCAATATCTTTATTCTTCATTTCGTATTGCGTTAAGGTATAGTCTGTTTATGGTAAGTTAATACTTCCGAGCAATATATTAGTCGATTCTATGCCTCTATTATGTATAACAGTAACTGTTTTACGTATCTTTATCAAACGTCACGGATCGATCGAAAGATGTTCCATTAGCGAAGAAAATTCTCTGAACATTATCGAGAGTGTTGACGACTCGATCGGAATTTTTAATAGTCTACTTAAATCCAAAAGGATCATGTCTTTTTTTTTTTTTTGTGTTAATTAAAACATACGAAATTGTCGATCCCAGTGACGTCACAAATGGAACAAATGATCGAGGCGTCGATTACGTTTGTGTATAATAAATGAAAACTTGTTACTAGAGAAATTGAATGAGTGAGTCAAGAATATAACTGTAGGTGAGCCGAAGTGAGACAGAGAGGTGATGAAAGACAAAGAAAGACAGAGAGAGGTAGAGAGAAAGAGAGAGAGGAGACAGTGACAGAAAAGGAAAAAAGTACTTAGAACTAACATTTGGCATTTCATTCTGTTAATTAAACTATTTCTTAGGAAATTATCTAATTCGACAACATTGAAAAACGGTATCAGTAAGGTATGTGTAGGTATTTCCGGTATCGTACAAGAGAAATTGATCCACGCTGTCAATCGTAACCACGTGCCTCGGGGATTTATAAAAAGTTAAAATTAATTGAAAAAAAAAAAAAGAATAAAAATGAAAGCCAATTATAAAATACCAGATGCTCTCGAGCCACCGGCAAACCAAACGTGGAATTCGATGAGAAGGTATATGATAATCCTGTAAAATTTTGTGGTTCGCATAGAAACCACCTGTCGTCGGTTCGAATTTCTTAACCAGTTTTATATCGAATATCATCAATATGGCAGCCAGAGTGGTTTTGCCATATGGTGAGTTGGCCGTAGCGCTGTGGCGAAATGATGAAAAATTTGGAAAAGCTAATGGGATGTAAAATCCCCCAAAAAAGGTACTACGTACCGAGGCAGGTGTATTGATAAAAAATCGATAAGGTCATAGGTCATTCCGCCCTTTTAATACGCGTACGTGTAGGTGTCACGGTGTACGTTTATGCATGCACTTATATCACACAGGCTTTAATCGCCGGGCGCTCCCCCCCCCGCTCCTATCTCCCTCTAATGCGGCTGATGAATTCGGCGCGCTAAAAGACACTCCGTTCCAGAATTTTTTTTTTATATAAAAGTCTATAACAATGAACAATGAAAATAACCTAGCTACAATGGTTCTTCGTGTGTGGTTCGTTTCCGTTAGTTCTGTTTTTCTCTTCTCCTTCCTTCTCTTCCTCGATCTTCGTCTCATTGTACGTAGCAGCCACAAATGTTGACGCGGGTATGTTTTGCTTTTTTTTTTCCTTCTTCCCATTAGCGTACATCATGCTTATAGATAGCGTAGTCGTGCGTGGAGCGCGTTTCCAAAAAAAAAAAAAAAAAAAAAAAAAAAAAAAAAAAAAAAAAAAAAAAAAAAAAAGAAAAGACGAGAATATTCAAATTTTTTGTTCAACTAAAAAAAATTTTCTTTCACAAACTTCCCGCTCGTAGTAACCAAATAATGTTATGATGGGAAAAAAAAAGAAACAAAGATTAGAAAAAAAAAATTAAATTTTTTTGGTAATCGTCGTCTTTGAATTTTCGCGGGGAAACGAGCACCGCGCACGCGCGTAAGTTAGTCGCAATGAGATACAATAAATTTCCTCGACGAGTGCGAATCTACGCGCTTTCGTATCCGTGATACATTTTTTTTCTTAGGATTCCGCAACCCTCGGCTTTTATCGGCTATCGTGAAATTTGAATATCGCGCAGGGACGTCGGTTAACGACAGGATACAAATTTATGTTTCTCTCGTCGCGGATCACGGAGACTGTGGTAAGGGAGTTATAAGAAGGGCGAGAAAAGTGTAAGCTACGATTCGCCCTAAGATACAAGTCCAATCGTAGAGACTCGTAGAGACACGTTGGATATAACGGATTCGTGGATATAACGGATTTTGGATGGACAGTTGGATGGATGGATGGATGGATGCCGCGCGGACAATTCGTTACGTCATTTAATTAATTACAGCGTCTCTTCTGGTCCTTCTAAATCGCGAAACAAAATGTTATTTACAAACAGAAACTTAAAGACTCCCTATCGCGGCGCGCATGCGCATTAACCAACACGGCGACACAGCGCCTCTCGCGGATATCGTACAAAACTAATTGGTTTATTAGGAGGTACGTTACTTTGATAATAATATTAACTCACTTTACGTCTTTTAGTTGTAATGCGTTATTACGTCTTCGGAAGGGGACGTGTGTACCTCTCACCACGTGAAATCGGCTCGGTCGTCAATTCCTCGATTATTATAATTAAAGAAAAAAGTCTCCACAAGCTCTACGAATACAATTCGGTTCGTCCTACATATCCATAGTGTTCACGATGTTCACGGTTTACTGTCCATGGTATCCCCCTGTAACGTATAGGAAAATGGTATGGTACCTTCAACATCCTTTGCAATTTCCTTTATCAAGGATAATCGAAGGATCGACAAAAATCGCGTAGTGTCCTTCTCTGCGAGAATTATGACGATTAATAAGTCTGTGTAAACTACGTCATTTCTGATTGCATATATATTTTCTATACGCACTCACTAGGCAAATTCTCGTGTATATTACGAGTATATTGCATTTGAATTACCAATAAGAATTCTTTCGAAACTACACTGTACATCGTATTGCAACACTGCCCGTGTCATTTTATTATTTTATTCACAAATATATATATATACATATATATAGAGGGTTATTCACGACATGCGTGCCGCCTGAAGTTGACTTGCCTATTTAATTGCTATGGCAAAACCACCGTCAGATGGTTCACTTATTTTGAATAACCCTATATACGAAAACCGTAAAGACTCGTTTTTAATTAACGGTACACCAAAAGAATGTCCACGTCTTGATTAGCGGATTACCTCTGGTATAATATAATAAACTAAGAGAAAAAGAAAAAAAAAGAATCCTATTAAAATTCACTAATGTCCTAAAAATGTATCCTCCTCATCCAACAACACTCGTATACAGACACATCTCGTGACACTGAAGTCATGCCGGCGCAAGTCTCGTAAAGATTTTGCGCTGCTTACCGATACGTAACGACCGTCTTAATGAGGTGCACGAAAAACAAAAAACCCCAAGAGCAAAAAATAAAAGTAACCTTGAAAAAAAGGAAACAAACACGCACGCGAAGGAAACTCCCACAGTTCATCCAAGGCGAGTGGTATGGTACGAGAAAAAAAAATAATGACAACAATGATCAGTAAAAAAAAAAGGCTGATTCACATGTAAAAACCTCCAAGTTGAATTAAAAGTTCATGTAGGCATCTACCGAACTTTTTTTTTTTAATACATCCAGCGACGAGCGAATGAAAAATGCAAATGATGGTATTAGTATGTCCCCCCCTTCGCCCCGTCCCGCTACAACAACATGACCCTAACGAGGTGCATCCGGAATTGGGCCACTTGCCGAGCATCCGGTCCTAACGATAATTTTGATAATGGCAGTCATGACGTGCTCCTCGTAAAGCCCGTGTTCACAAGGTGGCCGCATGTGTTTTCCTTTTTTTGTCTCAAGTCCCTATACCACACAGCGCGATGTATACAACGTGCACGGAATTTCTTCGATTTTCGTTATCCCGTTCTACTTCTCAAGCCGAGTCTTCATATCGGCGAGTTACCGTGCACCAGGTATACAAGGGTCTAACGAGACACGCTCGGCGAAGTGCCGTTGACCAATAAGTAAGCAGCAATGCGCGTAGAGTCTTCGGAGCCAGCAGGCAAAGAAAAATAGTCCACATTCCAGTAACGCTTGAGCCCCCAACAAGCCTGAGCATCGAATCTACGTGGCCAGTTGTTTACACGAGTCGCATCAGCGCCGGACCGAATAGGAGTTTAAACTGGGTGGAAAAATAGTTAGGAAGCAGGTAATTCACGAGAATTCCTGCCTAATTCGAAAGTGCCTTCTCAACGAGTACCGCAAATGAATGCAAATTGCTCAGTTGTGTATACCAAGCGTCGCTGCGTTTTTACATCTCTAAAAGCCTCGTTAAGCTTGGGAACGCTCGTCTCTCTCTCTCTATCTCTCTCTCTCTCTCTATCTCTCTATCTATCTCTCTCGCTCTCACACTCAATCTCCATCTCGTTTTCTCTCTTTTTACGCTTTACCCTCCACAACAAGGACTTTTTCATCGCACTATACGTTAACCTGTAAAGATCAATTCTTCTTTACCGACGGAGAGACAATTTTGAGCTTATGAAAATCAATAACGCAGCTTACACGGAACGCACGCTAATGCTCATTGAGAATATTCCGGTGTCGCTTCTGGCACACGTGGAAAATCTCGATCGCCCGTTCTATTTGCGCCCGAATGTTTGAAGTTGCTATGAGAGAGGAGAGAAAAAAGAAGACAGTATCCGTCGTTGTACACTAATTATTTTTTTTCTACTTTTTTTTCGTTCCTATACATTCACGCTGTACGCTGTGCCTATGCCGCGTACCATGTGCGTACCAAGCGCGTTACTATTCCGCGTCGCGAGCGTCGGCTGGCGGAACGCGTGCGTTCGTTTCTCAGAAGAAGTCTGCAGATAGCCGTTATCAAGGCAGCCACGATGGCCGACCTGCCTGTCGGCCTAAACACCGAGATATCGGGGCATAGCGCACGAAACCATACTAGCCTAACCCGTAGGCCTCCTATATACGCTCGGTAACACGTCCCTACCTAAACTCTCTTGGCAACCATCTCCAGCTGTCTATCGGCCGTTACGAATTTCATTCCAAGTTCCCTCGAGCGAGAGCTTATGGTAATTTTTTTTCTTCAAGATTCTCCCGGTACCGTCGCTCCACTATATTAATACATCCTATAGTACATTCCGAGAAGGAAGGTTATATCCACGGATTCAAAATGACTTTCGATTAAATATTTGCAACCTGGTGAACGAGATGGATTTGACAAATGTAAAAAAAAAAAATTTTTTTTATAAAATTGTCATCGATTTTTTTGAGTTCGTCAACTTTTTGAGTGATTGATAACAATCTATTGGAATTCCACGTGGATACTTAGTTCCACTCGGAACGTCATTATTACTGTTCCCGGAGTTCCACTTTATCAGTCAATGGTGTCAAAGAGCCGTTCGTTCGTTCGATGCTCGGAATCGATCGTACGACAGATTATGTTCGTCGTCGCCGGCTTTAAGTTTCCTGCCTGAATTCGTTGCGATGTAAATCGATACCGGCTGGCCGCTCGGGCATGAAAATACATCTGACAACTTTTGTCATTGCATTATGAAACTGCCTATAGCTGTACTGCAGGCCGAACGATAACAGAATCTTTCTTTGGTTGGTTCGTGGAAAATTATCGCCCTTTCAAATAATATTTATCTCTTGCCAACGCGACTATATCCGAGCCACTTGACGCGTACCGACATCGTTTTCAATGCACACGATTAAACGCGAGTTTAAGGCTTCTACAGAAATTTGAAACTGCATCTGAGCTCGGAGTAACGGTGCATTGATAAAGATGTATACAATTTTTTTTTTTCTAACTTTAGGTCATTTCTCAATTTCTTTTTCTACGTCATTTCATAATTCTGTCTCGGACTCTGGACGATATAAAAACATTTAACAGCACAAGTTTCACGTTAAGAAGCAAACCAAAACTTTCTCGTCTCCTCATCTACGACCGTCCAATCCCCTGTCACCCCCCTTGCCACCCACTAAGCGCAGCCAGGACCAATTCGCCCGAGTTCTCACCCCGTCGTAAAGTTATAAAATTCCCAAACTTTTGTTTCTTTTCACGAAAAAAAAAAGTGGTGCAACAAAGAATCTACATACTGTTGCTATATGATATAGTAAACAAAAAATTATTTTCTCAACATTAACATTCTTTTTTCATTCGCACTAATTATTGGCGAAAATGAATTACCAAGGCACAGAAATATTTTCCCAATATAGGACTCCAAGCATACTACACGGTTTAAGCACACGTATGCACAGGCTGTCACGATCGTTCGTAGGACGACTTTCGAAACCACGAGAAACTGTTCCCAAGGTCCCCCACGTGGAAGTATTAAAGGCCACACTTTTACGTAGACAACGAAAAAAAGTCCGAACGGTATAACGTTGAAAAAAAAAAGTATCCCACGCCGTGAAATAATTATTTGCAAACCCGCCCTCAACTCCCCCTCTGTCCTCAAGAAAATTCAACGCGTCGTCAAAGCCATAGACTAAACACACACACGTAACCCGTTGACTCTCTGACACATTACGTACTGCCATTGTAATTTATTGTCACAATTATTATAGAATTGGGATAATTGCACTTTCGTGCGACAATGAATATACGAGTGACAGGTAGACGCTTGGAATTTTATATGTAATACCCTTCACCCTCTGAGCGCATCCCCAATACGAAAAGTTTTTCATGATAGCAGGAAAAATGTTATTCAACAGGTTATGTATTCTTAAAAGATATGATTCATGGAAATTTTTTATATTTCTCACTGACTATCTCGAATCATTATTTTTCCACGATTTAACCCCCTTAATCCAAACTATGAAAAATAATAATTTTCACAATAAGGATTCAAGAGAAATACACTCCCACGCGATGCATCAGAAGGTGTCGGTTCGCAAAAGGCACAAGGGCTGGTGAGCATCGACCTTGTACACTTTTCTATGTACGTGCATGGTGTGTTTGTGTGTGTGTGTATATATATATATATATATATATATATCTCCTTACTGGTGCCAAGGCACAGGCACAAGGAACACGTATATAAGGGGAGCCCAGGGTGGCAGACAATGAGTAACGGGTCTATAGTCAGGGGTTGAACGTGAGTCCGGGGAACCCCCGTATCTCCAATCGATTACAATAGCACCTAACCTAGGATGTGTATATATATATATAGAGAGAGAGAGAGAGAGAGAGATATATATATATATAGAGAGAGATATATATATATATAGAAGAGAGTCGTGCAAAGTTTCCTCCTTTTCTCGACCCTTCCTTCCCTTAGGTTGCCTGCCTGCCTCTATTCGGTTCGGTTCGACTCTACTCACACCCGCCGCCCCCCTCAAGGGTGGCTACGACCCTTCCCTAACGTAGCTCTACGCAGCCCTACATTCGCCCCCTGCCCACATAACCCTAGACTCTATATGCTCTCCGTCCCCCTCCTCCGCCGACCATCACATTCACATAGGCAAATGCAAGCAGAGGGAGAGCACCACCCTTATGGCTAGGATAGCTCTTGCCACCCTCGCAGCATCCGTGGCTTTGAATTTCGTATGAATTTGCCAGTAGGATTAATTCGACTATTTGTCAGTATACTGGAAGAACCTAGAGAGATATCCGTACGGTATGCGGATGACACTGTGAACGGGACTTAAGGATTTGATTGCGTATACAGCTTCTTGTGAATCGCCGTAAAAGTTTCTGCCAGATTGATCTTAAGGGTTGCGGAGGAGAGAGGGGGTGAATTTATATGTATATATTTTTTTAAAATTTATTTCGTTGGCATTACTTCGAAAGTGGTTGACATTGCTCGTTGAATTTTAGTGGGAAGATTAAAACTGCAAGAGTCGGAAAGGTTTTAAGCCGTGTCCACACTGACTCGGGTATACAGAGAAGAAGGTAGGTGGCAAAGGCGCGGGAGCACTTTGAAATCCGAGAAAAGTGAGATAGTCGTAGGACGAAGGGGGCCAAAAGGGCTGCTGGTAAGTTTTGAATGAAGAAACTTTCGGAAAACGACGCAGGGCCAACGCCGACGCTCTCCTTCGCTGCGACGCAACTTCCCGTCCGACGAATAATACACTGGCGCCACGTATCTTTCCCACGCAGATAAGAACTTTCGATTAAGTTTATTTATTACTACGAAACGTCTTATCTGGACATCCGTTAATTCCCTCCGTTTTGCTTCCCACATAGCCTTCTGCTACGGGATGTTTCATTGCTACTATTTTCTTTGTGTATTTTTGTTATTGTCGAGTTTACTGGAAAAGTCTAAATTACAGTCCTCCTAGATTTTCAATGCACAGCCAAGCAGATTTCCAAGTGACTCGATTGAACGAAAATTAACGTTGACGATTATACCAATTGTCAATTTTCTTGATTAAATCTTCAGTCCCCTAAGAGAGGCACGACTTTTCGTGGAATACCTTGTGAAAAATGCAATTGCAGCAACAAAGTTAACCGACCGAAGGAAAGTATCGAGCTGTGTACACCAAAAATCGTAGGTGGAGTTTTTTTGTATGGACCCGTATAAAAAGAAGGAGGCCTTAGGGGCCCTTTTTCTCGCGGCTTTGATATTCGAGGACGGAGTTTTATTTGTGCAAGACGCCTCTCGGGCACGGGTTTTGGCCTGGAGGCCGCCGGGTCTAGGTAGACAGTTGAAATTCAGGTTCCCGTGAGCTGGTCTGCTGCAAGCGAGCGGACCAAGCCTTTAGCCCTTCGTCGCTTCGGGCCGTCTCGGGAATGCTCGGGTACAGTCGCCTCGAAAAATTCTCCGAGGCCAACGAGCCGAACGGAACGCACTTTCCTTACGATTCCCGGAAAAGAAGGTAGGAGCCCCCTTTACGAAAAGGACTAAACACCGAGTCTCGTTACGATGCTAGATACGTTGTTGCATCAGCGATATATACGGACTTTTAAAATGTAAATAAACGAAAATCTAACCTCAAACTAACAGTGCTATCAGTCATATTGAATTTACCGTATTAATTCGTACAAGGGATATTTTACAGCCAGTCGTTCTTTGTCCTGAATTTTAGGAAAAGACAACGACGCAGCCGTGCGGACGTCGAGACGGCTGGGGTCTGGCGTTGCTTTTCGCAAGAGGTTCAACCTTGCCAAGTAAACTTTCGACTAGACCAGTAGGAGAAAAAAGCCTCTACGATCCTAAGGCTAGCTTCGATGAAGCGATAAATCTCCGCGAGAAATTTTAACCTAAGACCCCGATTCGAATAGCGCCAGATTTAAATAATCCTCATTACGTTAATTGTGACTATAGGTAATATAAAAGCCTAGCCAGGCTGCTGCGCATTCGAAATGCTCTGGCACTAACCAGGTCAATGCAGAGACTATAGTGTATTCATTTTTTCCCTCCCGCTGACGGAAGTCTCTTCGTTGCCGGAAATTCATGAAGAATACATGCATTATTCGTCGACAGTCATAGAGAATGATTCATAAAATTCTTAAATCGACCCAACAATACTTCCTAACGTTCATGTTACAATGCTGGTCGTTGCACGACCTACATACACAACACTGAACTTTGAGCGCACAGAATACAGGCACGTGAATTACCCTGTAGTCTGGAATTACAGTGTGACCAACGTGTAAGAATTGTACGAAATTGAAAATAAAAGTCTTACGGTGAAAATTTACAAATTTTCTAAGCTTTACTTTTTTTCGCAAGGTGTCTTACACAGAATTCGTGTATCTACTCGCTACGTCCATTCTGTCACTTATGGTAACTTTTCAGTTTGAACTTTCTCCTATACCGTACCATACCACAGTAGCTACAACAATACATACGTTACAGTACCTATCTGTTACCACAGGCATCCGCTAATTTTCCAACGTTTCCGGCGCGTGGATTGAGAATACAAAAAAAAAAAAAAATAGAAAATAAAAATGGCTCACGAACAACCTTGGAGTCGTTCGACAAGCAGCAGAAGCAAAGTGTGAAAATGGCGAGTCTCTTGGCGCCGATGTACGTGAAAGTTTCGAAAGTATCGGATTATATACATCGAGGTTCTAGCAGATAGGACACGCAAGAGATTCGTCGATCCTTCGTCCTTAGGATTTAAGAATACGAAAGGAACTCGAGGAACTCTGTTTTTTTTTAAATTTTTCTCTTTTCTCAAAGTTTCCTTTGCGAAAAACTTCGCTACGCTTACCGTGCGTGTCTTCCTCCGTATTATCCACGTCCTGGATATATTTTTTTAAAATTCGTCGAAACACGAAGAAGCGTCACTGTGGAAGCTTCTGATATTTTTTCAAAATTCCACGAAGAAGCACGATTGATCCTTTTGGTGCGACGAATGCTGCTTCGTAGTACGTATCCATGTGTATCCGGTTGGCACGTGCGCGTTGAAGGATCACAATGCGCAACCGGAAGTGATTTCAGAAAAAAAAAACGTTCACGGGAATAAAAAAAAATAATAAAATCGTATCGCGAAATGAGAAACATAACCAACAAACGTAGACCAAAAACTATAACAGAAGTAACACCGACAGGAACCAGAAGACCGATGATTAACGATCCCGGAAGTCCTTAGCAAACACATTCGATTTAATATCAATCGACTACAACCAGTCGAATCGATGATCACGCGCGTCTTTTGGTTTATCCATTATTTTTCTCCGATACGGAAAAGCACGAAGGATCCTGGATCCGGTATCGGAAATACGTAGGAATCGAAGAGATGGATCGACGAGGATAATATTATTTTCGTAAAGCTCCCAGGCAACCACGAAGAACACGTTCCCCATTTGAAATCGGTTCACTAGGATCGAGAGTAACGAGAACTCGACCTCACTTCCTGGTTCCGTGGTACCACGCTCCTTCCTGGTTCACTCCGAAATCGGACAAAGGAATTTGAAAAGTAACGTCTTTAAACACTAGAGTCTCTCGGAGAATGCCATCACCGCACGTGCCATAATCCAAGGTTCAGTATACTCAGCTGGGGTAGCTTCATGATCCTCTCGAGGCCGCTGGTCGTTATCCTGGTGCATCCGTAGAGATCGATGCACTTGAGGTGTTTCATGCTCTCGGCGATGGTATGAAGACCCTTGTCGGTGAGTCTGCTGCACTGCCCGATATTGAGGGTCTCGAGATCATGAAGAGTCTTGGCGATCTTGCAGATGCCCTCGTCGCTGACCTGGCACGCGGAGAGCGACAGGGACTTCAGGTTGAACAGACCCTGAGAGACGTGGACCAGAGCCTGATCGCCAATTTTGTCGCAGAAGGAAACGTCCAGCGAGGCTATCCTGCTGCCGCCTTCCGCCAGGTAGGCCATCCCGATGTCCGATATGTTGTCGCAGGACCTCAGGTTCAGTTCCCGCAGACTTGGCATCTTGGCCAGGTGCTTCAGGCCTGAGTCCGTTATGGAGACGCAGAACGAGAGGTTGATGGACTTGAGCGTCGACAGGCCAGCGGACACGTGCCTGAGGGCCTCGTCGCTCAGCCTCTGACAGTCCTGAAGTCCAAGATGCTCCAGCGCGAGGTTCCCGTCGGCGGTTTCCCGGTTGAGTCCGGCCAGATGAGCGATCCCCTGATCCGATATATGCCAGCAGCTCCTCAGGTCGAGTTTCTTCAATTTCTGAAGTCCCCAGGCGATCAGCAGCAGCCCCGTGTTGGTGATGTTGCAGCAGCCACCCAGCTCGAGCACCTCGAGATTCTTCAGATACTGGGCTATCCTGCCCAAGGACGCGTCGGTCACCTGCTTGCAGAGCGACAGATTCAGTTCGGTGAGCGATGGGAATTCCTGGTACAGGGCATTCGTGAGCCCGGAGTCTGTGATGTTGTAGCATCCGGACAGGTTGAGAGCCTCGAGGTTCGGGACGCCCTTTATCACGTCCCCGAGTCCTCTTCTGAGCGACAATACCTGCACCCTCTTGACGCCCCGTCTGACCAGGCTGGCGAACAGGGCCGGCGCCTGCTTGCGAAGATGAAGTCTCGCCTCGACGCCCCGCCAGACCGACCTGTGATACGCGGCGTCCCTCCACGCGGCGCACACCTGTGCCGCGCGACCCTTGTCCCGCACGTCGAGGTAGCTGAAGATCAGAGCAAGGATCTCCGGATAGAGGCTGGAGATGTGGGTGCTCGCCGGCGACGTGCCGCCCCTCGGCAAGGGCGGCAGGTGCCGCGATATACCCTGTATGTAGCTCGAGAGGTTGGTCGTAGCTCCTGTCGAGTAGTGCGGTGCGCTCGCTGGGACGTGAGCTACGGTTTGGCTGTGCGGCGTCGATATCGCCAGGTGCGGCTGGTGCAGGTGGTAATAGTGACCTGGTCGATGTATCAGGGTCGTACCGCGTGTTGACGGCAGCGCCGGAAGTTCCGTCATCAACAGCTGACTCTCCTCCATGTCGAGGCGACCACTAGGTACACGAGGCGACGTCGCAACGGTTTCCGGGCATAATAGACGGGCCACGATGACGGCTCCTTGAGGCTTCGAGAACTTTACGTCTCACCCCACCCCACCCCACCCCCGCACTGCTGCGACCCGCTGACGTCACTGATCTTCCAATTATTTTATCCACCTCTGACCTCCCGCCGGACGACCGTGGAGAGCGGTCACGCTCTCACCGATTGTCCTTCCTAGATCGATACTTGGATCGTTTCCTTCGCATCGGAACGAGACCTTTTATTCCTACACGGGCCTCGTTCTTTGATTTTCTCCAATTTCTAGCCCTCGGCGATTACGCTGTCGACAGTTCACAAAACTCCACGTCACGCACTGCCGTGCATCGAACTAGCCACACCGAGTATATATATCCAGACTCAAGATCATTCTCCTAGCCACAGGAATTCACACTCTGACCTCCGTTCACCTCACTTCTACAATCCTTGTCTCTCTTGCTGGCTTCGATCTCTTCAATTTTATTCCATTAGTCACAAATTCTCACCAGATAGTAAACATCCTGACTGTTCACCTTTCTGTACGGCCATGCGTCATCCTTTTCAAACTCGTCACGCTAACCGAACACGGAATAAAACATCCCTCCTGCCTATTCACCTTCACAGCGAACGAGAAACAATAAGGAAATCACTTCAGTCCCGTAGGCTCGCTTTATCGTTGGCTTCGTTACTTAAGCTCAGGGAATAAGTAAACGGCAAAAGTGAAAATAAACGCGCGAACGAAAGGCCGAAAGAGTAACGCCGCGTAACACCAAAGTATAACGGAAACACCGAGCGACAGTAAATGTCTTCCACGTGGATGTGGTACTACCGAACAAGTTCAACCTTGCGCGTATCGTGCGGTCACTCGTAGAACGCGATGAGCGACATGGCACCGAAGTGAACGGGTGCGCTTCCAGTCGCGGACTGCGTTCCAGTTCAAAGTTGGATGCCGCGCGCGAGCCGGGCCGTGGGGCGTAACGGGGGGTAAGGGCGGAGACAAAGTCGGCCGTGCGACGCTATTATTGGTAGAAGCGTCTCGAGGCCGAACCACGTGACTCAGCCGACGGATATCGATTCGGGTTGCGCTGCGGCGGCATTTTTAAGTTTTCGCTCGGGGGGGCGGGGCCACGTTCTCTACACCACGCTGTGGCCCCCCCGGCACAAGGCGGCTCTCCTCCTATACATACCTTCCTCGATCGTGCTTCGATAACGTCGATTGATTTTTCTTTTTTTTTTTTATATATATATATTTTTCCTCTTATACTTTTCTTACTACTACTACTGCTGCTGCTGCTACCGCTACTGCTATTTCTTTTTTCATTTCTTACGTATATATATATATATATCTATATATATAGTATATATAGTATAAATACTCAAGCACTACATAGCACAGTACTTACAATTAGTTCAGGTTAATTTTACATTGCATAGCATGTACCCTACGGAATCATTTTTTATTTTTATTAAACCTATATATATATATATGATTTCCGGTATCAGATGACCCAAGAACGTCCACGTTTTACACATGCCGATAGCTATAATCACTTTTCCAAGTCTCTGTTCAAATATAATTTTTTTTTCCTATATCTAAATTTTATGTTTCTGGCACATCTTTTTATCTAACTTACATTGTGACTTATCTCAAATAAGTATACACGATCAGATCATACGGACTGTGTGCTATATTGAATTATGTTAATTTTTGCCACCCTGTATATGTATATATGCCTGTGTCTGCTATCAATCGTTCAAGCTACTTTTCTGAAACGATAGAATCTTTATTACGTATCTACGATTTGACCTGATAGAAGAACGAAATTCGAATGAATTTTCCAAACCGCGCACTCGTTACCGCGGCTACTTCATTCGGTAAAACTTTTTATCAGCCGCGCGAGTCCACGATGCGTCTATCCTGTGTATTGCCAAGGCAACGTCCTGGAACTCCGAAAGATGCTTCACGAAATTGCCGTTTAAGGAGAAACGCGACGCGGGACTTCGTCGCGGATCGATAGACGTTTAAGGAATACAACGAGCGAGTAAATTGAAATGGAATTACGAACCTGCAACATCGTCCTATTATACATATATATATTATACATATCAATATATACATATTGGTAGAAATTGCTAGTCCAACGGAAAAAAAGACGAATTCCCAAATCCTGTTAAAATCCTTAAACATATATTTAAAAAACCCCACACCCTACTGGTCCCTTAAAAAAAAAAGGTAAAAAATGTAAAATAAAAATAAAATAAAATTCCTAAAAATATTTTACAATAGCCGAAATTTGATTATGCTGTAGTCATTGAAAACAATATCAGATAGATCCTACAATACCTAATGTAAAGGATCAGCAATGTCGAGTCCCTATAAGCATCCTATAAACCGCCTATCTGAATGTAATCATAGAGGTAGGTACTGTTTACAGTCACTAGCCCAGCTGGCGTCCTTGGAAGTCTCGCTGGTGGCTTGAAACATGAAAATCGAAGTCAACAAAGGTATATAACGCAATGTATGCAAAAGGGCCTAAGAAACGACTAGACGATCCACCCGGATTAGCCGTTGGACGTTGATTCATAGAGAATTCCAAGGAGTCTGCAATTTCGGTGCTCAGTGGTGCATACGGTTCACGGAACAGTCGCCCGTCTTAATCCTCTTACTAATCCACGGCCGGTAGCTGTGGCTACGAGGTAGCGAAGCCAGGGGAAGATACGTCATTGAAAAAAAAAAAAATGGAATATAAGGGGATGACATGCGTCATAGCGATAAGATAAGAGAAAGGGGCGGGGGAGGAAGGAAAAGAAAAATAATGCCTGGGTTATCAAAAAATTATTTGAAAAAAATATGGAAAAAAATTTTGAAAAAAATTATGATACGCGTGTGACCTAGGCTTAAGCCTAACAGTGGCGCGCCAACTCGGTGCTAGCGTCACGTAGGATATGAAAATGCATATTATAATAACCGGGGTTTGCATACCGGGTGGCTCAATGAAATTTTGAAAGTATACGATACGTATTAGGTTACGGGATGAGATAAGAGAAACTGAAAGGAAAAAAAAGGATATAATAAAAATAAGTCACGTGACTATATGTAGGGCCTTGGTGGGCCTTATATATATATATATATATATTTTTATCCTACTCTAGATTTTGGGTCCTACAGGTATATCTAAGCACGTTTCAGGCTGTGTCAGTTTTGTTTCGCCCAGCAGGGACGTACGTATAATTGAAACGACTCTATTCGTAGATCGACCTGCTGTCGTTGACTGACCCTCTCCTTCTCTCTCTCTCACTCACTCACTCCATCCTTCCATTCGTGCGTATCGGTGGGAGAGAGAGAGAGAGAGAGAAGTTGCGAGTGAAAAAAAAATTACGTCGATCTTCTTTGGTATCAGTCGGTATAGCAGATCTGCTCTACGGAAACGTATATGTAGAACGTAGAGGCAGCCATACAGCAACAGCTTACGGAGCAAATGATTAATTTCATATATCTACCACCCGTGGACTTTTGTCCTTTTTTTTCTATTTTAGTTTTTACACAACCCACTGTGTCACTCTTGTGATAAATCGTACAGGTTATCTATTATATGGGTCGATACAGGTGTCGATACTGAGACGACCTTCGTTGTCATAAGTTTTATTGGACACAGGTTATGTATAGTTAATACAGATGGTGGTGGAGTAATGTTTTTGAACGTGTTTACATAATTTGAAATACTTTGACTGGATCGCAGGTGTTTTGATAATTTATATAAAAATAGAGAAAAAAAAATTTTTTATTAAAAAAATTGTTTAATTGTAATTTCTGGTATGGAATATTAGGCAGCTGGCTATCTGACCATTCCTCGAGCACTGCGTGTCTTTAAAGAAATTTGCGAGCTACTTTATTTTCCTTCTTTGCGTTTTAACCTCCTCGAGGCTCAAGATGACTTCCTAGATAAGATCCTCGCGTTTGCTCGTACGAGTCGCTGTCGAGTTTCATGCTGCGAACGTTTCACGGTGGGCTACGTATTGCCAGCCCTGATGGCGGCCTTATCATTCCCGGGGAGATACCTTATCACACGCCTCGCGCTGACCGACCCATCCTTTCTCTTCGTATTATTGCATACCGTGCTTCGTTTTCTTTTTGTTCTTCATTACCTTCGTTCTCTTGCGGTTTATTCCGACCTAAATAGTCTGCTTGCTTATTTTCTGCACGACCCGATAGAAACTCAACGGAAATATTCTTGGGTAACGAATAGAGATCATCTTTAATTTTGAGACTACAGAAAGCGTTGAAAATTTATTACATTACGATGTAAGGCGTTAATGATAATGAATAATTCGAAATTTTTAAAATTTTCTGTAAGGTTTTCGAGACGATTGGAGAATTTTTTTTTAAATAAAGTGAAAGTTGTATGCTTTATAATTTTCATGAAGACAGGTTTCTTATTTTTAAGAAATTTGACCGTGCTGCCATCTAGTGAGATTATTTGAAGGTTGGATAAGTACGTTTCTACCTTACCAACACGGTAGTAACGCAGACAACACACGTGTCCAACAGTCATCTTTAAGATGCCTTGAAGACAACTTCTATGCCGTTAGACGTCTTAAAGACGACCTTTGGATATTGTTTGTTTTCTGGGTATCAGCTTACCTCAAGTTTCCGCAAGATGACGCTAGTGAGAGACCATGTTTACCGACGCACGAAAAATTACATTTACATAAAAAAAAGAGTATTTTTAGAGTCAGTTCCACCATAGTCAATCGAGCTTTAATTGTCGAGAATAGCCAATCAGATGCCCGTATTCATGGAAATTTCGGTTCTATTTGGCTAATCTCACTAGTTAAACCTCGGTTAGCTTTAACGTAACCGGCCCACGATCACCAGTCAGTAGCAAGTGGTAAAATTCTGGAAGAATGAAGTACCCTGTTTCTAGTATTTATGCAAGACTTTTCCTGTGTTCGAAGGAACTTTTTCCACTGACAAGAAGAAAAACCCTAAGGCTTCTAATTGCGAATTTAATAAAGCATCATGGCGGACATACCTTTGCTTTGAAATTTCTTTGAAGCGCACAAGCAGTCCAGAATGTTTGGGAAATGCTGAAAGCCTTTGAGATTTTGTGTTGCCTTTGTTTGCCGAGCTTATCTCGTAGACGCCGAAAGAATGACACTGAAACGAAAGAAAAACATTTGAAAGGTTTATAAAAAAAAAAAAGATTTTTAACTTCAAACAATTCGTCGTACACTACAATAAAATTATACGTTTTTTAATATTTCTGTTATGAATAAACCATTTTCCAGTAATAGTCTTATTGACCATCACTATATCGATATTGTGTCATTATTGCCAATTTATTGAAGCACTATGAATATTTTATACATTTACAAAATTCTACGATCCCCATGTCTACATACTCGTTACCCACTATGGGGTTGCGTAACGGATATGATTTGTAATCATTGATTAAATTTTCCCATTCAGAATATAAAATCTACTGCAAGCAGGTAACGGTACGTTAATGCTAGGTTAATATTCGCTATGGCGAATTTCGTCTCTCGACATTCATACGAAATACAATAATAAATTATAATTGCTGGTGCAATTCGCATAACGATCTTACTATATATTTATACATTTGCACATTTACGTGGAAACCAAACGAGTATTGCCATGCATTATTGTTAGTAGAATGATATTCCTATAATGATCAGTTATTATTTATACACCCTGTAGTGTCCTAAAAGATTTTTCACACTGTTCGAAAGATTTCTCATTCTAGTTTTGCACCAATTAATTGAATTCGAATATACGTATACGATCAAAAAACAATATTCGAATTACAATATAATTAATAGAATTTTTATAATTTTACTCTAACGTTAATTTTTGATAAACAATTAATTATGTTAATTGTAATTTCATGTTGTGTATAATGTAAAATCTGAAAATAAACTAGAAGGAAAATCCAAAGACACGTACTTCCATAGCACTCTGTAATTTTTGCGATTCCCCCAGCTTTTTAATGGATCAGACTAATATTACTTATTCCCGATAAAATCGGAACGCAGCCTCGGTCGGTAATTCGATCTACTTGGGCTTATTTGATAACAAATTCCTATAAGATGTCTACTCTGTTATCTTCAGGGATATTTTTGTTTCTCGATAAAGTCGATATCTACTTCATACATATATCTAGCTAGATTGTCGACCAGGAAGAGTTCTACCTTACCGACGCCCTTACGGTACCTTTGCTCTATGAACCAAGAACATCCAGCGTTCGATAATTACATTTGACTTATAATAGGACGTTATGAGAACCTCGCAACAATATCGGAACTCGTGTTATACGGCGAGTAATTACAGTCTAGTGAAATTCGATGAAATTGCCAAAACGGATAGTGAAATATTCGCAACGATAATTGCCGAGTGATTGTCATTAAAGACCGGTTATTACAGCTCGAAACGGAAGGAAAACGTTGGTATCTGCTTAATGGCAGTTTGCCCTGAGGATTAAAAAGATTTTGTTTGACATTACGAAGTTACGGAATTCCATTCTAGGAATCGTCTTTACCGATCGCGTAAGAAATTACAAATGTTGACTATGTTATGATTTTCCATGAAAACAATTGTCTTCCTTATTCGTTATGTACAACGAGATTATACGTAAATAACTTAAATGACATTAACCTATTTGTTTATTTGACGCTAGGCGTATTGTAAATCTCTGTTTTAAAATTTCAACCAAACAAACTCTATTTTCCATTTGACCTCTCTTAAATCTGTCGAATGGTAATTTTAGGTAGACTGTACCCCGAAGGGGCACCTGGCCCCTAAACACGGACTGCACAATACGTGATGATAGGGCCCATTGTGGGGTCTTCGAAGGGCCACTATAGGCCTAATATAATTCAAATTACACAGGAAATGGCTGCCGTCTGGCAAACCCCACCACCCTGGAGAAATGATTTGACGAAGAAAAAAAAAAAGGGACAGAAGGTAGAAGAGTCCAAAGGTAAAACGAAAGTAGATAAAGAAAAGGGAAGTGGGGCGAACCTCTTCCCCTCGTAAGAAAAAAAAAAAAAAAAAAAAAAAAAAAAAAAAAACAAATCACAACGTAAAGAATGCCACTTGCAGTCGGGGGTGAGAAAAACAAAATTCCCTCGCGGACACAGATTTCGAGGAAGGAATAAAAACATACTATCAATAAGTATACAAGAGGACGCCGAGGACCGCGGTCAGGAGGCAGCACAATGTCTTGATATTAATTAGCTTCCATGGTGGACCTGATTGAAATTGATGATCCGCAGTTAGGGGTAAAAATACAAATAAATCCCTCCCCCCTTTAATCAAGCCCTCCTCTAGGAGTCCTTGCTTAATGAAAACGAAATGCATTCCAGCCACGGCGAGATTAATGCTGCTTTGTAACATTTAAATCACCGGGTATTAATTATCCGTTCGCCAGATTAGCCTTTATCTCGTTTAAGGGTCCCAGAGAATAATCAAGTCCCGAATTTCAAGAGCCACGCATTCTACGTAAACATGACACTTTGTCATCGTTCCCTGCATATGACCCCTACGAAAATTCCATTCTCTCTCTCAAAAAAAAAAAAATTACCCCTATTAAATTTTAGGTTACGAAATCCAATTTTAACCATTTGACCAAAAATGACCTGTGCAACACCGAAAAAAAAGTCAGCCCGACAAGCTTCGCATGCCGTGCAGGAAGTTTTCTTGGTAAAGTAAATATTTCACCGTTAAACATGGCCGACAAAGCCGTCCGAGCGTAAACAGAGGAAAAAATTGCAAAAGCAGTGTGCACTGGAACGACAAAGACGCGAACGGAAAAATTTGAAAAAAAAAATGTTCAATACCTTGACAAAACCCGTCATATTGGTAAGATCTAGTAGAACCAAAGCTATTATAGTTTTACAATGGACTGTACAACAAGCAACCCTTTTGTCCTAGTCGTCTTGACGCAGGCAAAATGCTCTCTCTGTCTCTCTCCCTCATGAGACTAACCTCTAACCTACCCTCGTAACAACACCCTTCGAAATTAGTCTCCTCGCCACTGGATTTTTTATTATACTACATAACACTTTGCGACGCAGACCTACCCCTTCGCGCGGTCAAGTTACGTGTTCACGCTTTTTTTCTTCACTCTACAAGTATTTTTCACCAAAACTACTAGTGCTTAAAGCAGCGCCCATTCTTCCAGCCTGCAAAGTATCCACTTTATACCTTGTGAAGGACACGAGGGATGGCGAACGCTTCCTTCATCGTAAACAGGTTAAGTTTTTTTTTTTTTTTTTTTTTTTTTTTTAAGTACTTTTCTCATACTTTTGTTACTAGGCCACCAAAGTGCGTACTCTACTCGGACGTCGTCATTGTCACCATGAAAAAGTCCCCCGGCCTCCTAGTAACTTTTGATATATATACCTAGATAAGTAGGTGCTTAGTATACATATGTCGTATATATATACACATATGTGCATGCATGAGTATGATTTTTTCAAGCTTCTCATATTCGCATAGGAAACTTGACAAAACTCAATGGTCGAGACTTTTTCAAGTAGCAGGACGCAGCTGGCAGTCTTGTTGCGTATCCGCCATTTAAGTAGCTACGGTGTCGCGTTATAAATAGATTTGCTTGTTTTTTCCTTTTTTTTAAAAAAAAAAAGCTTTTCAAACTTCCTTCGAGATTTCGTAGCGCCTATGGATTAGTTGGGTAACAGGTTGGCTTGTGAGAATCGTCAAGAAAGGGACCAAAAGAGACGGTTGGTACCCGCCGATCCATAGGGTCTTCATGGTGGGTCTTAGGGACTTTTGAAAAATCCCCAGAACTAATTACCAGTCAGATACTATAAACAAAATTGTCGAACCGTGACGTTACTGAACGGTGAAGAATTCGCAGGTTGCGATTCGTAACGCCAGACTGCCCCCATCCCCCCACCCATCCACCCCCCCTAGGAGAAAAGAGATAATTCACCAAAGGTGGACTATTTTAACGACGGTCTTACCACGCTAGAGGTATTTAAATTTTAACCCAACAAGATACTATAGTTAGATTTTTCTTTCGTTAAAACGTCTTCTAGGGTCCCTATAGTCATGCGTGTAATAGAATGGGATCGGGGAATCCCCGAAATAGAGCGGTTGAGAATTTCGGCTATGTTTATTACTACGCACAAGGTATACACACGCACACAAAATATATGTATCTATATATATATATATATATATATATATATATATATATATATATATATATATATATATGCCTGTTCATAGTTCGGGTATGGTAAGTTACTAGCGGAGGGCTGTGCAGCGGTAGGACGAGGAGGGATGAGAAATTCCGTTTCTAAGGGTGACTGGGTCGAGTTAGGTTAGGTTTGGTTGAATTAAAGCGATGAGAGATACCAACCTTCCTGGAGACCTTTATGATTTAAGGTATCTTTTCCTCTTGAACTAAAATACAAGCGAGATTCTACGATTTTTCACATATCTTTGACCATCTTCTTTCCCACGTCAGCCTCCGGCGTATCACATTTTCAGATTCGGATCCCACCACTTGTGCGTTAAAAACACGAGATATAACCAAGCACGATACTCACGGGTCTCACGACTACCGTGTATACTATACCCAGAATGGCGTTTTCTTTCTTTTCAGGATGAAAGGTACAAGAGGATGGTATGTCCGCTGGACCAAAATTAGTCTCGGTGAAAGTAACCTTGGTTTTGAGCGATACCTTCGAGCTTCCGGTAAAAACCCGTGAATTTATCTTGTGTGGATAATACATATCTACCGGTGAATCTGGCTGTGAGGAAATAAAGAGAAAAAAAGGGAAAAAATAGATGAGAGCGAAGAATAAGAGAGACAGAGAGAGATAGAGCGTTGGGTAAGGACGCAAGAGCGAGAGAGCGAGAAAATGGTAGGAAGAATGAATTTTATTCGTCGGGGTATATGGAAATATTTATACCGTTAAAGAAAGAGTCTCGAATGAAAGTGGGTGTTCTGGTCATTCTGTATGCCCATACGTATAGCTAGGTATCCAACGTGCGCCAAAGGGCCATGGGTATTAGAAATGTTGAGATTTCATTCACAGCCACTCGAATGGACCGGTCAACCATTCTAACAACTGTTGTATACAAGATATCCTCCCTCTTCCACGTTATCTCTCGGTATCCTACCCTGTCTTCATTTCTATTGGTTGTGCCAAGAGGGTTGATTAGTAAATTGATCCTCCCATTGGTAGAACACTTCCTGTCGTACGTCATCGTTACGTCATGCGTGGGTGGACGCCATCGTCCAATTTTCAATCATCTCGTCACTCGCCTTCCATTCGATCCATTAATTTCACAAAATTGCACCCCTGATTTATTTTTCAAAATTTTTGAATTTTTTTCAAAATTTTTTTTTCTCAAATTATATCTATTTTTATTGGTACACGCAGATCCTCGGATGCATGCTGATATGTAATATTATGGAAGATTGATTTATTTTATTGATAAAAATATTTTCATTAATTCCATTCTCACAATTGAGATTTTCAGTTATATCGTGAAAACTGCTAAAATCTTTTGTCGTATCATCAGGGGGTTGAATTTGTACTAAATTCCAATTCCGAACCCTTCCCTTCTCCTGGTTGCTCTTCCTACTCTCGTAGGTTCTGCAGCGGGGCTGATACATCGCCTAAAAGCCGTTGTACACAAAAAACCAGTCCGGTGTTAGATGACGGGGCTATCTTGAGATCTAAGTGGGGTTCTCTCGACCAAAATGATCACTACTGATCTTGCCGCCGTCTCATGGTTGCCTACTCAAAACTGATCCTGTACAGGCGTACCTACACTGATTTTATACACAGTAAACATATTGTTACGATCTCGAGAGTCGTTCCAGCATCCCTCGTAAGGATATCGCGCGTTAATAATAATAATAATAAATTCCATTTTTTTTTCAATTTTACGTCATTTTTACGCAGTTTTTCAATTTTCCACACATTTTCGAATAACGTGTTTTCACCACGTTTTGGACTTCCTTTGTGTCTACCTGCTTGTCCTGGACAAGCAAACTCTTTGGAAATTCCAGAGCGTCAAGTATTTTTAAAACTTTCTTGTCACGAGTCGAGATTTTTGTGGTTTCCTGCGACTCTGGTCAGTGTCTTATTTTTTTCTTACATTTCACGCTATACGATACTACCAGCAGATGTTTAATTTCGCGGTGATGAGGAAATTACGTGAGAAATTTACGACTGCTTTGGTTTTTGAGTGGAACGTCAATTCTCTTTTTTTTTTTATAACCACCGTGTATATTCACTCACGGCTATCACGACTGATTTTTTCATATTTTTTTTTTATATGTCATTTGGTGCGCGTTAACGACACTATAATTTACTGAAGTGAGTCGCCACGAAAGGCTTCTTACTGTTTTCATTTCTCTTGACACGAAAAAGTTTGAGATTTCAAATTTATTTCCCACAAAAATAACGTGTATTTCCGTAAATCAATTAAAATGACTATAAAATACTGTCAATAAATAAAAAAGCTTGTGATACGTAAAAATTAAATTTGATACGTTACATAATTTTTGAATAGATAATAATCCTTGATTGTATCATTAAAAAAAATAATTTCTTCTAATCTAAATTGCACTGGAATCTGATTTCGAAAGATTGAAAGTTCTTTCTTTTAAATCCTTTTTATTTCATAGACAAATAAACCCTAATGTACAGACATTTGCGTAAGAATTTCGAACTAATGTGGCCCACATAGATCAGTTCAGTTTTGACAAACCGTCCATCGTATCAATTCAGCTGTCTATCAAAAAGAAATGAAAGCACTTCTGCAATTATACATAAGCCGGCAAGATACATCTATTGAAAGAAGAAAATAATAATGCCCCACTCGAAGTAACTAAGTGGACCAGCCACCTGTACTAATTTTTCAAAAAATAAAATTAATAAAATTTCATACTTGTATTTTCCGATCATTTTTTTTCTACTACTCCCATCTTTTAGAATAATGATCCAAATCACTTAGTTCCTAATATTACAGTGTTTTTTTCTCAAGGCGTTCACAGTCATACCACCTGAAAGGACCAACAGCTGGCATTTGAAATTCCCGCGTAACGGATACGCATGCGACAGAAATAAAATGACTAATTGGTATCGTCGGCGTTATTCCCCTCGCTGTAATTAAAGAGAAGAATGGCTCAGGGAGCAGCGAAACGATAGTCCCACGTACCAATGGGCCAACGGAGTCCAGTAGAGGGAGCAATAGGATTCGAGCAACCACCGTTCTGATTCGGTGGAGGGACCACGTTGGATTCAGTCGCACTCTCACTCGGCACGTCGAATGCGCCGGTCACGTGGCGCGTACACTCCTCCGCTTCAAATTTATATTTCGACAATTCTCTATTTACTGCGATCACTCGTTGTGCATCCCGTACGAGAAAGGATTTCTTGTCCGTAACCGAAACACAGTAAGATTTTAGAAGTGCGCGAGTGCGAAAGTAAACAAAGGATATTTTGAGGTTAGTCGCGCATGGGTTAGACGTAACAAAAAATCTTGGAAGAGAATTTGATAATTTTATAAAATCAGTGGTTAACAGTGTAGGCGGTAGATTACTGTAAAATTATTGTTGTTATTACTTTTTGAAATGACGTGACAAATGCATAGAACCATAATGGAGGCCAGAGTGAGTTCTCGCGAGAGTGTTCAGTGAGTGTCGGGTCTCTTGAAAGTCAATTAATATTAGTAACCAACGGGAAATGCGAATTCGAAAAAGGTTTTTTTTTTATAAAAACAGTGTCTGATTTCACTGAAAACCATTTTTATCGATCTGACAAATTTTAACGTCTAAGAGGCAGACTTTAAAACTTTGTTTCCATCGACCTTTCCAACTGGTACACGATGTCTGTCAGACTCGAATCGTCCGATTGTTAATCGATCATTACGTCAATAAAATAAATACACGTGAGATTCGTTTAGCTTTATACCGTCGTAGAATAACGTGCTACGACCTTCGCGAGGACTGGAGGGTAAAAAGTTGGGACGTCAAGTATGTTCGAACGAGTTTGGACACGCTTGGGATTCGTGTCTACTATAGCGACGCCACGCGGGATTAGCCATTGATTCAGAGTGAAAAACATTGTTGTGACTGCGAACGAAGGTTCCGGATTAAATTACAAGTGTATTCCTGAGACATTATTTTATGACGTACCATAGAAAAAGTGCTGAGTGAGTCGCGTGAAAGTGTTGTATAATTATCCCAGAGAATTTTGGTGCGTCAAGAAAAGTGCTAACGATGAACAGATAAAAACTTGTGAACAGGTAGAGAAAGAAATCAGTTTGACAATTAACCGATGATTAAGCAATTAAATTAACGTAGATTTTAATTTACAAAAATGTCCATCCCCCTATCGTGGCGAAGATGCTCACGACTGTAATAAAGCCCAATTCCGCTTACGTCAGAAATCCCTCAAAAGTATCTACGAAAAATCAACAAACGGAAGTCCGTTTGATATTTTACAAAGAGCAAGAAAAATAACGTAAAGTTTAAAATGGCTTTCGCGTACGCAATTAAAAGGCTATGCTCTCGTAACTCGATACAGTCGCGAAGTTGATACGTATTGCATTTCGTTTTCCCTTGGTCCACAGTCTTCAAGATTGAGATTATTTTTATAATGACAATAATTCAAAGTTACGACATAATTAGCGATTCCAACATACATGCATACACGCACTATTCACGAAAAACGCACCACCCGAAGGTGGCTCTATCGTCAAAATCAAATGGGAGAGGCTAACTTCACGCCGGTACGTTCCTCGTAAATACCCATATATACACACACCCATATATACACACATACATTATATGACGATTTAAAAATAGCTTATCGTAAAAACTTGATTGTTTAGTAGATAACACCTTTTATAGGAATAATTTAAATACTCTTTTTTATAATTACTCCAACCAGCAATTTGATTCGCATTAAACACCTCGTGTGTGAAAGTTACAAACATTTCCACTTATCGCAACGCGATCCCATTTCCTTGTTACTCGGATTGGCTATGCTATTTTTAAAGCATATATTACATGCTTTTATCGCTATTAATATACACGATCCGTTAACGGTGTCCTAACCACGTGAGACTCGAAAATTTTCAAACGTGCGCGTCCACGTGCTAAATATGATCCACTAAATACCTCCGTATAGTTATAGTTATCGTCACCTACATAAATAAATCGTCATTCGTCAGTAATCGGCGCGTCCATATATATATATCTATATATCTATACACCTATAGCCCGTCCAGGAGTAAAATAGCTCACATAGGGGCCACCTTCCTATGACTTATAAGGTTAACGAGTCCCCCGGATAGAATCTTTTACTCGTGGAACGACTTTATGTACTTATGCATCTATATGCAACGATATTACAAACATTAAACCCTATATCACTGATTTATAACAGCTCTAATCATCGCAGTATATTACGTAGGCAGGTATGTGCTTCATATGAACTTTCTTTCGTTGCGTGTTATGTACCTCGATCCCGTAAGGTCCCAACCGTAATATCACCAATTAATTTATCCAGAAAAAAATAATGGAAAGTCATTACCACAGAATTTTGTCGACTTATCTTTTTATACTAGTACAACACCCCCTCGTCGGCCATAATGGCCACGTACGTGTTTCGCGTAAAAAAAAAAAAAATTGAAAAATACCAATTAAATATCGGTCACATAATTTTTTAACCAATAACCGAATACTGAAAAAAACAGCAATTTTTTCAAATCAATGAATTTCGTTCGATAAGCCATAGTAAGTACGCACAAAAAATGAGTCAGGTATTAAATTCAATGCCGCCATTGTGACTAACAAAAAAGAATGAGACACTAATGTCACTACGCTAAGATACTATATCACTATAGATATACGTGATCACATACTATGGTGACCCGACTCCGTGATACGTAGCGCAATAATGATAACAATTCAAAGAAAAACCACACGTATCGCAAAAACAAAATTGGCCCTTCGGGACTAGTGACGTACACGCGTGCGCGAGATAACGAAGTGACGAGGCAATTTTTTCCCAATTAAAAATCGGTCATCTCCGGTTAAATTAGTGCATCCGGATGTTAATAAGATGCCCTCACGAAAGCGTCATAAAACTTATGAGTTACGACTGAACGTAGCCGCACGCCTCTACCTATAACATATATATATTCACCTTGTACGTACCTTACGTACGTATATATACAAACGTGTACAGGAACTTCCTTCTACGTTCAGCTCTCTCTCTCTCTCTCTCTCTCTCTCTCTCTCTCACACTCTTTCTTCTGAACTCCACTTTTCTCTCGAGTCTCATCGTTCCCTCCTTGTCGCTCCGTACATCTCGAAATCTCCTCGGCTGTCTTATCTGTCTCTCTCGCTCTCACCCATAACCTCTCTTCACCGATTCACCCCTCGCACGCTCCTCCCCTTCGTCACAGCCCTTTTCTTTTCCTTCGCCAACCTCTTTTCTTTCTTTCTCCCCCCCCCCCCCCC
>NW_014332862.1:2559063-2563202 GCF_000341935.2 Cephus cinctus
CCCCATGTACCATATACACATAATACAAGACAGCCTCTCGTTTTCTATCTTACTTTTACGCTCTCTGGGGTGCAGCTATATCGTACTGCTTTGGCCTGTGTGTACGTACTACCTGGTTACCCAGGTTCATTAAGAAATCGCGCAACCCTGACTTGGCGAAAATTCAGAGCAGCTTCTTGTGCGCCACTGGCAACTTCTCAGCTGTGCTATGTACTATATATGTGGTATAGAATGAGGCGTGCAGTGCCAATCGGCCGCTAATGTGCTCCGAGCCAGTTTGAGCTCTGTGATGATCTTGTTCGAGCTACAGATCCTAATGGCAGACCGTAGCCAAGTCATGCTTAGCCAAGCCTTTATTTCGTGATACGATTATGTGTACAGTTTCATCGTGGGCATTGGATCATGCTGATATTTATGGAGTAAATGGATTTTAATGAAACGAAATGGAATATGGAATGAGATTATCGATCTATAGGGAAATTGTATGGAGTATAGATCGCTAGTATTTCGCTCGTTAAGGATTTAGTCGCTCACTCGCGCTATTGTCGCTAATGCGATTTATCGCGGTGCTCTTAACCTGGCATTTCTCGTAGGCGCGGCGACCGGTGTATATACCCTTTATATATATATATATTTATTCTGTATTAATGTAAAAAGAATGTGGATACGTGTTCCTGGTTTGATGCGATACACACCAGTCTTGAGGAAACGTGCTGCTTAGATACGATATTTCCGGATTTTTTTTTCTTCTTTTAATTGAACAATTTTCAAATTTTTTCTTTCCGTTTTCCAAGCATAAAACTTCCTATCGAATGATCGTAAATTTATTTTTAGAATTCCTTGCTATCAAGTCCACTGGTGGCTATCTGTTTTCCATCGTAGACAAGGAGTGCCAATTTTATCATGATTCCAGTTTTTATCACTGTGCAAAATTTATTACTCAAAATGCCTTCCTTTCGCGAACTCACATTCTGTGCGAATATATATGTTGAACGTGATAAATATGTAAAAACGTGTGCGAAAAAAAATAGTCAAAAATATTTCTGATAAGACAGATCTAGAAATTTTTTTTTTTTTTGGTTTCTTTCGTATACTCTCGAATTTTTTTTCTAACGAGTGCTTACAAATCTGAGATAATGGATTATCGACTATAAAGCCAAAAACTGGTGGTGTAATCGTTTTCGCGATAACCCAACAGTTCGGGCAACAGTACCTACGAATTCCGAGCGTAGCCGACTTTACCCGGCCCCCGCAGTCATATTTACGATAACAGCTGTTTCTCGATACTTAAACATTCCACGATTGCGAATAAACGATTCGGCATGAACCGTACCCCGTGAGTGGTTGCTCTGAAATACATTAATGGTACGTGGCAAATGGCGAATTCAGAATCGCAAGACTCTGTATCGGAGTGTTAATCCGTGATAATTCCGAGGTTTCGTCTCGAACTGGATTACACCCGTGGGCAGAGTCAGTATAAAATGCGACGGAACAAGGCAATTCGCATGTGGCGAGATATCGCATTAGTAAATAGCCGGGTGCCAAGACGGCAGCTACAGAAGCGTTAAAAAAAAGGTTCGAAAATAAAATGGTGCGAAAGTTGCGAAATCGTCGAGGAAGAAAAAATGGAATACTTAAATATCCCGTCAATATCAATTCTTAAGGGGGGGGAGAACGAGAAGTGTCAATTTCGCAGGAGTACGATAAGAAATTCCTGGCAGAGATCGGTCCTGTATGCATATTTCTATATCGTATATAAATAGCGTAGTTTACGATGGCATAAAGTCAGATTACCGATACTCCAAGTGCGTGTAAAATTCTGCAAAAACCTCACAGGCCTGGGCACTGCTCGTGCAATCGTCCTGTGTGGGATAATCTTTATGACGGCGCTTAAGCTCGAACTCGAAACGAACGCGCGTCATTCGACGTATCGACAAGGCAGAACTGTCGGTAACTCGTAGTTTCGTGAAATCGTTATCGCACGGGATCTAAACAATATGGCGGGAGCGAGGGAACGATTCGAAAGAGCCGATGGTCAATTTCGTGGATTAAATTAATATAGGAGTTATCGTACGGGTGGTATGACGTCATTAGGAGATCGGAAAGTAAAACGACACTTTGAAATCTTCCGCCACCTTTACTCAGAGTATTATAACGAACATCCTAAGGATTCGATAAATCGTCAAGATTTTAACCTTAAGTCAGTTGTCGCTCGCGTTATCGATAATGGCACTCGAACGATTCTTCATAAGACGTCATCTTGCGTACTTAGGCCCTAATATTTGGTCTCATTAAAGAAAATCAAATGCAAAAAAAATAATATACTTAAGGGATCGTTTCGAAAATTTTTCTTTTAGAATACGAGATTTTGGATTTATCATAATTTGAAAAAAAAAAAAAATTTTTCAAAATTTTACCTGCGATAACTCATGAAAATGTCTCGGGTTATTTTGAAGTAACCCTTTTTTTTTTTTTTTGTTAACCCGTAACGAAATTCGAGGGAGCTTTTGTCCGAGGACCGTGAAAAGGATGGGCTGGTGGGGAAAGAAGCCAAGGCTCAAGAGGAGGTCTTGACGTTATGCTGGCATGACATTAGTGGTTTCCGCCCAGGCAGCGTCTGGACGGCCCTTCACGCTCTCTCGTCAAATATTGACAAACAATTATAAACTTAACGCCCGTGTTTAAACCGTTAGCTTGGCGTTAACTCGTACGCCACTCGGTTCCCTCGAACTTTTATAACCGGGCGCATGGGAGATGCGCTTACCATGGCGACTGTTTAGGTTAGGTTTATTCAATCCAATATATTTTATCGAAAATCTGACTAGAAAATAAATTACGGTCGTCCGTACCATTTCCTTCTTGATAACGCTAATGGAATTACGTAGATGGATACTATAGTATTATATATATGTTATAAAAAAAAGATTTCTCTGGTTTCCAGGTAAAAATGGCGTTGTGTACGTGGCTACTCTTTCTCATGAGAATATACCTCGCTCTCGCGGCTTCCACTGCATCAGGAACTTGGATGTGAGTATTATATACGGTCTATTTATTATCATATTATTATCCGTGTATACGGATACGACGGGCTAGAAGATTTTTTCTTATTTCCCATCGTTAAGCCTCTCGTTAGCTCAACGACTGTGTTTAATGACAAATAGGACAGGTCTATATCGATACTAGTTTTTCGATACGACGAGAATGCATTGTACGTATAAAGTTTCTTTGGTTACGTAACAATTATATATACGTTATCTCGATCATTAACTTATTCTTATAGATCAATAATCCATTTACGTTCCCAAAAGCGATTCAGCAAGATTTCAATTCGATCGTCAAATTAACGTACTCAACCGGCCGTACTTACTTCGGCCTACGCAACGTGACATTGGCCAGCCTGTTTATTAGCCTGAGTACGTAGGAGCGACAGGTGTACACAAAATTTCCAAAAAAGGTCTTTCCTCAAATCTTTTATTCGATTTACAAAAATGAATTTTCAATTCGAAAAAAAACCAAGAACTAAAAAAATTGATTCAAAAGAATTTCAAACACTAGTTCAACACCGGTAACGTAGAGTCTGTCTTTACCTACCCTTATAGCTGTCCCAAGGGTTCCGGTATATGCATACGTTATTTTCACTTCTTCGGTCTCTAGTACAGAAAACTCGAAAAGCCCCAAAGCCGTGTCGAAGGGATTGGGCCAAGATGCCTCATGGCTTTTCTACCTCTGGAACCCTTTCCTACTAGAATCTTTCCTTTCGCATTGGTACTTTTATTATTCGCGCCCGATGCGTCCTGCCGATACCTGCCTCCTACGTTTACAGGTAGCTAATAGGCGTTCTTTTTCTAACAAAAATTTGTCGATCGGCTCGAGTAGCCACAATCGTCATATCGCCCTCTTAATGTGGCATGATTCATCTTACGGAACCCCGTGACCACGAAAGGACTATACCCATGCTAAAACGAGGAAGAGGGGGGCAGGGGTCGTTCACCCTCGTTAAACATGTAATATATATCATCGGCATTGTGCTCGATCGGTTCGAGGAAGAAGTAGGGGAGGGAGGCGTAGGAAATAAAGCTAAAAAATAATCACGAGTGACCGTTACGGGGGTAGAGGGGAGGTAGCGTAGGGGTGAGGTG
>NW_014332862.1:2563720-2567600 GCF_000341935.2 Cephus cinctus
TTGGAGATAAGCCCAAGGAAAAATTCTTACGTCACTATAAATTTACTCTTGTCGAGTGGAGCACGTGAGAATTAATAGTCCTTAATGGACCACCTGGTTACGTTCGATATTTATTTTCTAGTATAATCGACACCATGTATCGAACACCTGTACGCCGGGGTCTTTGATCATTGTGAAATTGTATACGGATTCGTTGTATTATTATTGTACAACGGCGGTTTTTGAACTCGACACGATTCCTCTGGGAAGATATAGTTACGAGGGGCTTCTCGCCACGCGAGAAAATCTACTAGTATTTCTACTGCAATGGACCTTTTTTTTTTAGAATGATCCATGGATCCTAGATCTCATCGATCGTTGAAGCCAATGACGGTTACGTGATACGAAGACGGTTGAGCTACTTTTCATAATTTTTTTGTTATTTTTTACATACTCAACTACGTTTTCGCCTATTTTTTTGTCGCCCGCTCTTCGGTCGTCAGTTTGCGTCATGAGTGGACGCTGTACGGATTTTTCGTGTTTTCCTTCTTCCCCTCTTGGATCGACCGGCGTGTTCAGCCGTCACGAATCGAAACGCTCGTCTGCTGGCAAATAAGTGGATTTCGCTTTACTAAGCGAATCTTAGCTATGAAAACTCGCAAAGCCGGAACAACGGGGTCTGATGGTTCGTTATCGTGGGAATCGCCATTAACGACAAATCGTTCTCGATCGGCGGCCCCATTTATTTTTCACGCGGTCACGCGACGTTACCTCACTTCCGGGATCTGTATGGGATCGATGGGAAGATTCTTTTAAAATTCGTATCGCGATGCTGCAAGGAGCAAAGTTCGTTCGGGGTCAAAGATCGCGGATCCAGATAATTCGCGGTTTACGTGTCAACCCTAAATCTCAATCTGCCACTTTAACGTAAGCTTTAAGGCTGATTAGCAGGGAGCGGCTTGTTAAACGGTTAGTTTAGTAATTAGTACCCTTGCGATGCAGTACTGCTACGTTGATATATAGTGTGTCGGTTAAGTATGCACACGTACTAATCGAGAGCAATTACCTTTCGGTCCAAGCTCGTACTGTATATTACGAGGCAGCTCGTAAACAAGAGTGATAAATATCCTGGGTACCGATTTGTAAAAGAAAAATTTGAACATTCTCTTATAGACGTGTACCATAGTCAATTAGTAGTTTCCATATTGTTAGAAATGAGGGGGCAAAAAATGGTATGAAAAATTTTTACGAATTTGAATTTTTCGTGTAAAATTATTTATTAGGAAAATTAACGTGGTTACTTAGTTATTTTTAATGCAATTATTGCTCGGGTATAAGGCTACTTAAACGCGCCTTAAACCCAGCCGAGATATAGTCGCATGCCTTGGTAAATGTATAGCCCGGTAAGCAGCTTGAGGTAAAAAGTAGCCATTTTATTTTTAAGGCAAAACATGCCAACAGCGTCGGAAGGTAATCAGGAGAATTTCGCAGCGATGTGCGCTAACTGGAAATCCGTCCCGTGTCTCGTTGCACGCGACATTCCTTTTGTACGAAAAGAAAGGAAAAAAAACGACTAAAGCCGCATTCATACGAAACTACAGTTATACCCTGTTCGAACGATCGCGATAGCTTCGCATGAAATTTCGACGTGAGCCTGTCGTCAGAAATTTAAACGGTCGCGAGATCGTTAGCGCGAACGCGTCAAAATTGTATTTATAAAATGTACATCGTAATATATCCTGTACACAACGAGCGATCGCATGTCGTAACGAAGTTTGACGTGTGAATTAACATTGTTGAAAATACGTAACGTTGCATTTGGAGTACACGCTTAAAGGCACGTTCACACATGCAAATGCACAGAGACAGATCTTAAACCGTACACTGTGCGTACACCTACGCTTTTCATTGGCCGTACACTGTGGATGCACCCTAAGGGGACTCCGCAACTTCTACCTGCGGAGGTTAGGAATAGCGTGGGCCGAAGCGACACCAACTTTGCAGGGCGAGGCTTCCACTTTAGTCGCAATTAGATTGATATACGAGCCATCCTTTTGCTTCGGCTCATTCGGCAGCCAAGCGAAAACTACCGAAGGAACGCGAGCGCGAATCGGCGCCGATCTTGGGCCCGTTGAAAAATTAGTCCCTTGGGCACCGGAGCAGCCATGCATTGTGCAACCCGAAACTGACAGATCGGCCCGAGGGGCCCCGCATGCCGTCTCACCTCTCTTTGTCCGACGCTCGAGGAGTCGATCCGCTGCCATGGCTACCATGGTACTTGAATTTTTACTTCTTTTGCCAAAATTTTACCGCTCTACGTCGGTATCATATTTTAATCTTGATTACCTATTTTCTATGAAAAAAAAAAAAAAAAAAAAAAAAAAAAAAAAAAAAAAAAAAAAAAAAAAAAAAAAAAACATTGATTTTTATAGCGAATTCTATTTATCGCTTACTTCGCCATTTTACTTCAGGGTGGTATCCCGGCTTATGTATTTAGATATTTATGTATGTATTTTCGTAGGGTCCGCATATATATACAATGGCAATGAGTTATGGCTAAACAACTGCCATTACTCCTCAATTATCTAGCGTCGTAATTTCTGTAACTGCACAAATCATAAAGGCCGGTACCCACGGGGGCTACTACAATAGTTGGAGCGCACCAGATAGGACCGTCGTGTATACCTGGAATATAAAACGTATACAGGAATAGTGTACCAGTCCGTACGAGAGTGTACGGGTGCACCTACATGTTGCATTCCTACGCCACGCAACGTAACTTACCATGTACGGGGTGACAGAACGATCTAGGGAATTTTCCATATTTTCTACAAGAAGCTATAACCCATTCGGTATAACAATTGCAATTGTCCTAGGGACAACGTTCAATTGCACGCTGGCACGTCGTAGAAAACTTTTGCTACGCGACGCGTTCGCTCGAAAACAAATTTACGACAAATTGACGCAACTGTCCGCCATTGTGATTAAGGGTGTCTTTAGGGTTAGGTGGACTGACTGGGATTGCAGATGCAACCCTGCCGGCACTGACGACACGGATTTACTCTGGAGGGTTATTAAACGATCCCAGTAAGCGATCCTAGGGGTTGCCAAAGGGATCCTATCTGATCTACAATGGGATCAGTGCTGATCTCCTGATACCGACACCCCACTTTTCCCTTTCATCCCCCTGCTGGCGCTCACTCCCGACGCCGGGGTAACGGGCGTCGGTGACGGATCGGGAGATAATTGAAAAAGGACCCGATTAGTAGATGCGCCGGCACGTTTTCTGGCCAATCAACTTCGATATACGGGGTGGCCCGGAGGTCGCGCGGATGCATAAAATAGGCCCCTTGGCTTCCCAGAGTGACGTCACTGGTCGTCAATGCCATTTTCTGCTTTGACGTCGAGATTAGGTATGGCGCTCTTTTTATTATTATTATTTTTCTTTTTTTTTAATACGTCTCCATACATTTTTTTTTTCTACGACATTCCGTCTCCTCGTCGGACAATTTCACGCCATGCTTCGTTGATAAGGTCAACCGACCGTGTCGTTTAATGAGCAATTACATACTGCAAGTTCAATACGGCGACGACAAAATTCAGTTAACGGGCTGATGTATGATTTCCTGATGTATTGCGCAGCGGTCACTGTTGTACTATTGTCCAATGACTATTAGCTACTATATACATGTCTGAATATACTATTTCAGCAAGTATATATATATATATATTCCTGTGAAACGAAGAGGCAGTAAACGGACTTCTCATTATTTCGTAATATCAATGTATACAAAGTGTCAGGTTACGAAACATAGTCGGATCTCAACAGGGGTCGTTGCGTGATCCTCCAGTACGACCGTGCAGGTCCTTTTCAAACCCCCCGAAGCAAACTTTAAAAGGG
>NW_014332862.1:2568380-2569328 GCF_000341935.2 Cephus cinctus
GGGGGGGGGGAGGAACAGGATAATGGCCAGAATTGTCCAACGGCGGGAATCACGTGTCGATACAAATTGATTCCGATCGTTTGACTTATTGTTGACTGCACTCTCGCGCTTATTGTGCCAACGGTAATTGATTATTGCGTAAGGTTACGCGACAAAAAAAATGGCGACTAACGTTTACTTTTGCATATGGGAAAAAAATATATATATATATATGTGTGTGTATCAGCGTATTTAAATTGACGTTTGAATGAAACGTCGATGTGGCGTATGGCAATTTCGGTTATACCGTGTGTCCGTTAAATGTCGCGCCTTACTTTGATCTCGCCGAAATCGCTTGTCATACCGAGCGAGTGTCCGGCAATTTCTCGGCTATTTTCGTAAACTTTACGATTCCTCGTGGGCGTCCCGGGACGTGTGCGCGTCGTATAATACTCACGTGTCCCCCTCTCGGTATAGGATACACGAGTTCCCGCATCTACTAATGTATCTTACGGCGGCCGCATGGGACTACGGTACCTCCAGTGCAGTTTACAAGTTTTGCAAATGCATTGGACTGCGAGTACGACGTCGAAAAGATCATCTGTGAGTGTGTATATATATATATATATATTGTATATATAGGTAAGGATTTTGGAGCTTATTAAAAAGATTGACGATCGTCGTGAACGTCGACGTCACAACCAAAGAAGGAAAAAGTGTTCGCGGTACCAGCGAGGAAAAGAGGATTGGAGATGAGGAAGGAAAAAAACGTAATCGAAAAGGACAGAACGAAAGTAATGGGATTTAGCTCGAGGCGTAAAATCGTAATCGATGAAAGGACAGAAGATCAAACGACGAACGTCGGTGAGACTGGTGGCGAGAAGCGACGTCGACGTCGCCGATGAAAGACAGGGGCATTAACGACGCACCGAACGACAATGGACTAGGCAGGAGGGAGGAGGGGGGGGG
>NW_014332862.1:2569395-2570448 GCF_000341935.2 Cephus cinctus
GGGGGGGGGGGTCAGAAGGATACTTTAAAAAATTTTTTTTTTCGACAAACCGGTAGCGGCTCCCGTACAAAGGAGAGTTTCGAGAAAGAATAGCCCTGTCGTCAAACTGATCTACTTTCTCCCCACCTTTCTTCTTACATAGTCACCTCTCTCTCGCTCCCTCGTTCTCGTCCTACGTCTCTTCCCTCGGTTCACCGAGACGCGCGTTCGGATGCTCCACCTCCCTCCCTTTGCTCCGGCTCGCCGAAGCAGGAAGACAATGAAAGGTAAAAGAAAGGGAATGGAAAAAAAAAAAAAAAGAAAACATTAACGGCACAGCTTCCAACCGTGGAAGCCCAAAGAGGACCCGTTAAGGAGGTACTCCCTTAAGGACACTCGTAATACGATGGGAATAGAAGCGCATGAGGTACGAGAGCCAAGGCAAAAAAATAAAGAGAAGCTGCAAAGTTAAGCAAGAAATTGTAATCGGCCGAGATACGCGTGGAGTTATCAGGGATGCACTCTTGAAAGACGTGGTCGGTTAACGTGTGAATGCGGTGGGTCGTATGGCCTTTACCCACCTTGCACCAGAATATCAACCCCTATGGTTCAAGTGGTGGGTAGGAGGCAGCATGGAGGAACGTGAGAATGCAAATTTCGCACCAGCGCCGTGCTTAAATCTCTTATGCGTATATACGTATATATATATATGTATGTCTTATACGTTTATAATATATATATATATATATATATATATATATATATATATATTCTGGTATATACAAAATGACAAACGCTAACGTGGGAAGTCACTCGTAAGTTTTAACGTAGGTGGTCCATTGTCCGCCACCCCTATAGATATACACGGTGTACCTTACGCACCCGTGACAAATCCTTGAATTGCTACCCTGGCGCACTCGTTTGGTGAAACGTCCCTCGAAATTCGCCATAGTCCGTGCAGATGAGGACCCCGGGAACTTACCCCCGGCGAGGAGCCCCATTCGTTATATTACGAAGGGCTGTAGAGATTTTCGTCTACGACGAACCAATTCCACGCTCCGCCGTCTTACCAAG
>NW_014332862.1:2570603-2634110 GCF_000341935.2 Cephus cinctus
GAGCCGTTGGTTGGCATTCCGAAATCCCGTACACACCCACCCTCCCCCCCCTCCGCCCCGAAGGATGCTGCTCTTTTATTTTCTTTTTTCTCTCTTACGCGTGGATTACTCCTGGCAAGGTGTTTTTCTTTCTTTTTCTCTTTCACAAAATAAAAAATGCGAACGACCGATAAGTGCATCCTTGGACGTTTCTCCCCAGGTAGAACTGGACTATAACACGTTCCTCTACTTACTCGCAGACAGGAACCGTACGTAAGATCTTGATATAACCTGCGATACTACTATACGAAGTATATTAGTTTGTGTATATACATAATCTATATATATTATATACATGTATATCTATATATATGTATATGTATATATACACGTACATGTATATATACACGTACCTAGAGACCTGCCGATCTATCTGTATCTTGAGATCGAATCTCGCGCCTCTGCGCCCGGCAACAAAAATCCTTCCTAGTTGATCGCTCGGCTGTGAAGATTCCTCGGTTGTAATTCGAACATTTGTTTTTCACCTTTTGTCAATGTCCGCTCGTGACTCCCGCGGGACAAAGTATTTTCCTCTCCTCCCTCCTCGTCCCACGTCTTCTCATAGCCATCCCAAATACTCGGGGGTCTCCCCCTGTCTCTCTCTCTCTCTCTCTCTCTCTCTCTCATTCCTGCAACGAGTCTCGCTCTCGCGTATCCCAGCCAGGCGAATCCCTGTCCCCGATATATATTCATTTCCACTGGCGATTCATTCGTCCCAACGACTCCGTGGCGTTTCCATAGCCGCGACGGGAAACTGCAGCGACGCCCGTAGTTCGTTTGGCGTCGTCAGGCCTGCAAATTAAAAGGGATCCTGCGGTGCCCGTAGCCCCGTTAACAGAGCCTGAGTGACAGAGAGGGAAAGGGAGGGAGAAACAACAGAAAGAGAGAGAGAGAGAGAGAAAGAGGAAAAAGTGGGGAGTTGGTGGAAGGTACAAAAAAAAAAGGATGAAAGCAAAAAAAAACGAAAAAAGAACTTGAGGAACGGCGAACCGGTGGCCCGTGTGGACTATATATTATATGTATATATGTATATACCGTACCTCCCGTTGGTGCCATATGGCGGCCACGGGGCATAGTTATAAATGCGCGCCCGTGTATATGAATGTTATTGCACTCTATTAAGAGACAGGGCATTACTTTTCGGGACCTAAGGCCCCACTCGTTTCACCTATACGGACGAGAAGAGGCCCCTCGAGGGTCAACGCGAAAACGCGTGGGTAGATCCCACCGATGTACAAACACTCGTGCTGGCTTGCAGTGTGCATATACAGGTATAGGCACTGTCCTTTACTTATTGTTTTAGGAGATTACCAGCGCTATGATTTATCGCGACGCGCACGGGCACTCTTTGTAACGGCGTATATGGCTGGGGAGTGGGGTTGAGAGGAGGATAGATGGATATAGCGAAACCAGTGTTCCCACCCTATATGTACAGTCGAAGAAACGAGCCAGGCCGCCTGGGTCAAAGTGGAATTCACTCGAGTAGGCATATATAATGTCATGCGTGTATGTATGATGGTATGTATACGGGATACTGGGTACTTTATATATATTTGAACGTGTGGCGGGTTTAGGGGTTAGGTGACTTTTACCCCTTTGACTGACAGAGGTCGAGTATTTAGCGACTGAGGTTATAGGTTATGGCGTGTGTGATGATTTAGATTTTTTTTTTTTCGGGGACTTTGGATGGGACGAAGCAATCGATTTGGGAGTGATATGAATTTTTTGTATTTGTGATTTTTTCTCTTTTTTTTTTTTTTTTTTTTTTTTAAGGGGCAATGTCATTTCTTTGCAAATATTGAGTATTTAGTGTCTGAGGTTATCGGAGATTTTAAGGTTATGGCGTGTGCGGTGATTTAGGGGACTTTTTTTGTTACTGGATTTCGAACCAATCGGAGCTGGGAGTTACGATAGAACGATACGGGTTTTTATATGAGTATTTCTTTAGGGGTGCAGTGACGTTGGCCCATGGAAATCGAAGCTGTGTATGCTGACTTAGTCGTAAAATTAGGCGTATTATCTTCAGGCCGATTCACACCGAGGCCCGTGTCGTTCCATCATTTCGGCTCGATGGCTCACAAATGGTCCATCCAGGATCGGCATGGCCAACTCTGCTACGGATGCCCTCGAATAGAGCACCATTCGCCTACGGAGACTTCGTTCGGTAAATTTAAATAATCGGCGGAACAAATCGCCAGAGCCGGGGTGTCAGCTTCACGCTCGAGGAGCCCGTTGGGTGCTTTAACGTCAACGGAGCCGAATCCATGGGAAACCCACGCACAATGCCCAACAAACGAACGTAGAATTATACGTTATTTTCATAAATTTCATTCTTCCTCCGACTGTCTGACGTCGCACACTTTTCGTTACTTATTGAATTCTTAACTCGGATACGAGATTACATTTACGGTACACTGACTTAGAGGCGAGCGGGTGGGTGTTCGGGGGATTATGAGATAATTAATTTTTTGTTTTTCAAGTCTTCTCCATTCTCTCGATCAGTGACGCAATGTTAATTTTCGTAAGAATACTTCCGATTCAAATAAATGATTTGTCATTGCATATAACATATTCCATAAACGAGACTATTTATACGATAACATTACACGAGCCTGACAATTAAGCACAAACACAATAATTTTGTTGTAAATAATTTACAAAATTTTGTATTCAATCGAATTAACGAACGCGTTCCCATGGCTCACTTTGGCGGATTCGCACGAATCGCCACGACGCCCATAAAAATGGCGAATGATCTCGTGTCCCGGTGATCTGGACCCTGAACGAAGCTGGGGTCCGATGATCGGGCGATAGCCATCACGCATTTGAGAGGCGCGGCACGCGTGGCTCTTGCTTACGTCACGCGATTAATTGGATACGAAGAGTCGCGGCTCGATTAATTTATCGAGATTAGCGTGAAGGGAGGCGAAGAGGAGGAAGGGGGGGGGGTTGCCCTTTAATGCACGTGGGCCCACTGCCGCGTGTATACCCCTCACCGAAAGGAAGGCCCCTGCCATATCTCCTGGCTCGATCGGTGGTCACCGGTGGCTTTTTAATACGAATAATCGTAAAACCGGCCGATATCTTTATCATCCGTTTGACGGGGAGAGGAGGCGGCGGCTCGTGCGATGCCTTAATTGGTCCCCGAACGCCGAGATTAAAGCGACGTTCAAGCTCCGACGGTCGCCATCTTTATCGCGAGTTCCACGAGGCTCTCCCGAAAGGTACCTGGAAAGAGTCTAGAATCAGCATTTTAATATCGTCCATATATCTCTTAGGATAAAACAAATATGTACCAGACATCCTTACCGGTTTACTTCGACAGTTTTACTGTACCACTTTGTACCGGCCGATCGCGCTGGGCACGTCCCGAGGTCAGGAGTAAAAATTGCATCCGCCTCGTTATACGCGTAACGCGTATCTGATTAATTAGACTGAGTCGTCCGTGTCTCTAGTTGGCAATATTACAGGGTTGGTAGGCCTAGAACGAAACGGGGCTTGAGGGTCTCGTTGCAAGTTCTTTTTTCTCCCTGCGAGCATCGTCGTGATCCAGTGCGAACGGTACAAACCAGTCTCTAAATAAAGTCACCGTGTAACTCTAGCCAACTTCAGGGCGTTGGGCACTCGCGACTATGCGTCTAAGAAATGGACGTCCGTACGTAGGATAGTTCGATGCTTCGAAGTTTATAGTATCCAGTGTGCTCGCACGCGTATATCCATACGGACAAGGCTTATATAGTAATAACGGCGCTGCCAACTTTGCCGCCAAAATAACTGACTGCGATTTCTTTGCCGGCCCGAGATATATCGTCTTACGACGCCTCCCTAAATCAGGGCCCGTCGATCGTAATGTTCTCCATGTAAATGTAACTCGTGGTAGCAGCAGGCACCGCGGATATAATTCACGCGGAGCCACTAAACACCGCAGGATTCCAATTTACCGTCGGACACGAGGGAGGACGCGTCTGCTCGGCCGTGAAACCGAAGTATCACGAGGACGCCCGAAGACGTGCCCTGGTATACGGAGACGAAAGGCTCTTGGACAAAGGGAAATGCGATCGTTAATGGGGATTTGGCTGGTACGGCTGGATTACAAGAGGATCGTCAGTGCTCCGGAGAGGAAAGATGGTGAAAGCTATGGTAATACGTAATAAGAGCTTTCAAAGGATCCCTGGATATCGAGGATTCTCGTTATACGGTTGGACTGGTTATTAACGTTGCTGGACCACCCGATAGAGGTTGATACGTGGACGGCTACTAATTCGTTAGATATCGAACTGGTAATACCGATAACGTAAAGGCCCTCTGGACCACCGAGACGCGACCTAAGTGCTCTCGATCCTCTTCATTAATTTATATCATTTATCAGGCTTGCACGTAAGTCCGTGATTGGTCCTTGTCGGTTGTTTGGATTTTTTTTTTATTTCAAATTTTCATACGGATACGTCTCTGGATAATGACATTTTTTTTTAATATTTCCAAAAATTTTTTTTAATATACAATCAAGCTACCTGGTACTCAGGATCGTGCGACGACTGTTCTGAACTCTGAGGTCGGATCGTCTTTGGCGTTCAGGAGTTCGGGAGGAGCCCTGGTAGTAAAGGAGGGAATCGCGTGGTGGGGAAAAAAAAAAATATATATTAAGTAACAAGGGTGCGGGTAGTTTTTGCGGGTTCATAAATTCGGCACGACTGCATATCCAATCATGGTAAATGATTTATACGGAGGCCGTCTTGTGTAGCCACCATAATATCTGCCTATAACGTATATCACGCGTTAGATGGATATGGACTCTCTTACCTTGCCGATACATGGTACACGTGTACGTCTACGAGAACAAAAGAACGTGAAAATTAAGAACTTCGTGATACAGTATCACTGATAGTCTTGTCTTTGAAATTGAGAACTTTATTATATCGAGGTACTGGCCATGTAAGTGACACACTACGTACGTATATAATAATTTAATATATTTAATTGAATTTCACACCATCTTCCATAACGCGGATGGATCGTCTTAGCCATTATTGAAAATTCATTTGACAACTCGCTGCGTAACGTTGATTGGACCAATTTTGGGAGCAGTCCACGTGGGCCTGTTCACTTTTATAGGCCCATTCCTTCGCTCGACCAATTGAGACGTCGTCCTTCTCGGAACGCGAAGAAGGAAGTCAAACTGACGGCAGTCGAATTTACACCGTCATTCTTTCTATACGGTGGTGCCATCAAGTTTTAAGCCATTAATTTATCTCCTGTTCACTTTGAAGATATTTTCTTGGGCTGCGGAGGGGGGGGGGATACTTAAAAAGAGAGAAAAACAGGAAACTGGAACGAGACCACTCTTTACGTGTCCAGCCAATTATTAAACAAGCATACGTGTAACTGTATGAAAGTTTGAACTTTTTTTTCGCTTTGAATCCTTTTTTATCTCAAAGGATACAACGATTAACTAATCATTAGACGAATGATTTACATCCCAAGCTGTAACGTGTGCATCCAATGGATCCACCCATTTCTATATCCACCCATTGTGTGTATATATATACATACAGTATACTGCACCTATGGGAATGCAAGATGCCACCGTGCTTATCTCTTTGCTTTATTTTTCCACGCCGTATGTATCTTCCTTTGCATCGAATGCGTAGCTCGAACTGTAAAAGGGCCTTGGCGAAGGTTCCGCAGACATGTGGGATATTTAGGACATCTCGCTATCCGGTTAGCAGGATTTATAGCCAGGCAATGCATTTAGATAAAAGCAAAGCACTGCGTTTGCGCCCATTTGCAATCCGCCGTAAGCCCGAAACGGGAGAGACTGAAATTTTTGTCTTGCGTACCATAAGATTCCTTGAATATTTCTTAGACCCTTAAAATAACAAAAATTAAAGAAAAAAAAAAATACAAACATTTACCCAAACTCATACTTACTTAGATTATTTATGTTGGACAATTTAATAAAAAAACTCACTTGCCAAATTTTCATCGCGAAATTAACCCTTTGCACTCGACTATCTCCTCTCAGGCAGCAAAATAATTGATTAATTAATCATCTAAAGTAACATTGACTACTCGATTACTAACGATGATCGTGTCTGCAAATGATAACCGAGCTTCCACTTTGAGTGTCAAGTGAAAGTATATGGATTTGTGCAGCGAGCAGGATCCATGTCGATATTTCATTAATCGCAAGCGGCATGTTATCTCCTGGAAGACTCCATTACTGTATCCGCATGTACCAATAATTCAACAAGTATACATACTATACATATATATAATATGCGAATACGTATATGCTGACTTTATACAGTAAGAATATAAAAATGAACGTCATTACTTACCTTAACTAAAACGCGTGCGCGTCGCATGGGTGTAAAATACTTGAGCGCCATTTTAAATTGCGCAACTACCCGTATGTTCAACTTACATTAGTATACACCTATATATATATATACTTTTATTGCAAAATCTTGCATTCGAATGGACGATCGCGAGGGACTGTATATATATATATTCATGTATATCTAAACTAACTCATCGTAACCGATCACGTGGAACGACACGAAGAGAGATGATTTAACGAGGGCCCCGATAACCATGGTACGGGAGTCAGCACTGGTGATAATTTCCGTAAATTCCATTGAATTCGCTTTAACGGAATTCCAGCTGTTACCGTGCCCATGCCGATTGCGATAATTCCAGATACCACGAATAGTCTTGGTTTTATGGAAGGGATCTGTGTAGTCGATATAAAATCTTTCTCACGGGTGTACCAGCGCGGATTGAAATACTCTGTAGAATTAATAACGGTACTACAAAATTGATAAAGGTATTAGAATATCGATGGAAAAATCAGCGGGGTTACGAGAATAATTAATTATCAGGAATAAATAATATAACAATTTACCTGGAGCCTTTCGAATTTTTGTCACGTTACTAATTCCTTTGATTTTGTGTTGGCAGTCGTGGCGATTTCTAGAATCGATTGTACATACTTGTAACGCAACGCGGTAACAAGTTATTGGAAGCCATATAGGCAACGAGATCAAACGATGTTAACATCGTTCAATCGATTCTGCAAGATCGATACTCGATCCTTATCCAGACCCAGGAGTCTGCGAAAACTTGCTGAACTTGACTCACACAGTCTGTACACTGAGTATGTATATTCCAGTACTTCTAGATTTTCATAAAACACGGTGTTCACGATGCTTTAATACCTTTTAGAGAGCCATGAAATGGTCCATGGTTATTTCACGGATGAGATAAACTAAGAATGAAATCTGTTCTGCGCATAAGCATTTGTCGTTGCGTGCAATGCGCTAGGGAATAATTTAATAGGTTATGTAACCCACTAGAGGACTCGTTGGCATATTCGCGGTACTTATGCATTCAGTACAAGAAAGGTCTTATTCTCATTGCGCGAAATGAAGTGTAAGAGGTCGCTTTGAAGCATTCAACAATCAACATGCAGGTTGCGGTGCGCATTAAATGGCGTCCGATTCGTTTCGCTCAAGCCAGTGAGACAATGACGGCACTAAGAATAAATGTAACGCAACACATACCGAACGTTGATATCTCGGGTTCCTTGGAAATTCGTATCGTATCATTTAGTGTCACGTACCTCGTCCAAGAGAATCCTGCAGCTTTCGTTATAAGTACAAATCGAGAAAGGGTGGTTAAACTTTCTTGAATTCGACAGGCGACATTACAGTCTACGATTCAGGTTCGATTCGTTCGTTTCACTCGTTAAACTTCACTTGCCTATATTCCCCGAGAACGTTTTTTGTTTTGTTTCTACCTTTTGCTAACACTCGTATCGTATAACCACCATATTGTCCACTGAGAACGGCGTATCGCGAGAAACATTTGTTCTCGTTACACGGCCAGTCAAACCCACGACTCCATCTTGAACACCCAGCTTTTCTGTAACAGCCCGTGAACTCAGCCACGCCAACGCGATTTCGTCTGCTCTCTTCGTGCCTAGTGACAATATCCTAGTGACAACAATACGTTGGTAACACTGGTGCGCGGTAGATCTTACCTCGTTAGAATTAGCAGTGAATTCTTCTAGTGACCTTTTTGAACTCAAGTAACTAGGAGAAATCTACTCGTACGACTTGTTTCGTTTTATTGGATTGTATTGTCATTCCGTAATAGAAACGAAGAAACGTAACCGTTTACGTTAGCAATGGCGGATCGATTGCCCCGTTCACTTCCGTCGACGGTCTGTTAGTTATTAGTCACATCGAAGGTCAATTTCTCGGTCACGACGTTCTTTACCTCCAGCCAGCAATATGCCTGCCAGCAACGTAGCAATCACGATTCTTAGCCTACGAGATGGCGTACGATATAAATTCGTGTCCAGATTGCGGAACCTGAACGGGCAAACTTAAACGACATTGGAAATGCTTCGAGAATCACGAATGCTCATTCGAGACACGAGGAGTGGTGATTTTTTAAATCTCTCTATGAGATTTAACCTACAGTGTATCTGGACTAGGTGGATAATCATTTTCTAAGGTAAAGACTTTCGTAAATTCCCGATTATAATAATCTTAAACTGTTTCAAAGCTCACAAGCAATCTGCACGCATTTGAACGTTACGTATTAGCATGCTACGACAATGCACCGTATAATACAGAATAGTAAGATTTATTAAGCTGCGGAAGGTGTGGTAATTATATGCACCAGATAAAGATTGCTTGCGCTTAAAAACGACTCGCAGCTAGACTCATAGATATTTATGCATGACGTAGTTCTCTAGTTAAAGCATCTCTAGTTAAAAGAAAAAATGACAATTATTACTGCGAATCATTTGCATTTTAATTAACAGTTTCCTATGTACTGTATGAACGTCTGGATACACGTGTGTTAACTAACGCGTTCAATGTGTCTCGCCAGGGAATTAATAACAATAGCATTCAATCGTTAGCCTGTCTGTAATAAATTATTCTTCGCGTCGTTTTATCTGCTCGCAAGAACACCGTAGGTTAGCAAATCAGGAAAATGTTTCTTGCACGAGATAAAGAGAGAAATCGACGGAGATCAAAAGAGACGTACTGAGAGACTGAGCCTTCTCGTGGCAATGACTAGAATAGCCAGTGATACTAATTAAGAATTTAACGGTACTTTATCCCGCATGTGCATCAGCGAGGCACCAGCAATTACCACATCGACATTATACGTACCTTCTTGAGCACTCGGAGCTGAAGGAATTCCGCAAGATTAATCCTTACCGGTCGTTACTATAGTTTCAGAATCGAGTTTGATGCTGGCAACATGGCGACAAGAAACCCCGCGGACTGGAATTCGTGATTCCCTACGGGAGACGTTGAAATTGTCTTTTATTCTTATGTTTTAATTATCAATATAAAATCTTTTTTTTTGACTAATTATCACTGGAGGATGAATAATCAAATCCATCATATATATATATGTGGTGTCTAACGTGTACGTGGGCTGTTTTTAGAGTTAAGGGATAAGGATAACGTCATATTCTTCTGTCTTGAAAATCTTTATGCAGCTTTTCGTCTGGACACGTCCATAAGATTTCTGCGAGGGTGTCGTTACTTCGGAAGGCCGCACCTGGTGCGATATTCCCTATAATTATAGCACCATTATTTTACCGCATCATTATTTTGAATTACTGGTCTACCTGGATCATACGAACTCTCTTGCTCGATCACTTTCTTGGCTGCTTCGTTCCCTGCCTGAATTTACTTGCTTGGTTAGCTGCTCGCTACGATGAGTGTAATACGTGACCGTGATGGACCACGACATCCATGCACGTTTCTGCACTTATTCTCTGTGCGGTTGCACGTGTGTTTGCTACGTGTATCGCAGAGCCTGGATTTCATCCATCCAGTGCCGGAAGATGCGTCCAAAGCGTACGGTCATCCTCTGGAATGAAATTTGAAAAGGATTTAACCTCGTGAGATCTAAGATTTTTCCTTTTCTTTTCTAACCCCATTTTCGTACAATTAAAATTTGAAAATCGTTATATAATTTTGAGTAGAGCATCGTTATGGTGGTTTATAGGATAAATTTATAGCTGGACAATTTTGAAATAAACGTATATCAATGGTATGGTCCATGGCAACAATGACTTGAAGGAAAATAATTTGTTTTTTTCTTACATTTTTGGTAATTTTTAATTTGCTCGGCTCAATTAAAAGCTCAGTCTGGGCCACACCTGCCTGTCCGAGGAACGCGTAAAGGGCAAGTAGAGTAAAAAAAAGTGCCAAGGGATAGGATGAGTGCATGTTGAATGCACTCATTAAATGGGCGCGGCATCGCTCTGCCAGATAACCGACAACCAGCAATATTATCGCACGTCTTCAATATATACAGGTTTCTCCAGCTTGAACGTGCTCGTTATCAGATTTGACAGCTGTCATACTACGATCGTTGTGTTTACGTATTACGTCAAAAAAACCATTTTAACAGTGCTAATAATATTTTTAATATACAGAAAATGAAAAAAACGAAAAAAATCATCTCGCGCATTAGAAATCATTAAAAAATCATCGTCACTCAAAGTAATACTTCAACAGAGTTAAATTTATCAAATTTAAGATCGCCTGTATGTCTGTCTCTCTTTTAAGCACTGCAATGCCTATTACTCCATCTCTCCCACTCACGGCAGGTATAGAAAAAACTTGAAAAATCGAAAAATTCAAACTCTCATCAATCAATCAATTTCGGCGTATCGTCAGTAATAATTAATGATCATCATTAATAAACAATTATACTCCACACGTGAAATCAAACAAGTACGTTCCAACTGGATAGACCTGTACATACACAATATAAAATTGTGAATAATCTCATCTAAGCGGGCTACGATCGATGGATACACGTATAAGGAGTACACGTATAAGGATCATCAGACTCATCTAAGATGGACGATCCTAATGAGAAGATTTTCTACCCATGATAACAAGATGCGTATCAAGACGAAAATCTTTGAGGAGTAATTTTCGCTGATACATTTATTTTTAAATTCTCATACAAGCAAGAAATCAATGATTCCAACGAATCTTCATGTTCAGAATCTTCGGTAATGACTTTCTGCCCTTTTTCCTGCTTCATCCTCCCCTCGACCTTTTCTGTCTCATTGTAATCTCAGGCCAGAAATTCGTGAGCAGCCAACCCAGTTGCATCAGGTTAGCCTAGGTCCAAAACACCGGTATCCTTAGACGTACCATTCGGCAGGCGTCTCCGTGCCTAATTTAAGGTGAAATATCGTGGTCCACGCCGATGGTGATTCTTATCTAAAGTGTATAATTATGTAGGCAGCCGCACCGATACCAAAAAGAATCGAGTGAGGACACTGCTTGTAGTAGCCCACATTTTCTTTTTTTTTTTCTCCTTAAAACCCGTATACCATAGGTACTACATACAAGTCCTCAATATATCAAGAACCTCTTTCCGGCGACGCCATTTTTGAAGCATAATCTTTAATTTATAGGTATTGATCTTTGTATACGTTAAACTGATCGGTGGTCACTCTTCCGTATTATTAGAAAGATATTTATTTATTATTGTCGCACGTCCGCTCGTCGATCCTTTCACGAAATATCGAATATTCGTATGGAAAGTGGTAACGTATATGACATAAACGAAAACCCAACCTAACCTTAGTTAATGAAATTTTAAGACTGCTTTAAGACACTTTTGAATTTACGTCATGGGCGCGGCTAAAATCGTTCGACCGAATACGCGGCTTAACGGAAGCCTTTGTCGTGCCGCCAGAATTGAATTTTCTATTAACTTTCATAAGCGAACGTTAAACGCGACTAAAAGACGGGAATTCACTTAACTATAGGCGGATACTGGTTATTCAGTATTTTAGTAAAAAAAAATAAATAAATTGAAAACTATAAGAACTCCATATATATCTTACTGGAAGCACTGATTTACTGTCTATGTAACGCGCGTAAAAGTGCCTTTTAACGACTGCTAGGAATGATAAAGATTTAATCGAGATGATGATCAGCCGTAGAGGATGGTCTAATGAATTTTTGTTCTCTAATCCCTAAGAAACGTGGTTTTCGTATATTACGAAATATAACTGCCGTGAGGTTAATGCGTATAGGATACCTACGCTCGTAAAGAATATACCGATGCCAACCTTAGATAAATGAACCGTGGTGCGCGAACCTTAGTAATTTACCGCGATAACATGGATCGGTGGATTCGAATTTTAAACTGGGTGTCGAAATCATTAACCTTATTCTATATTGGACGTCTGAACCTGTCGGCTACGGGAGAGATAGGATCTCTTGCAGTCAATCACGTACCGCGTCAGTATTTGACTTTGTGCGTCTTCTGAAAATCGATTATTTTTCATTAAAAGTAACTAGGGTAAAAAATATCCAACGTCGCTGCGGTATAGCTTTCCTAAGCTAACGTGTAGTAGGAAGTCGGGAAGATCGAATTCGTGTTCCCGAAGGATCGACGACCTCGCTGGCGCCTAAAATCGTAAAACCCAGGCTGGACGGCGATCGAGAAACTTTAGGAAATAGAACAGCTGCCTTATTAAGGGATAACGTTAAATCCATTAATTGATACTAATTGATCCAAGCTTCGATCGGCGACTAGGGAAGATTTCTTTGATCCGAGAAGAAATTCTTTGAAAAATTCGAACCGACGTTTTAAGATTTTCTAACGTGCTCTATGGACCTTACCTAATTGACTAACCCCATATAATTTTGTATATTGCAGAAACGTGGGTTATCAAAAGTTTCCTCAGTTGGAGGCTATGCGCGCCCTGGAGGTTTATGAAGTGGGTGCTTCGCCTGTGTGCACCGGGCTTAAAGGATTGTCACAAGGACAGGGAAAACTTTGTCAGCTTTCTCAGGATCATATGCCGAGCGTGGCGAGAGGAGCGAAAGCAGGTATTGCTGAATGCCAGCATCAGTTCCGAGATAGAAGATGGAATTGCTCTACGGTGGACGACGGGACTGTTTTTGGACCAGTTCTCGGTATAGGTATGTATATTCTATAAACTTGTCATAGGTAAAGGACAAAATGAAATCAGGATACCAAAGGTGTGAAAACGTAACCGGACAACTAGTAAGGCGAAGTACAGTGGAATATATACATATGCACGCACGTCCTAACACGAGTTCAGAATGGGAAGATTCGGTGTGAACGAAGCCGCAGGACGTCCCACCTTGCTTTACCTTTCCGGTGCAGGATGTCGGCATCGCACGCCAAGATCAAAGGACCCAGCATCTTCCTCGTGCCTTATGTATTACGTTTCATTCCCCGCGTTTCGTGTCTCGCTGCAATCGCGGCCATTGTCTTGTCCATGCGTCCTCCACGTAGCAGCACCGTGCACGCGCAACTTCACGACGTCCAAAAGGACGCCGTGCCATTCTGCACGCAACTTCAGCACATTGGACATCCTACGTTCCTCTTACTCGTACAATTCTCGACCAAGTCAAACGATACACCCGTCCGTGCACGATGCAAGAGACAACAAGATAAAATATCGAAAGGTCAAAGTTATCTACAATGAAACCAACGAAAATTGCCACGTTCCACGCATAAGAGTGCTTCAAGTGGGACATTAAGGATTCGCGTGAAAAGATCCTTCCGTCCGGCAAGTGAAACCCGGAAGTCGTCGAACCGGTTCGTCTCGCGGCCAATAATTGTCAAAAAATAAAAGTAGTGAGAAAATCAAAAATCCAAAAAAAAAAAGTGATCGGTGCAAGAAAAAAAAAAATGTTTTCTCTCTCAAGCACATATATCTGCTTCCGTCCTGAGGACGTTCGTCATATTTTCTCCGCGCTAGTGAATGACAGGGAGTTTTGGCCCGACGCGCGCGCACCCTTCCGCAACGGAGGAAAGGCCGGGGGTGCCAAGAAGTTTCGTTGCATATTTATGCGGTTGCAGGGGCTGAAAGTGTGGCACAATGGAAGAGCTACGTGTGCCGCTGACAATTAAAGTGTTATTAATAGCTCCTCGTGTCTGCACTCGTATTCCCTTGCATCCACGAGTAACCCTCCGGGTTCTTCCCTAACCCCCATAACCTCATCCTGTCCCGTCGTGACGACACCCTCTCACACTCCCTCGTCATCGTCCTCCCCTTCCTTCCCTTCTTTCTCCCCTGGCCATCCCTTTTCCTCCACCTTACACTCAGCCGCGGGCCCCGGCGTAAGTAATTCGATCATTCGCTTAATAAATCAAAGCCTGTCCTTGCCAACCTTGCTGTTCTATGCAACTACCCAAATGTCATTCCCAATGAGCGACGCCTGCCTATTCTCACGGTGCAATCGCGCCCATCGATATCATACGGAAAAATGCATCCAACCGCGTGCGACTCGGTGATGGATAACAAAATCCTGCCAATAAACCCACTCGCTGACGGCGCCAATATTTTTCTTTATCTTTTTTTGAAGCTGTCAATTCTTCGCTCTCTCTCTCTCTCTCGGCTGTATGCAACTGTCGAACGTGAGCATAGGCATGTCGTTATGTATGGCTACTTGCTGCTTCTCAATCCTTTGAGATCAGTCGAGGGCGATTAAACGCTTTGGCAAATGAGCGAAACCAGTCGCGAGATAACGCGCTTACTATCTGTCTTTCGTTCACGTGGGTGTTATCAATCTTTTACGTCTTTGTATTATTTTCAGCCAGTAGAGAAACTGCATTCGTACATGCAGTCGCAGCTGCTGGTGTCGTGTACTCCGTAAGCCGTGCCTGTAGGGATGGACAGTTGTCGTCCTGCGGATGTTCAAGAAGTGGGAGACCCAGAGATCTCAATCGGGAGTGGATTTGGGGTGGATGCGGCGACAACCTTGAATATGGTTACAAGTGAGTATATTGGGTATATTTTATATAATTTTTTTTAGCAGAATTTTCATTTGGAATTCAATACCGATGCTTTGGAGATAGTGCATCTTTCTTTCACAGCGAATAGTCAGGTAGACTTTTTTGACTAATTAATGTCGTTCAGGATTTTTTTTTTTTTTTTTTTTTTTTTTTTTTTTTTTTTTTTTTTTTTTTTTTTTTTTTTTTTTTTTTTTTTTTTTTTTTTTTTAAAAAAAGGACAGCAAGTCGTTTGTCTCTTTATACGTAATTTCACCCTCGATATTTTCTACGCGTTACGAATTCCAGACTCGGCGCCCTCGAATTTCGTGGCGAGCGAGGTAAATTTATCGTCACTTCCCACCTGGGCACCTTTATTGTTTCCATTCTCGGCCCTTTTAAAATTTATGCCGACTTTTTATGACCGTATCGGTAACGCCCACGCGTGTAATGTCTGTACTTGGAAATTTATACTTTAACGGTACAATGAGAATTTTCATATTCCAATACGTTTATGGAACAGTGCGCCATCTAGCCGGACGCAGAACGAACGTAAATTATAGGTAAATCATTATTATATACTCATTACTGTAGTCGTAACGAGCCGTGTTAATTCACTTCGTACTACAATAACATTAAGCAAACGTTTGATTGAACATTCGTTCAGTCGTTGTACATATAAATACCTACGGTAATAAGCAAATAGAATGACAATGAAAATGCTTATACAATTTCACGAGGCTCTGATACAGTCGACCCCTCGTACAGGGAAAGATAGTTTATTTCTACGTCATTGACCAATTAATCAATGGAAAGGTATCAATCCCATCGAAGGATGGTCGATGGAAAATCATGCCGGCTCATCCATTGTAAATTCGACACGCACTGTGATTCATGCGGCGTCCAAGGGATGCCGAATAAATAATCCGAGTATCGTAGCTATCGCTAGAAGATTCTGTAAATAGTATGAAATGAAAAAAGTATTTTTAACGTATTTTATACAAATATATATTTTATCATATAACCAATTCCTGTATTTATAATTAATCTCGGTGATATCGCCAGTGAATGGAATTCCTTAAGAATAGATTCCGGCTGCTGAATCTATAGTCGATTAATCTCTTTGAAATAATGACATAAAGAGGAATTGTAACGCGTTCACGGGCCAATAAAAAATAGATAAATAAGCCAATCACCAGTGTCATGAGAAACGAGCTGCTCGACCTCCTGAAATTCTATCCATCGAGTGGTACACTCTACGTGACATCTCTATCTTGCATTCCTAGAGATCATGCTCGGATGCTGTGGCCTCAGTTGGCTCCGCATATAAACATCTGTATCTATCCGCGTCATCCAATGAAAAAAAAAAAAGAAAGATCATAATTGAGACGATAGGCAAGAAAAACAACTGTCACGATGACAGCCTGCAACTTTCCAATACAGAAACAATAATAGAACTCATTTCCCTTTGGACAATGCAGATCAAACGACTGCAACCGACACGTGGATAAAGATTTACCTAATCTCGGATAGGGTTGCTGATCGATTTATCAGGATTCCTTAGAAATCCAAAAAAAGAGGATGAACAGCTTGTCGGATTATATAAGGCGGGTTGCACCCCTTACTATTTCTCATGGTGCAAGGAGGGTGAATTCCAAGAGGGTACGGTCTGCCTGGCGCAGCTTCCTTCAGTAAATTTCTGTCCGATGATGGGATCAAGAAAATCGTATAAGTCACCAAAAGACGGTACAACAACGAAAACCCATTGCGTATACATATATTTTCTTGTCATTTAAGATTCACTCAAGCATTCGTGGACGTGAGGGAGCGAGAGAGAAGCTTCAAGAGAGGAAGCAGAGAGCAAGGCAGGAGTCTAATGAATCTTCACAATAACGAAGCTGGCCGTAGGGTAAGTTTGACTAATTAATCATACATCATCAGAGCCATCATTACCAAGCATCGATTCTATTCAATGATGTCGGATTAGAGAACCAACAAAAAAATTCTTCCTGTACCAGACACTGAACAGTTTAAATTCACATAATTGATAATCGTTCTTTTATTGCCTACCGTCGGTCCACTGTCCACGCAAATGACCTCTGACCCCATTTCTTTCACGTCACAAACTTTGCCCAGTCAACCAGTAACCAATGCCAATTTTTTACGTCCCCAATAATTTCTCGCTGGGTATAACAATCCTAAATGAACGTCGATTGTCTCCATTTAACCGCACAACCGTCATCAATTCCTTCCCGATGTCCACCGTTTACAGTAACGATCGCAGTACGCTTATCCCATGAGATATATCCACAGCATCCACTTCCTCGTCCCGATCGGCAACCATCTACGCCCGAGTAACGTACGATAAGTTTAATCGACGTTAGGTAAGATCGTGTGCCCGGCCATCTGGATCGTTCGGCTGTACACGAGGAATACGTTAAAATACGTTAACACGGGTTCTCCCACGGGACTCTACGAGTCAAGATCATTAATCATGGTTCCCAGTACGTCACTCCGTCCATCGGTTACATCCGTAACGTGGGTGGTGATCCACGTGATTCGAACGGGCAGCGATCTCAGACAATAGGATCGTGGATCTGATCTTGGCTTTGTTTTGAGTCCTCATGCATCAGCCATACGATACGACACGATACTATACGATACCACCTTCACAATGCGATACGATACAAGCCGTACAAGTTCAACTCAGGCTGACTGGTTATGACCTATGCTTTTTTTGGGGTTCTAATACAGCACACTTAAAAAGAGTTCCGTAGCCGTGCGTTGGCACTGGGTCTGATTAGTGGTGAGAAGAAGATAATAAAAAATCACTGGGTACGTTGAATACTTAAAAGCCAAAAAAAAAATCTCGAGCCATCCTTAATATCTTCTATATGGTCTAACCAGGAGTTTCTATGTTACGTCATAAATCCTACATAACACTCCGCGTCTTAGCGACACGCATAAGCACTTGACGAGTTGTATTCCTTTTTTTTTTGTTATTCTCTTCCTTTTTCTTCTTGCTCCTTCTAGCTCGTACCGACAACCGGTCCGTCGTTAGGCAGCCTCCAGTTTACGAGCCGCAAACGTTCAATGGAAATTTTCTGATAAGCTGAAATCAAGGCAGCTTCCATAAGGACCGCTTTACGTGTCTTAAAGGTTATACCTTTGTTATCTCACTGAATATGGTTAATGAGTTGCGAAAAGAAAAAAAGAAAAATAATAATTTAATACAACAAGTGTAATACACAGTGCCGCCGGTTTCTACTTTTACATTGAGTCGTCAGGTGGCTCGCGGCATAGAGGTATAAATCACACGTCATTCCAGTCATATGTAAATGTCCGCTAAGTCTATGCTGACTCTACCAAAGTGTTCCACAAATCGTAACTTCATGCTCCGAGCCAGGAGCAGCGTTATCGTTGATTGATAATCCCTGCCGGTTATAAGGTTTAACCTTATCTCGTTTTGGATTTTTTTAAAAATCGTACCTAGATACAAGCACGCACGGTCGCCTCAATCAAGTCGTGCGATAGACGAAAGTTTCACCAGTAGAATATATCAATTAGCACGTGAAAATAATTTTGGGAAAAAAATAAAAAAATAAAATTCCGTAAAAGAAACATCTGTCCGTGATAAATCTCGGGTGCATTCATACGTCCTATTATCTTCCCATACGTACGGGTTAACTGTTGTCCATCCCTGTTCCTGCAACATTGTTCATGGCCAATGTAGAACACAGACCATTATCAACGTGACCAGAAGATATCTGATTATGTAAATGGCCACGAATTTGCATACAAATTGTAGCTAATATATTTACTCTTCATTACTACCCCACTGTGTGCATGCACTTGAAATCTCTTTCCATCCCGAATTTAAATCACTCATCTCACGCATGCGTGCATATACTATATATATATATATATATATACACATACGCGTGCCCTTGTATCCTACTCTTTTTTACCCCTTTACATACACACGGTGTACAATCTATTAAACAATAATTGAAGGGCAATCAATTCCTCTCTTTTTCATACGAGGTAAGCGTATATGGACGTATATACAGATATACGTGTATATATATATATATACCGAACCAGTTTTACTAAATGGATACAGCATCTGTTTCTTTGACATTCTCACTGTCTTCTTTCTTTCCTTAACTCCCTCTCTCGTATGCATTCTTCGCGAACCAGACTCCCATTAGCACTGTCATATTCCGTGGCAAGTGTATGCGCACTGCTGAGTGCGCAAGAAAGTGGAAGAAAATGGTACCGACAGTAGGTATAATTCTCGTTGAACTCTCCGCTCTGGAAGCCGTCGCCATTTTCACCAGCGACAGCATTAGTTTAGCTGTAAATAGTGAAACGTCCTCTTAACGCGACGCCCATCAAGGAACTTCTATTAAATCTATGAATTATACATGTGCAACCTTCAGATGATAAAATACAGGTAACCCTTATTGCCATCCTTATTGCCGCCTCGTGACGCCCTAACCTGTAAACGTTACTCGTAACCGCGATGCCATGCGTCCCTTACACTCCTGTCTCTGTCCACGTACCTGCAAGACTTTACTTATATTACAATTTAAACTGCAATATCGAACGCGTCTTAAATCCTATTGTCTTGATAAATCTTACATAGAGTATATAAATTGGTACACGTGTCTCCTAGCGGGGTTTACTTGCTTTTGCAATAGGCTGCGCTCGGTATTTATTAGTCCTTTATGCGATATCACAAACGGCTTACCCATGATGCAATTGGCGACACGTAATACAAATATTAATAGAATGCACGTATTTAGTATCGATTCGCAAAGATATTATGTTACGATTATGTTTATAGGACGGACAGAGTATCATTCCCTAATGATTTTCATTCCAGTCATTTATACACACGGGTTGGCATCTTTAATGATCATAGCTCAGTAAGTGAGACTGTCTTAGCTGTTAGGTACGAGCTAGAATTGCGAATTGATTCGTCGCTTAATTAACTTTATTATGCTTACTTTAACGAGTCTCGAAGAAATTCTACGTAAACTGGTATATGCTGGATTACTATTTGAAGGAGAATCAGGTGTTGGCTTATTCGAGGAATTGAACTGTTACCAGTCTCTGGATACGTACTTGCTGCACCAGTCGATTGAACAACACGATGTACGCTCGTCTTAATAATAACGATTATCACTGATGAGGTGATTTACTTTGACTCTGGTCTATAATTAACGCTGTTGCTTGCGACTATTAATTAGATATTGGTTTACCGTTTTATTGGTATTACAAAAAAAAAAATTGATTTTTCACTCTGATTATCATATCTACAGATTCAGTCGTGTGGTCTTGACGTTCGATTAATTAATTAAGGACCATCCTCGTGATGTCTACTTAATTACGACTTTAGGACCGAATCAAGATGGACGCCTAACACGATAACTTCTTGCTCCCGGATAGAATGACTATATATAGTATGTACTATGCTGCTAGGTATATCGATTCTGAGAGCGAAAGAATTTTTCAATGAGATACTTTACGTACACTGGGCTCTGAACGGAGGCACTTTATACTTGGTTGGTTCCCATGCTCGAAACGTGAATTGAACCTGGGAGTTCGATAAAGCCGATTTCATTGCGGTATATCCTTAATTAGTCGGCTTTGTAGCTGCCACGATCTCTTCTGAGCTTTCTGTGGTCAAGCGTGATCGCGCCTTGCAATAAGCCACGTGGTTTTCAACCAGTAAAAGTTTCATACGGAATATTCGTGCGTGTGGTTAAAAAACAATGATCTGTCAGATAGAGAAAATTTTGCATCGATCGATAAATTTCTCTTACAGGTATCATTACCTGTTGATCGTTTCCAAGATCGCTCCGAAGGATTCCTGTTACATGCCTAACCTTAAATTATGCCGATCCTCGATCGTTATTGAATCGATTATCTCAAACACTTGCACAGTATAGAGCCAGGATCAGTGAACGTTATAAAATACCTTAATCTTCTTCCAGGCGGTCATCAAAAGGTCTAAAGTGACTTGCAAGTGTCATGGCGTGTCCGGAAGCTGCAGTCTAATCACCTGCTGGCAGCAGCTCGCTTCCTTCCGGGAAATAGGTAAGTTTTTCATAAGTCCGACACTGGAAAAACCAAAGTGTAATTTAAATATGTCTCAATTTTATTTTTAGTAACAACAATCATGCTACAGTACCCTACCTCTTTTTTTTTTTTAATTAATTACCAGCGAATCATTGTCAAAGCCTTTTACACTTGCGCATACCTCAATTAGCTTGAAATACCATTAATGGGCTTTGTAAGCCATACCATACGTATACAGCCGTGAGCCGTGCACTGTGGTAACGCTGTGAAAAATCTTCTCCATTTCATAAACATCGCCGTGTTGATTAAGAATTCAAGTCGCACCCAAGAAGTGTTCGTCGTAATCTAAACAAGTCTTTTAATTACCTATCGTGAACCAAACGATGACTCCAACCATTGGTGACCGTAGGGTTGAGACGAACGTATACGAGTCCACGATGCTTCACGTGGTTATCGTATTATGGTTTTATGGGACATTCGAGCGATACTAAAGAATAACTTCGGAAGGTACGTAAGGAGACGTCTTTCCTCTTACACGCCATACCCCCTTACACGTGTATACGTTTCTCAGTCTGGATAACCCGCCGTGTCTTTTTGTGTTAATTAGAGGTCCAAGTCAATTGTGCAACGGGGATAGTTACCTTAAGCTCGAGCATAAATATATGTTTGATGCCGGGGTTCATTGACTCCTGGGTTTACGAGATAACCGACTGGCAGACCATCTTTCCGATTATATTTTATCATCGAGGTTCGGTCATACCTGATACATCCAATAGCTGAATCGACTTGTCTTCAATTTAGTTACGCTTGCAGGCCTTATGGAAAATCACGTAGTGTCCGGGTTACTTATGTTTACGAGGGTGAGAATGAACTGGGAAAGAAAAATAGTAATTTAGCATAGAAGCCGAGTAGATTAATTTTTCTTTTTTTCTTATCCATACAATTTTTCAATCTAGTACGTATACGTATAGTCCGTTTCTTATTTACCTATTTCCTTTCGACCCTTTAACCAACTTATTTCAGCTATTTGATTTCTGCAATATTTCGCAATTTCGACTGGCACCCACTGTATGAGAATAACTGTACTATTATCATTATGTGCATATGCTAATTTTGAGTATGCAACGATCAAGAGTTTTGTATATATGTCAGACGCGCTGCACAGCTGGGACTGTACATTCTCGTTGCGTATATGGAATGCCGATACATTGATATACGCAATTTCTCATCCATAGGTATGTACAGTGCTGAGCAGGCTGAGGTAGGCTTCTTGTATTTTCTGTCATTAAATAATGGGCAGGGCCTTTTTTCTCTTCTTCCTCTTCTCATTGTCGCAGGTATCCTTTAGACTTGGAAAATTCGCACGGTCAGTACAGCTTCCGTTAGCCCCGTGCACTTCTGACAGATCCAACGGCAGGACTCCCAATGATTTGCCACGCCTACGTCGACTGGTGTAGAACGTAATGATGTCTGTTGTAAGGAAGCATTGCCTTTCGAAAGGTGCGCTGCGGCGTCCCGATAATTATTATAAATGTACCTGGCTCCTTACCTCCACGAAAACGCTTGAACGGTTAAACGCTACAGGGCATTTCAAGAATCATCGTATGTACAAGCAAGCAGAGTCATTATCCTTGCGGTGTAACGTTTCTTGAAGAGATTGTCTTTACCCGTGGCTTTTAAGTAGCAGCTTCATTCCGTTACTTTATGCACTTGAAACTTTTGGGATCCGTACGACGACTTTTGAAACGTCTGGGTACATCGAAGAGTGCGCGTCCTGGTAGCCAAGGTAGAACAAGATGCAATTACGTTATGACGGGGTGGGACAATGGTATCGCCGCAAGTCGTGCCACGCAATCCTTAATCGGAGGCTGCGCTTTGTTCCAAGATAAAATCTTGTTTGCAGGCAGGATCGACCCTTAGAGAAAGAAAGTCCATGGAACTAGTCAGGAGAAGATTTGGTTTCGTTAAGGACAACCCAAGTCATTAGAGTTACCGTGTGCGTCTACGGTTCCGTCTTGGTAGAAAATAATTTTCACTGGAAATTTCTCATTATCCTGGATCATCGTTAATCATCCTTAGATAATTATTATTGATGAGCAGAGGTACTGTTTTTTTTTAAACTGTCTTTTTCCACCATCTAAAACTGTATCTTGGCGAAACAGCTTCCACTGGGTGACGCCTAGCGTCGGGCTGACATAATGGTGTACCTGCACCGGTAGTTGTCATGAGATAGTCACTCGAGAGAGCATACCCTCCAGGTTGTATAGTTTCTCTCATCCCGTATTGTTTTCCACTCACAATCTTATCCAATGATCAGACGCTAATTTTCCCCGTTTCCTTAATCTCGTGCTTATCGGCTGGTCCAATCTACCGAATCTCGGAAAAGCCATGAATACTTAAGGATACACGAGCAACTCTTTAGCCGCTATCTTGAAGTTTCCTAGAAGAAATTGTTAAGTATAACTCTCTTTCTGGACCGCGTGTGAGGTCCGCAGTAGACACGGTTTATGTTAATGCTTAACTAAATATCCCGGTTACGATGCTGTACAAGACCTGGTACGGAACGTGGAGATGAGTCGGAGAGTCAACGTGAATTTCTTTGAACGGTCCCAAGATCTGGGATCGTTCGATACCTCGTATATTGAGGGAGCACCTCGTTTCTTCTGGTCATTTTTATAAACCTTAAGTGAACTCCAGGCTTCAGGAGTCACTGGTGTATTTATTTACTTCGGCTACCCAAGAGGGTGAAACTAGGTATTAGCAGATACCCGTTCACGATATCTCAACCGTGCTTCTTCTTCTTCTTCTTTTTTTTTTGTTTTTTCTTACTTTTCAAGAGGATTCAAGAAAATAAAATTCGATACACTCTGCCAGGCATGATACGAATTTAAATAACAAGTCGGCAGACACGGTAAAGGCGTAGCATTGTCTCTCATTATGCTCTTCGAGTTGTTCCTCGTGTCCACCTTACCATTGCTATAAGGAATCAGCGATGGCTTGTATAACGTAGGCAGGAACCGCTCGTACGAGGATGCCTTTTTTTTCTTGAGGAAACATCGGGTGACACAGTTTCCTACCAAGAGACGCCGGGAGATCAATGACGATCACAGGGTCTTCCTGGAAGAAGAAAAAACGATTTTAAATTCTCTTTTCAAATATATGGATACATGTTGATAAAAAATAAATAAATAATATAAAAATTCTACCAATACAATATCCTCGTATTCTCCTTAACCTCCTTTCATTCTATTCATCCAATTATTCATGGTGTCATTGCAAGCTGCTGATTCACCATTCGAGTCTCTAGTTTGTCTCGCATATTGGTCTCGGTCACGCCTGATGAATCTTCAAAAGAGTTCACAGAGTCATTCGTATCGAACGGACATCGAAAGTGATTTTTTTCCAGGTAAAGCCAAGCGAGCTCAATCCCATCGACACGCGCATGCATCACGTCTTTGGCTAACGCAACGTCCGTGCGTGAATCTCGGATTAACAGCCAGTCGAAACAGCCAGAAAAGTTAATTGTAGTTTCAGACACAAATCTCAGCCCAGGACAAATTTGCCACTATGGGGTTATTAGCATAATTACCTGGAACCAAGAAGAAAGCATGACTCTGATAAATAATTGCGTATTGCCAAAATTGCGCGTGACAATTACATTAGCATAATTCGTTTCGTCGCCAACCTTAACGTTCGCCGTTCCACGCGTCTTCTCCGCCATAACCTCATACGCAGATAGCATTGTGTAGTCGCTCACTGTACTTATATTATGCATTCATGGCTTATTCGCTCGGAAACACTCACTATATATATTATATGTATATATATGTATACGTATACATCACAGTTTTCTTCTTGCGCCGTTCGCATCTCACGACACAATGCCCAGGTGTAATTTGACAGATAGCTACTCCGACCACGGAGTCACCGTATTATCTCATGACTCATCTCCCGTCTACGGATAAACCGTTTCTAAGCCGCGGATATTTGTCACCCTGGAAGGGAACCGACACGAATTCTTTTAGACGCCTTAACTTCCTCGGAACAAACCTGCATCTGCGTCTAACCTCAAAATTCTTCATCGTCGCCGCGCCGCACTGCGATTGTACTTGACGATTGTGATCCGAGACTCTGTGATTTCTCTTTGATTCTTTTATATTCCTTTTATTACAGGCGATTACCTTTTGGATAAATATGACGGTGCTACGGAAGTCAGAGTCAACAGACGTGGACGACTGTCAATACGAGATCCTAGATACACTCTGCCCACTGCCAATGACTTGGTGTACTTGGACGACTCGCCGAATTATTGCCTGAGGAATCTTACCATTGGATCGTTGGGTGAGCTTGTTTCGTTTGTTGAGGATTGGACTTAAATTTTTATTTTTGTGTAATATTTGCATTTAAACTCTTGGGATGTTTCTTTTTTTTGCTTTTAGGTACTCAAGGCAGAGTTTGCAATAGGACGTCGGCTGGCATGGATGGCTGTAATTTACTTTGCTGCGGTCGGGGTTACAATACGCAAAAGACGACGATCAGGGAACGTTGTGAATGCAAATTCCACTGGTGTTGCTTCGTCGAGTGTAAGACGTGTGTCAGAAACGTTGACATACATACGTGTAAATAGGAGCTTACGGCATAGAGGGAAAATTAATGGGAGCTTTGAGAGGAACAAGAAACCAGAATACGAGAGAACGCATCGTTATAATTTATTATTCATTTTTACAAGAATTGTCTTAGTATGATAAATTCACAAAATTCAATCAAGCTCACCAATCAAGGAGGAAATAAAATTTTTTGATTTGACCATTTTAAGGATTTCGCGATAACCGATAATCGTTCGTGCAGACTTTTGTTTAATCGACTGATGATTATCGTCTTACTAGTTTCTGCTTTCTCCACTATGTACAATGTTATCCTATGTCGATAAGTACCTAGGGACATTTTATTATGTATCAGAAGATCACGTTGAATTCCCTAGGATACAAATTCAATACCGCCGTGGTACTCGCAATGATTTCCACAAGATAAATATTACGTAGAGATAAACAAGTACCATTATCGATGAATGATTACAAAGTATTTATCCGTATTTCGCTAAGTATTTCAAAAAACTCGACTGTAGTCCGTACGTTAGATTTTTCACAGTACCGCGTGTCTGTGTAATGTCACGCAAAGTAAAAATCACTAGGAATTTAATGATTAGCAAAACCGATCAATAGTTAAATCTTTTTTTTCACAAACGTTGCACTGGCATTGTAGCTATCGTAGAGTAAATCAACCGTTATTATTTAGTGAGCAATTAAAAAGATTAATGTACGGTCGATCGAGTGGACGATGCTTATCGATATAACTTAAGTAGAATTATTTAAATCGACATCGAAAGAAGTATTTATTGTTAGCGAATAGTTTTCGAATGTTTGTAACCTAAGGGTGTGTATTTGTCGATTGAGATTTTGCAATAACAATACAGAGACAAGTATCAGAGGAAGTACGAATGTTGGACTAGGAGCCATGTTCGAACCGTAGTATCTCCTTAATTAAGAACCTTAGATCATGTACTATTTTTTATCTTTGATAATTAAGAACAATTAAGTTTTCTAGTTTATAAGTGTACATTTGTCCTTCGCCTAGATTAAGTTTTTTAAAAAAAGCGTTGAAACTCATGACGTCGCGTATTGTAAAATAATATTTATCCAATCAACACAATTATTCTTGTTTTTTTCTTCTAATTTTAATTATTAATGATCGTCATGCGCAGTATCTTAATTGAGTTTTGGATGAATTTTTTTTTTTTGGTTTATGTTCTTAAATAGTTTCAGTGCAAATGCGATTTATATTGCGGGATGAATTTTTTATTTTATTATACTCTTCCTGAGAAAAATGTCTTATTTCGCGACGAAAAGGTACAGTCCTCCAAAAGTATTGTTAATTAAGTAGACGAAAATAATTCTAATCAATTTATGCTAGAACGTAAACAAGTGTACGTTGCTTTAACGTTGTGCAGCTTTTATAGTTTTAACAAGACATTCCTACAATGTGACTCTGGCATAAATACTTACGTTTAGTCGTATTATGAATTTTTCAAAACCAATTTAAGCGATTGTATTTTGAATAAAGATATACATTAGATTATTGTATTGAAGTCGGTTGTCGATGAATATTTGCATTGTCTATTGTTTTATTTGCCGACTAAATTACATTGAACCATTCAAGGTTGACTAAACATTCTTCCAAACGTTACATCGACAGCGAGGTGATGCTACTAATCATATTTTAACCATGATGTATGTGTCTGAAATAATATAACATCATTTGTCGTACTGTCAAACTTATTTATTAAAATTTTGTACAACTTGTGTAACTTTATGTAACGATGACATTGCGAGCAGTATAACTTTCATTGCGTATTACGAATTAAAAGAAAGAAAAAAGAACTTACTCATCGCATTTTTGTTATTTCAGTTATGTAGCACTCCCGAAAATCTTCAGTCCTTCCCTCGGTAACCGTATTAAACCTACTCAAATTGGCCAGTTCAATTTTTACGAAAACTGAAGTCTAAGTATGCTACGGAACTATGATGTTTTTCGCGTAAATAATATAAGTAAAACTAGTTTCTTGGATCAATGTAATATTTCAATAACAAGTGTCCGCTCAAGTAAACAAAGACGAAATGAGGTGGCGGCCAATTGTTCTCCTTTTCTAATGTTCCCATTGCCTATGTTTTCTATACTCTCATACTACGGCTGTTGGTTAGAAGAAGATAAGGCTTGGCCGCCACCAGTCGCTATCTTTTTCTTTCAGCCGACCATTTTTTCTGTCTATGCGTAGTCCATACTATATGTTGATGGACCAGTCTATTTGTGCTCATAAGGGGAGGAAACAGTATGGGAAATGAAGTTTCGAATGCGACTTCGTAGTGATGAAACCTCATACCATGCTCAAGTTCTACAGACCAATGGGCAGCAAATTTTGAGAAAAAAAGCCCTAAAGTTTGTATGGGAACTTACATATCTAAAGGTGTAACCTAGCTACAAGTGGTTTGGCGGGCGAAGCGGTAGCGTGTCAACTTGATAAGCCAAGGGTTCCGTGCTCGAATTTCTCTGCTCGTGAATTTTTATTTCACGAATTTTGTTGCATTTTATTTCTGAATTTGTTTAATATTATAATATCAATCATGCTTCTTGTAAATAATAAAAATCAGATTGTGCGAATATGTAAATACAAATACAATTCCTATTCCTAGTTTTCTTGACTGTATTATTCCTCTATACACAATATTTTATATATTATACTCCATATAAATATTTTACAGCGGTAGTTATTGCGAACAAGTTTTCAAAATTTTATTACTTTCGTCATAATTTAATAGCAAAAATAATAAAATTGTAATGACAATACATATTTGCGTGATTATTATTACAATATTAAACAAATTTAGAAATAATATGCAAAAAAATTCATGAAAAAAAGAAGTTTACAAGCAGAGACTCGAACACGAAAACTTAAAAAGTCACAAGCCTGCATGTTCAATTTTTTTTACATCCAATTTCTTTTAATTGTTATGAGTAGTTATTGAACTTTATAAATAAAGTTTACAAAAATGATCAAAAAATAAGTAATTTAAATAATTTTTGCAATGTAAAATTCCTTTCACTCTAGAAATGGACTTTGTTGTTGAAAACGATGTGCTATTGAAAACTAATATCAGAAGACCTTAAACAATTAATGATTATTAGTAAAACTAGGAGTTTTTAAAAAAAGTTGCTAAATGTGAAAAAAATAGAATTTCACATTTCAATTTTTTACTCATCTCTGGTTGTACAGAACTGATTTTGTTTCTTCGTTCCTCAGTTTTTCCAACGAATCGTAATTCGCGCGTCTTGGAACACGAGCACTGTTGGTGACGTAAATCAACATTACTGATTACGTCTCATTAATGGAGCCAGTTTAATTCATAAAGGTTCATGGTTTTATCAGTCGTTTGTCTCTGCATAATTTTACTTTATTCACGAGATCCTTGCCGCGATCTAGCGCAATCAAAGGCAATCAGGTAATTTTATTGGGATCGTGATCGTTCTATCTTCTCTGGATATTTTGTTTCAGCTTTTATGTGAAAAGGTTTTCCAATGAGTAGTCGTCAATCTGTTGGTTCATGAACTGACAATAAAAATCAGCTGTACTTGGTAAAATACGTCTTATCTGAAAAGCATACGACGCCCAAATTGCAGCGGCTAAGCCGTGTAATGAGTGGCTTATGCGAGGAATCGAGCCTTGGGAGCGGCTCTTTCATAGAAACAATCAATAAGTTTACTTGTGAGTTGTTCACGCTCGTTTTCACGACTCTCGGTATAACCTCAAACGTCTCCATACCTGTCACTCACGGAGTGGAACCCCTGCAGAGTTTTACTGATCTTTATCAGGACTTTCTTAATTGGCTCTCGTTCGACGATTTTCAGCTTCAGCTTCTGAAAGTTTTCTTATTCGTGCTGGTTAGTAACGTCGCTCTTATTTATATTGCCTGGCATATTTACGGAGCAAGGATATCTGAACGGTTTATGAAACCTGGTAAGTTTATTTCCTCTCTTTGGTTTTTATAACCAATCTTTTATTCCGACACTTCTATGTCATCTATTGCAGGTGATTTTTTTTTTTAAAGCGTGACTTTTATTTTGGAGTTTCTTCATGCTTTGTATTTTAGCTAATTCTGCTGCCATTGAAGAACTGAGAAGAAGTGTTTCCCAGCTCAAGTTACCCACTGAACATTCACCACGACTTTAAGTGAATTTTATATTTGATTTTTGGAAACTTAGAGATACAGGGACAATGGCTGAGAAAATAAAAAACTTCTTTCTCAAGAAGAAACATGATGTTAAGTTTAAAAAGGCTGGGAAAGGCTATAGGTGATTATTGTAGAATTTCATATGAATATTTGGAACATAGTGCTTTATTATCTATGTTGACCCACATGCATTACCTGATATTAGCCTCTTCGTTTGACTTCTATGGTAGAATCAATTTTACTTAATCAATTTCTACTAATTAATTTTATACAATATTGTGCTATGGATAGATTGAATGAGACCTCCAGTAATACAGCGTCAAGTTCATCCTCACAAAATGTAAAGCCTATTAAGAGGGCAGAACCTACGCAAGAAGCTAAAGTAGCAGGACAGGCTGCACTGGCAAGGCTGGAATCAAAAAGACCTGATCCTACAAAATTTAACACGTACGAATATTGTAGTATATTGTGTTAATTTGTTATTCTTTTGTATCTAATTTAATTACAACTTAACTGGTTTATCAAGTAGGTTTATTATTGGCACATGGAATAACAGTACTTATCAAGACATATATTTTGAAAACAATACACTTAATCATGTATATCGTGTTACAGATCATATGCAGCTATACAAGCTCGAGTAAAACGTGAATTGGAAGCAGAAAGAAAAGCATTAAGTGAAACTAACGCTATTGATAAAATTATCGAACGGAAGGACGAGAAAGTTCAGGATGTAATTGAAGATAATCCATTCCTAGCAGTTAAGGGTGTTTACTTCCGCTGTCCTATGATATCAGATGAAATTTTGCCAAGGGACGAGTGGAAGAAAAAAATACGAGAATTTCTATATGACCAGTTACAAGATCAGGAGGCTGGTCTAACAGCATGTTTAATCATTCACAGCTGTAACTCAGGCAAAGAGAAGATTGAAAACTGTATAGAAACACTAGGAAAATATTTGGAAAACATCATCACCAATCCAGGTGAAACAAAGTATTGGAAGATACGAATGTGCAACAGAGTTTTTAAGGTAACTGCTGCACTGTACTATTCTTTTGAAAACAAATTTTAAAGCCACCGATCGATACTTCTAGTATATTATTGCCAAAATAAATATGTTTTTCGATAAATTTAAATGTTCACTTTGACAGGAAAAAGTGAAGCCATTAGAAGGTGCCTTGGATCTTCTTCGAGCAGCTGGTTTTGAAGAGAAAAGAATACTTCACCAAGGAGAGGAAGAGGATTTCCTAGTTTGGAATCCTGAAAAATCCACAATAGACAACGTAACGATGCTAATAGATGCATTGAACACAGCTGAACCCATTCAACTCGAATTGGATAGAAATGTGCAGGTTCTACTGCCAAGCGAAGCTACAAAGCGTAATGAATTACCTCCAGTATTCTTCACTATAACACCTGAAGAAATTAAAAGGGAACAACAACTCAGGTAATTTCTCAATCAACAAGTAACTTGTACATTAAATTCAGTGTTTATATGACTGTTATGTACTGTAGAGCTGAAGCTGTCGCGCAAAGTCAAATTCTTCGTACGAAAGCAATGCGCGAGAAAGAAGAACTTCGTGAAATGAAGAAGTATCGCTTCGCACTTATACGTATAAGATTCCCGGACAATATAATACTTCAAGGCACCTTCGCAGTCTTTGAAAAATTCGAAAATGTCATGGAATTCATAAAGGAAAATTTAATAAGCGATGAGATTCCATTCTCATTGATATTGCCGTCAGGTCAGAAAGTTAGTAATGAAGACATTGAGAAAACACTGATAGACTTAAGGCTCGTACCAGCCTCTGTTTTAAAATTCTCCTGGAATATTGAAGGATTTGAGGCAGCAGAGGTGGTAGGATACTTGAAGGAAGAGGTTCTGTCATTGATTCAGTCTTTATAGAATTGATATATTTAATACTACTTAGATAGCAATCAATTCATAATTGGAGGATACGATCAATGTCTACGAAACTTTTTGCCTTAGAATTTATTGAATAAAAAAAATTTATTTATCTAGGCTGTTCCTATTTTTCTACTTGCAGGTACGAAGCTTTTGGCACATAGTATCTTTAAAACAAACAATACAGTTACAAAATGTGATTTCATCATTGACACAGCGAGATATTTCTTTTGAATATTAATTCTTGAATTTATTTTTTAACTATTTCTCCTTGAAATTTAATTATTCAGTACAAGCAATTTAGCCGGAATTATGTAAATTGTTCGTTCTCCTCTATCTACAGCGAATTAATTTTGTATCTCTTATATTTCACATCAAAATTTTGTTAAATCATTTTCAATTATATAAAAATAACTTTTTTCGTACATAATTCTAATGCATCAGTATTTCGTAGATAGTGCAAACGTTACTTTAAAAAAAAATCTTTCCAACGTAGGCCGAATATAAAAGAAATTTTTTTAGCCGTCTGACCGATTAGATTCACAATGTTTATGTATTGCTATTTTGTAATCTGCTGATTTTTTCGTTGTCTATTATATAAATGTTAATATATACAAATAAATTATATCTTGCGTTGTTGAATGTGCATGTTCCCTATAAAAATCCTGTTAAAAAAGGTCCCTTTAGTGGAACCTAACACATGCCGCAAATATACATTATTCCAAGATGAATAGGATATAATTATCCGATTAATATTTATATATAAATCCGTCGTTTATTATAAACATTTCGTACATTAGAATACAATTACGTATTCCGATGATTTTCGGGAATTACATTGAAAATATTGACTTCGAATACGAATATCAATGATCGTCAATATAATTATTTGCGATCGACTACTGGTTCGATTGTTTCCCCTCCGCGGATTTGTCCCCAACCAATAAGTCGCCAATGTTTCTCAACACGACGAGACAGCGCGATTTTCTCATCGATTTCTGTACACACCGGATTCGTCAAACTAATCTTCGCAAGATCAGCCCTGGTAGCTAAGACGCGGCCTCCTGTACTCAAGGAACCAATGTTCACTAAGAGCACCTCATTTTTCGAGAGTTTTGGAACCTGGTGAAGTATATTAGAGTTTTTAATTATTATAACAGTAGAGGAATTTTCCAATATCTCTACTAATTTGTCTCAATAAATCAATTCTATCTTTAAATAAATCTCTCACCTTGGCTCCCTTCTTGTCTCCTTCTGTTCGCACTCCTAATAAGCGCTTAAGAAGATAATACGATATCTCAAGTTCAATAAAAATCTTAGGCAATGCACCTACAGCTCCTAGAATCTGACCAACCAAACGATCCGCTCGACACAAAGTAGGCTCGATCTTCGTTCCCACGCCTGAAACAACAATGTCAAATTAGAAAAAAATATAATGATTCTGATTTCTGAAGATACATATGTACATATCTAATAGAGGAATGTACCTATGAGTCCACCAGGCACTGCAAACTGCAATTCGTTTTGTTCAGCAAAAAGAGATACAATACGTGAAAAGATTGGTCGACACGTTAATTTTCCTTCACCGTCCTTGGAGACTAAACCAGGCCGGACCTCAATCTCCATGCCAACCTAATAAAGTAATAATATTAAAGTAACTGTCTTCATTTGCAGGACTTTATCGTATTATCTGTGTACCTTTAAAACTCCCTTAAGAATACTTCCACCGGCAACACCACCCTTGAGGTCATCGACCTCGCAGCCAGGTTTATTAACATCGAATGAACGAATGACAATTAATCTTGGCTCCGAAGTAAAGTCTCGAAGAGGGACAGGAATCTTCTTTGTTATGTACTCGCACAGTACTTCAATATTATATTTAAGCTGCGCCGAAATTGGAATAACCGGAGCACCCTCAGCCACAGTACCTGAATTATATTAATAAATAGCATACAAAACATTATTTTATATCAAATAGCTTAAGACGATTACCTTGAACGAATTTTAAAATTTGCTCGTACTGCTCCTTGGCTTGTCCTTCCTTTACTAAATCAATTTTATTTTGCAAAATAACAATATGCTTCAACTTCATGATCTCAATAGCAGCCAAATGCTCAGATGTCTGTGGCTGTGGGCAGGACTCGTTACCAGCTAAAATAATCATCTTGCATAATTTTTGTAATAGACCTAATCAGTATTGCACTATGTAACCGAAGCCACCTTTTCACATATAAAACGTCTAGCAAAATTCATTTACCAATAAGAAGTAATGCAGCATCCATAACTGCTGCTCCGTTAAGCATAGTAGCCATAAGAATGTCGTGACCTGGACAGTCTACGAAGGAGACATGACGAACCAGCTGAAATCTACCAGAGCAGGCAGGACGTAGACATGGAAAAGAATCATCCTTGCTAGATCCTCCAGAGATGTAGCACGCAGGTCTTGGACACTTTTCATTGTCACACTTGTAAATCTTGGCATTTGCATATCCTACACAATTAACAAAACTCAATAAATGTTAACCTAACACAAAATTGATATCAGTGTTAAGCCATCAAATGATTATTCATAATCAAATAAAATTCAATATTATTCAGCAGTACTATGTATTCCTTTATTTGTCGAAGTTGCCTCGCCGTTTCTTTGCTCCTCTTAAGCGAAACTAAAGTTTATGTGAAGATTGAATACAGCATATGATCAATAACAGAACACATACGTTCATACGATATTTTCGGTGGATCATTCACTCATTGAGAGCTCTGACTATAGCGCATTTATTAATCATTGAAATATAATAATTCTCTACGTATTCAGAGATGTGAGATTCGCCATGCGCATAACAACAATAATAATAATATAATAATAATAGTAGTAACAAAAATTCCGCTTAACATTCATGCCGTTTATATATTACAAATTTAAACAAACGAGCTAGTGTTATCTAATCCATATTTTTATTTATATTTCTTTTAGGCACTGAATTCCTTATGAGCGAACAATGTCACAAGTGAGTTGCTCTTCATTATATAACATAGAAAAATCATTATGGAATCATGTAATATTTTATTTACCATCCATCAGGTAAGTGCCATATTCGTTTTTATTTACTCTAACTACCATTTCAACCGAACCGAAAAGAGTCGAGACTTACGGTTTATTTGTTAATGATTTAATGATTAACATGTTTAATTTATGAATAACGCGTGAATAGCAGGACGAAATTTTTACACGGAAATCATTATTTTTATACTCGTCGAGCTTATTACATGAAATTCGAGAGTGATCTTTTATATTGTTACTGTTGTGCAGATACGTACAATACAGTAATTAACTCCAAGTCATTAGCGTGCTGGTGTAATCGCACGTCGATGACAGTAACAATAATAAATAAACGTATACGAAACGTTTTAGTTCTCTAAAAATGCAATATAAAACGTCTATGAGCCATAAAGAAATAAGAGAAAGAAAAAAGGAAACTTAATACTTAGATGCAATTAAAACAATTAATGTCAAAATGTTGATGAGTTATACACGTTTCGTATAGTCAGGTGTGCAGTGAAATAACGTAATGTCAAATGGGCACTTGCTATACATATATGTCATAAAGTTATTGACATAATTCTCAAAGGGACGCAGAGTGTATTGACAAGAACGGGCAGTATGCTTAAATAACTTAATAGAGAAATCTAAGATAGAATAACTTGAAACGCATTAGCATTCTACATCAACATTATATCTCTTTGGGAAATGAGCTGAGGAAATTTGCATCTGACCTATTCAAGTAGAAAATTAACAATGTTCCATGACTATAATTCTAGTTATTTCGCTATCCATAAAATTCAACAAAGAAGTTACCAAAATACTATATCTCGTTGCAAATGAAAACCTTAGTCAGACACTGACTTTAATCTTAGGCAGTAAGTTTATTATCGATTAACAGAAGTGACATATAGACTCAAAAAGTACTACCGATTAATCAAGTCATTGATAATTGCTCTTGAATGTTCAAAACAAATACTGTCTACACGCCTTAGTACCACATTTACATCTAGTCTTATAATCTAAGGACCTTCCACCGGGTAATTCTAATCGCTGTTGCGATTCCGAAGGCAAATCATTGTTATCAGGCGCTTTAGAGAACTGGCATGCATAATCAAATGTTATCTCTTCGTTTTGCTTAATGTCCCTCGTAGCAAACAAAGCGAGCTTCGGGAGATCCGGCTCGAGGCAATCAATCCATACAGCATAAACGGCTAAATTAGGATCACAGGAGTGATTTATAAAATGAGAGACGTTTCCATATATGGCAGCATCCACAGTGTACAAGCATTGATCCTCGCTCTGGTTATAATCTAAATCGAATAAGTATGTTCTGCCAGCAGCATCGTATTCCGTGCCACGTTTCTCAGCTTCCTCGCTTGTTATGACCTCACCAACGTATTGCGTAACGAAGGTACCTTTCTTAATGACTCTCAGTGTCTTAACGCCCCAGCCGCGACCATTAGAAGTGCGAAAAACGCAAAGCTTAGCAAATGTGCCACGCTGCACCACGCGATTTAGGCAATCTGGTGGGCAGGTGCAGCGTTTGTTGCACTCGTAAATAGGCGTACCCGGTGGTACGCGAATTCTCCTCGCAGATGTGTATGAAAACGATCGACTACCCTGGAGGAAACAGCACTCGCCCTTAGAGTCGCACGTTGTACATTCACAGCCAATCGGTGGCTCGTCCGGTATAATCACTCCTGCACCTGGCAGATACTCGTCTACGTAATAGAAGTCGCATGGCGCGAATTCTAAGTCGACTAAATTTTCTACTTTGATAAGCGGTTTTCCTTTTGATATGCCGTTCATTTCCTCCTCCCACTCGCGTAACGACGCCAACTGCTCGTTTCGCAAAGTAGAGAGCAGCACACGCAATATATTGTGTTTGATTCGACTCTCGAGTTTTCGCATTTTTGACCGTTTCTGGGCGAAGTACTTTCTCAAGTCTTTGTACAGTGTGTACTCGTAACTGAATAGGCAGTCGTCGTTTTCATTGTCATTCATCAGGCTCTTCATTAACTCCTCGATAGTTTCGGTATTGGGCTCGAAGCCAGTGACTTTCTTAAATTTATTTAATAGTCTCGTTCTCTCGTTCTCAAATTCCATTAATAGTTCCGCGCAATCAACTAGGTTCGTTTCAGGTTCCCATGTATTACTAAGGGAGCTCCAGCCTTTCCACTTTATTAAATACAATACATTCTCCTTTGTTATCTTTTTCTCCAATATTTTCTCCACTTCGTACTCCTTTTTCTTGATGAGCTTCCTCTTACCGCCAAGATTTTTAAACGTTTTACCTATGTCCTCGACTTGGATTCTCAATTCCTTTAACTTTATACCGTGCTGAAGATATTTTAACGCGTCGCACGAGTAGGAGTCACTATCACTAGACTTTTGCGAGCTTCTCTGACCTCTTGTACATTTATCATCCTCTGCATTCAGATTTTCTTCCGTCATCCGCTCTATTGATTCAACTAACATTTCACGTGCCGTTGAATTGTCTCTATCTTTGGGAATATTGGAAGAATCGTCTATACTTTCTAAGTATGTCTCGTCCATCTCGATAGAGGGCAATCGCACTTCAAGCCTTGGCAGCTTGGCTGGTGGCTGGATGATAGTTGTAGGCGAAGTGGGCCGCTTTAGACACACAGAGGACTTTGTGTATGTAGCGCCGGAAACTTCTGCCTTGTTTCCGCTGTTACTTTCCGTCGCACGACTCTCTGTAATTCCAAACAGTTAAACGGCGTCATTCTCTCGGCTCACATTTATTTCATTCATTTTTATAATATATAGACCTCTCCACGCATTTCGAAGTTTTAAGTAATTTTATGTCTTTTGCTTTCTTTAAGGTAAACTTAGTAGCGTGTCGTGTTGTGCGCGTCTCTTAATCCTCTTCATTCTTCCAGGTTCTTTCTTTTCTCTCACTCTTAGAACACCTAACGCTCTTGGCAGTGCAGGAACATTTTTATGATCGCAATTTTTCTAACGGCACCGATGAAAAACACTCGTAATTGTACCCTAATTCACGAAGGCATGACTTGCTAGTTCGTTCGCAGTACTTACACCAAATGTGGGTTTCCACTAGTGAAATACTACGGTCTGAAGTAGATCACACTGATAACTTATTCAAAGGAGATACCACATTGTGCCAACAAATCTGTACACGTAATATTTGCAGAAAAAAGTAATGCTGCTTTTATACGTGTGAACTGGTCGACAATGGGGAATTGGTAAACTGCATAAATAAATGTAACTACTGCTCTGTAATTTTGTTGTATCTAGTATTATTTATATATGGGAGTTTAAAAAAGTAAGTGCATAAATTTGTAATTTCTGATAATTTTACATGCTACTTTGACTGATTGAATTAGATTGTTTCAATAATAAAAAATGTAGGACCACCTATAGGTGAGGTACAAACTTTCACTATGCCAAACGATGAGTGGTTTATTACAGTCAGTATCTAGAATTGTTTAAAAACTAACACTGCAAAACTGTTTGAATCGAGATACTTTTGGAATAGATTGGAAGAATCAAAAATTAGTATTGAATGAAGTTAATTACATTATTGGAGCATCAATACATCTGCATTTACATTAAAAAAAAAATCAGGTTCAATGATAGTCAGCCCTCAAACAGGATATCTATGATAATATTTTATCAAAATAAATATAATGTTCATGTGAGTTTCCATCTTAGTAATTGGCTCTGATGCATGAGTTTTTTAAAAAGCATATACTTAAACTATTAGATATAAATCAGTGCTTCATAAAACATCATACAAAAAACACAATAAAAGCAAAGTAATTCACTACATTCCATATAGCTCCACACTTGAGCAATTGGTTAACATTCTTAAGGTACCATATTATGTGAATTTTAATATGAACCATTAAATGATTAGAATTAGAATAAAGAATTAAGGTTTAGAAAAAAGGGACTACTTACCAAGCTTAATAGTTATGTTTCTTTCAAGTTCATTTTTGAAACGAACAGTCTGCACACCAGAAATAGCTTTGACAATTGTAGATTTTCCATGTGCCACATGGCCAATAGTACCTATGCAAATTTGAGAATTGAATTTTATAATTAAGAATTATTTAAACACTATAAAAATGATATAAAAACAAAAATACTTTTACACACAATTAGCAACAACTCAAAAATAATAAACTAAATATGGGTAAAAGTGTAGAACACAACTTGAAAGGCTTTACAAAAGAAAAAAAAACTAAACAATCCACAGTTAACTTCAAGGAGTTGTATTACCTAGCTTATATTTAAATATGCTTTAATGTATAAAGAACATCATTGGTACTCAAAATTTAAAGTCTATAACAACACTGTACCTATCTTAATGATTTCTATACAATATGCATTATACAAAAAATGCAATGATTAACCAAATCTTTTGAGAGGATGATGCAATTTCAATTTGTGAACACTTATGCTCTTTTTCAGCAATGCACTCCATGTATAAGTTGCATATAAGTTAAACCAAGAAAAAATCACCACAAAATCACTTTCTTCAAATTATTATCCATAAAACTAAAAAAATGTCAAATTTTTGTTGAAGTGATAAATAAATATGTTTAATTCCGATAATTACCAATATTGATGGTAGCTTGTCTACTGATGACCTCACGCGACAGTGCAGTTAGCTTGCTCACATCCTATGAAATGATAGGAAAGAACAATATAAATTAGGGAAATACGGATGACAGTTTTCTATAAAAATTCTAACGAAATTATTTGCATACGAATATTTACAGATAAGAGAGATATGTACTTCACGAGCACGATTCACCGTGTTCTTGTACGCAAAGTCGAAATTTTGTTGAGGTTACTTATGGCCGATAAGGTACTTGTCTAAAGTATGGTCAAGCAGTATAGAGATATTATGACTTACGAGCTTTGAGAGGTCTTGCTTGTATAGGTTTGGCTGACCGGTGGTTACACCCAATCCTTCTTCTCCGCCCATATTGCCCTTTGAATTGGATATTTTCACTAAAATAAATGCACGAGGCACACTGCGAGAGCGCGGAACGATAGTGTTAACCACAGTTAACCGCCTCGCGTCGAAAAGAAATTAAGTTGGTGCGTATACACTGCAGCGCCACCAAGAAAATGATTTTTGCTGGCAAACCTTTGGGCGCGTTTATAAGAATTTTGTAAATTTAAGTTGCCTAATTTTTTGTGCACATTGAATTTCTGTAACGATTAAATGATAGATTATGACAATCGTTGAATAAAATACGCAAAAGAATTTTCATGATTCGGAGATTGTTGAATCAAATTCCTGTGACTATTATCAGTAATATAAATGAGACATTTGCTAATGAATTTTTGACAGATATTCAAAACCGGACTATTTCTGTGAAAAATATACAATACTGTTTTAGTATGAAAATTTCATATATTTATAAAGCAATAACTGTATAATTATATTTTGTAATTTTTAAAAACAAATAGATACACTGAGGAGGAATTTTGGATTCAATTTTAAAATGGAATTCCAATGTTCACATATTTTTCTACATATATATAATACATTATAATTGCTTTTACGTTTACTTTAGGTTTATTAAAAATTTACTGCTAGTACTGCAACCAACATTTTGTCGTTATTCATCCATATATATTTGAGAGAGACATATAATTACTTTTGCAGTACTATCAGTAATTTTTAGAATACACCCTGTATTTGTATTACAGTAGTAGACACATAAAATTGAATGTATAACATTTATATGTATATATTTAATATTTTGGTAACTTAGATGTTTTAAAATATACATTTTATTCACATGCGATTTTTATGCTGTTGTTGTTTCCACAATAAAAATACACTTTTGAGATATAACAGCTTAATGTTTCTTAAAAGTCGAGTCATGGGACTAAGCAAGGCATCATCCATTAAATAAAATCTTAAACATTTTTAGCAAACATATCCTTCTCCATATTATTGTTACTTAAGTTTAATGATATTATATGTACTCATAACCAGGTCGAGAAACATAAAGAATATTCACAAGGAATTAACAATGTTAACTCTTAGGTTCCTAGTATCACATTAACTTGGTAGTACAGACGTATACTTCACATTTAATTTAATTTGTAACACTGTCTGAGAACATCTTTTATTGCATTGGTGTGTACAACCAGTAATTATTTTGCTTTCTTGGTCCCTCTTGCTTTCCAAGCTTGCAAGAGATTCCAAGAAAAGTAGAGAGAGAAAAAGTGAACTTGTGACCCCAGCAAGACAAAGGCATACCACAATAATCCATAGGGTAAACCCTGAAAACATATTACTTTTTTGTAGAAACTTTTCTGAGTTTACAAATATTTAACTTACATGCCATATGTGAATATCATCAGAATTGTCACTTGTAAGATACTTCCAAACATCCTTGAAGTAATAAATGACAGCATAGGAAAGTGGTCCATAGCCCAACAAAATAATACCAATCATATATCGCTGTAATGTTTTGATTTTGTTCCTTCTAATTGCTGATAATCCCAGGAATGACAACAACAAACTTGTACACCATATGTACTCCCACCATAGTGGCTAAAAAGATATAAATCACATAGACATTTAATACATAAACATGCTCATTTAAATATGTATAATTAATGTGCCATACCACTGGAATCTGTAACTCTTCAATTTCCAAAATAAAAATATCCAAACGATCCAAAATGTCTGCTGATAATTTGGCTAGCATGACAAAAAATAGGAGGTAGTGAAAAAATATACAATACTTCAGTCTTGACTTGTTCATTGCACTATAATAAAAGATCTTGTTAATAACAGTACTTCTTATTTCTTAAATAATCATATGCACAGTGACAGCTGTGCAACCTCATGCTCTAGCAGTAGGTTAGAGACCTGCACTCACTAAGAGATTACAAATTATTTTTAAAAAACTTGGCAATACTCCGATACATCAAAAATTACCAGGAAACGACAGTCTCTCTCATGAGAAATTTGTTTGCCGTCCTTAAAACTATTAATTGCATTCTATTTCACTGAGACAGACTCACCTAGTTTGATATTGTGTCGCGATTATTTGTCTATGAGTGAAATCACTACCATCTGTTCCTAGGGCTTGTGAAAGCGTTAATTTTGAAGCCATCTCGTTCCAATTTTTGACCCTCCGTTCATAAAATTTTTATCTTTCGAAGGACGACACACGATGGCAAGCAATTCCGAGGCAGGCTAGACGACTATTTTTAAACTTCGAGAACCTGAGCGCGACTGACGATCTCGTGGCACTCGTGGATTGTGTCGATTTCCTAAAGAGCGATCTATAATCGCAGGTTTTATAACTTGAAGGCCTATATTCATTTGGAGCGTAACGTGTATTGAAGATACGGTTTAATTTGCAGCCGATAATTTAAAAATAAATTAAATAAAAAATTACCTTTTAAAATCATAATCTTTCGAGTGCTAAATTATTTCAAATTTAATTATATACATAGAATAAAGTATATTAATATTCGGAGACTACTCCGAAATATATCACATGTTATCTCATATCAAGCTTTTCGGAATGTAAAATCAGCAAAACCACAAGAATTATTATTTGTAGTCACAGCAAATTGCAGCAGGTCGTTGCTACAGAGATGAGTAGGGAGATTGCCAATGAGCCTGTTTTTGGTAGCTCCGCAAAGTTAGCCCCTCCACTTTGACTTTCGACATTTTTCTTTTTACCAATCGATTGGTGATCGTTTGGTGGTATTTGGTAGTCCATTCAAAACGTTTGGTGGTTTTCGGTTTACTTTCAAAATCCATAATAAATTTTTAGCATTAAGTTAGCCCCCCCACTTTGACTTTTTTCTTTTCACCAATCGATTGGTGGTCGTTTGGTGGTATTTGGTAGTCCATTCAAAACGTTTGGTGGTTTTCGGTTTACTTTCAAAATCCATAATAAATTTTTAGCATTAAGTTAGCCCCCCCACTTTGACTTTTTTCTTTTCACCAATCGATTGGTGGTCGTTTGGTGGTATTTGGTAGTCCATTCAGAACATTTGGTGGTTTTTGGTTTACTTTTAAAATTCATAACAAATTTTTAGCATTAAGTTAGCCCCCCCCACTTTGACTTTCGACATTTTTCTTTTTACCAATCGATTGGTGGTCGTTTGGTGGTATTTGGTAGTCCATTCAGAACATTTGGTGGTTTTTGGTTTACTTTTAAAATTCATAACAAATTTTTAGCATTAAGTTAGCCCCCCCCACTTTGACTTTTTTCTTTTCACCAATCGATTGGTGGTCGTTTGGTGGTATTTGGTAGTCCATTCAGAACATTTGGTGGTTTTTGGTTTACTTTTAAAATTCATAACAAATTTTTAGCATTAACATAGCCCCCCTCCCACTTCGACTTTTGACATTTTTCTTTTTACCAATCGATTGGTGGTCGTTTGGTGGTATTTGGTCAGTATTAACTAATCGGTTTAAGACCGTCGTAAAGCCCGGTTCCACAACTCAAGTTTAAGTCGGTAAACCGGGTTTAATGAAAAACGCGCGTTCCACAACTTCGTAAACCACGGTTAAGCCGAGGAGTCGTCGGTTAAATATAACCGGCCAAATTTGGGCGTTTAACGGGCTAAACTTCGGTTATCTGTATCAGTGGCTCCACCAAGGTAGGTGACAGCATTCTCGCTCCTCGCGGATCCTTAACCTAACCTCATATCATGGTTAATCATATTGTTGCTGCAACTGATTTATCTCCCATAAAAATGGGAAACAGACGGATTATCGATGCTTTGTTATCCTCTTCAGATGAAGAAGATTTTTTTGTGCATCGAAGGCAAAAAGTTGTGAGAAGACGCATAGATCATTTCGAAGAATTTGATAATATCGATTTTCCTGCTCGATTTCGCTTATCGAAAGAAAGTGTATAGGAAGTCCTACGCATATACGACATGAACTTGAGCATCGAAGAGAACAGTCAGTACTTCGTATATCTATATAATTAAAATCTTTGTTGATTAGACTTGTAACATATTATGTGTGCAAACCTAATGTGACATGAGATTTATAAATTTTTTTTAGAATCCATGCTATATCTCCAATGAACCAACTGCTTTTAACACTGCGGTTTTATGCGACTGGAAGTCATTTAATTTCAGCTGGGGACTTCAGTGGTGTCATCAAGACAAGTGCACACAGAATAGTACATGCAGTTACTGCTGCAATTGCTCGACTTCAGCCACTTTACATAAAGTTTCCTACAATGCCGAAGGAGGTAAAACATACACAGTTAAAATTCTTCAACATTGCATGTTTTCCAAGAGTCCTTGGAAGCTTGGACTGCACTCACGTTAAAATTCAGTCACTTGATAAGTGTCACACTTGTCACAATATTATGTCAATACAAAGTTTATTTTGATAAACATTAGTCAATGTGATGATATCTCATATACAGGTGGAAACGATGCTGAAGTTTTTAGAAATCGAAAAGGGTATTTTTCGATAAATGTGCAAGCTGTTTGCAATGCAAATTTAGAATTTTCCGACATTGTAGCGCGCTGGCCAGGATCGGTTCATGATTGCAACATATTTAATAACTCTAGAATACGTACCTTATTCGAAGCTAATACATTTGGAGATGGATTATTAGTTGGCGACAGCGGATACCAACTGCGATCATATGTAATGACACCGTTGGGTAATCCAAGAACTCGCTCCGAACAACTGTATAATGAATCGCTGATTAGAACTCGAAATACTATTGAAGGAACATTTGGAGTGTGGAAGAGAAGGTTTCCAGTCTTAGCTCTTGGATCCAGATTTCAGAAAACGGATACATTATTAGCTGTGATAGTAGCTACTGCAGTATTGCACAACATTGCCAGACATGCTGGTGAACTTTTGCCACCAGGCGATCCGGCACTTCAACTGCCCGCACCATGGGAACACATTTTGAAAGAAGGTATAATAAGACACGAATTAAACAGGCCACATCGAAATAGGGTACAAAACCATGTGCAAAATGCATTAATAAATGGTTACTTCCAAAGGTTGGTGCGAACTCGCTCGATTTTATTTTTATTTATTTTTAATCATTGCTAGCGTTGAAACCTTTTGTAATGTTCATGTGTTTCAGCTTGATAAGATAAAATCGAGAAAGGATTTTTTAAAAACAAAACTTGAGACATCGCAGAGAGAGAGAAAGAGAGAGAGAGATACTCCTTCAAGTTTCCCTGAAGTCACGTCCGTTGCAGCAGCATAGGAAATAGTAAACAAAGGAAAAATTGAAGTGCAAGAAAATCGATCTTGTGTATGATTAAAGTTCATTGCAATATACTCACGAAATTTATTTTTCGAACTCCAGAATTTGTAAATACGACGAACTACATTATATTTATAGTAAAACTATGTAGAATTGAAAAGTTGACTAAAAATGATTCTGTTTCCTGGAGGTTTCTCTTCCTTCCCGAAATATTGTTATTGTAGTTAATAAAGATGCGTTCATTTGCAAAAATATCCGTATAAAACATATTTGAGTACTAAAACTTTCACAACAAATACAACTTTTTCGACATTTCTTAAATTTAATAAAGAGATTATTATAATCAGTCATTGTCGCTGGCGTAGGAACTTATTAAGATTCTTTAGTTTTAAGATACTCATACTTAATTTTACTATTTTATATTGATAATAAAAATGACCAGAGATATGCGTAATAATGTATCCCTTCCACTACTTCATTCCGGAAAGTCAATCATAGAAGACATTTGAAAAGACGTAAGCACTCGGTTAGACTTATCTTCAACGGACTATAGGTTTCCGTTTCCGGTGGCGCGCCGAAACCAGAGAAAAATTGAGACCACCAAAAACAGGCTCATTGGCAATCTCCCTTACTCATCTCTGGTTGCTACACGCGTCCACCTCTGTATTCTTTTAGGAATAGACAAAATTTGTCTAGTTTTTCATTTTGTTTGAGTCTTATGATATACTGATATGTTAACTACAAGTATAAAATTTTGTGTTATACAATATTCTTATTTGAAAATATTCGCTATACTCCATCACAGGTGAGCCAACTCTTGTCACTTTGCTGTTATCTATTGACACGTGGTTGCACTGCTGTTGTAGTTTTTCATATAAGAAAGTTGAACGTATAATAATTCGGAAGAGAGTGACTGTCACTTCTTACTCACGTTTTATTTATCTGAGAAGTAAGGTTATTGATAATCAAATGATACGTCAGTTTTATTTGATTATGTAAGGTTATTAAGTCAATATAATATTTCATGAACAGATACTTTAATTCGTTTTTATTTATACAAAGTTTCAAAAATGAGTATGTTACAAGGCATCAAAATGTTAAAGCAGTTAATCCGATTCACCAATCGGAGTTTTACTAGTATTGGTAATTTTTTAATATTATTTATGGTTGAGTATGTTAATATAATATTATGTCTGTTACTGACTGTTTGAATAAGAGATTTGCATGCTGACATGTAAAACAGAAAGGACAAATTTAAAATTAAATAGTCAAATGAATTATGTATTCGTTATATTTAACTACATAGTCCTTAATATTGTCACTTTATTGATTAATATTTACAATATATATAACTAATTTATTTATTTTAAATTTAGTGAAAACAGAAATGGATACCAAAAAGGCATCTAATATTGTATGGATAGACATGGAAGTAAGAAATTACAATAATTTATTATTTTACTTTTAAATACATGCATTTCTAATAAAAACATTTTACGCCAATTTGAATAATACTGAAACATTTTTATAGATGACAGGACTTGATCCAGAAACATGCCATATTTTGGAAGTTGCCTGCTTAATTACAAATAGCAAATTAGATATAATTAGTGATAATTTCGATGTAGTAATTAATCAACCAAGTACAATATTGGAAAATATGTCAGAGTGGTGTATGAATCAACATAGCAAAGTATGGTAATTTTCTTTCTAAACTATGTTCTAAAAAATTCCTTTAATTTGGTTTATGCATTTTCTTTCAGACTGGACTAATAAATGAATCATATAAAAGTATAATTACTATAGAAGATGCTGAGAATCAATTATTAGAATTTATAAAAAAGTATGTCCCAGAAGGCAAGTGCCCAATAGCAGGAAATACTGTCTACATGGATCGGATATTTTTGAGAAAATATATGCCACACGTTAACGAATACATACATTATAGAATTATAGATGTTTCAACAATCAAAGAGCTTGCTAAGTAATATTTTAAATTATATTGCACCTCAAAGATAAGATTGTTCCCCAATAACCACTTGATGTAATTTAAAAATTAATATTACTATTTCTTTTCTAGGCGTTGGAACGTGGATGTATATCAATTAGGTATAACAAAGAATTTAAATCATAGAGCACTGTCTGATATAAAAGAAAGCATAGAGGAACTTAAAATATATAAAAAGCATATATTTAAAATTACAGACTAGTATAAATTACAGTACTATACAGTACTATAGATATAGAATTACTTTAATTTTTGAATAAAATTAGTACAATTTTCGTTAATATAAATTATCTAAAGATAAAACGTGAGTTCTAGAGGACATTGAAACTCACATGAAGGTGGTCTTTTGATAGCACATTTTATTGGTCAACAACCTACAAATAAAATAAAACTTGTCACCATACTACAATAAATTCTTGAATATGTATAAATTTTATGCTTGTACATTCATTTACATTGTTTAATCTAATTATTCTTAAAAAACTGTATAACTTAGTCATAACTTTACTTTATTGAACAATTCCATCAGAGAACAATAAACAGTTTTGTAAGTATAAAAATAATTTCTTCTAATTTGCCCATCAATTATAAATTTTGTTAAAATTACCATACAAAAATTAAGAATCTTACCTACCTAAATCGAAATTTTCGCGCCCTCTTTTCTGGAACACGTCGGCGCAATACCACGTTTCAGCGACAATCGATGACTACATGTGCATCAGGCTTTTGGTTCGCGAGGGTCTACACGAGCCTGTTGCCAGTTATTGATCTCACACGGTGACACAACACTGCATTGCTGTCAACGAAGAAAACACTCTCGGCCACGCAGCGTTCGTCGAAAACGCGCAGATAAGTCGTTGCCAGCACCGTGAAAGATCATGTTCGCGAGCGTGAAATAAAACGTAAATGGTTAATTTATCAGTAGAGAGTAACATTTCGCGGTGACGTCATCTCAATCTGATAAAAATGCAGGAATTTTTCAAGGTGCAGGACACCTAAACTAATCATCCTTTATGCCACGGTTTCGCGATATACGTCGATATTATCTTCGGTGATGGATTTTTGCAGATTGTATAAGGAAATCTAATTTTCACATTTCGTTCCTTTCATCGGATCGTTATTGGTATTCTCCTTAACGTTACGATTCCCGGTGTCTTTCAGACCTCGGATTATCTCCGTAAGCGTTCTAACGATTGTCAAATGTGATCGTGTAGTGCGCGATGAAGAAGTTTACATTTAAGGGTGTACTCGACGGTTTTCGATCGTCGGTCGCTCAACAGGTTAAACCCGATCAGGAAATCATCGAGAATCTACGATCGGAGCATTTTCAAGTGAAAAAGGTCAGTGTACTATATGGATATCGATATAAAGTTTTGAATAATGTCAACGGTCTGTTTGAATATGATATCGGAAGACCGTCATTTTGTTATCACAAATAATATCTAATATATACTATTTCCTGAGCGTCTGACGTGTCCCAATTCGCTACTTACGGAATGTTCCATTTTGGAAAAATGGAGATGCCTCCTTTCACCCTTTCTTTCTTTGTAAAAAGATTTACTAAATTGAAGATCGTCGCTTTGCTTTGTCATCATTTCACCTTTACTTATTGAATTATTTTATTTATTCTTGATTTATCGTTTATGTTTCATCGTCTGTCATACTCTATTGATATCTCTGTTTGCCTGTAAATATTTTCTGCTCTATCCGGGACGTCCCCGGGCAAGTGCGTCTGGCCAATCAATTGGTAAATGGTTATTTAACGAGCCTGGTACTGCAACATATAGCATGCAAAAAATATTTGCAAAATTTCAGGAGATCGTATCCTTTATGAATCTGTAGGATCTCATAAGACAACATTTTGTATTATATTCTTTTTTTGATTTATTCCTTTTACTGATAACACTCGGCACCCTAAATCGATATATACATTTGTCTTCGCGTTTTGGATTGTTCCATTTCAAGATTGCGGTATTCCAGAAATAAATCGGAAGAGCAATAATAGTAGTGGACAACGAGAACATAAAAGAGAAGAGGAGAAAGAAAAAGTACTGACAAAGCTTACGAGTGACGTTACCCTGGAATATTAAAATACTATACAAAAAAAAATAAATAAACTGTTTTTTGCTTTGTTGTACTGTAGTTCTAACGTCCAATCGAATAAAATGAGAGAAACATGTTATACAATGCCACCTACTAGAAAGTCACCTATTTTATATATGGAGATTAGTCTCTGAAATATAGAAATATATATGTTATCCTGTACGCATACTGAAGCGTGCGCTTATTTTTTTCACTGTTCAAACTTTTAGATTATTAGCTAACAAGCAGCGTTACAATTTGATAAAACGTTATCGTGCGAATATAATGGCAAGCAGAAACAGAGGTATTCAGTTTGACTTTCACAATAAACTATTCATTACTGAAGTTGGCGAGTTACTCGGAACATGCGTTAATTAAAAATTGAAACTTTCCGAGTGCCGGTAACAAGCAACGTTTCCGTATATGAGAGGAGCTCCGGGTGAATAAATACAATTTTTGAATATTTCGTATTGTTTTAATGGCTTTGTATTAACATAGGGGTATTTATTATTATTTGAAATACGAATATAACGTAGCTCTGTTGATGAATGTTCGTTTTTGGTTTTCCTTGTTTCAGACATTTCGACATGGCTTTCCATATCAACCTACTGCAGTTGCATTTGATCCTGTTCAAAGGCTACTTGCTATTGGAACTAAATCAGGATCGCTTAGAATGTATCCTTTGCTATAATGACTTTTTAGTTTTTGATCCTTTCGTAGAGATCATCTTTAGTATTGCAAGATTGATATTCGATACAGTTTTTATTCTTATTGTAGTATGACAATATGTTTATGACTGCTTTGAGAGATTTGAATTTTTCTTTAACTCTCATCAATGTTATCCATTTAGTTTGGGAAGACCTGGAGTAGATACTCATGTAAAGCACGAGGGTGGTGCAGCTGTAATACAGCTGCTGTTCCTAGTTAATGAAGGAGCTCTGGTATCTGCTACTGCAGATGATACTTTACATCTGTGGAATTTCAGGCAGAAAATACCACAGGTTGTGCAGAGCCTGAAGTTTCAACGAGAGAGGTAGGAAGAAAACAGGATTGCTTCGAATTCCCTCTGTCTGGTCTCTTCTATTCATTCCAAAGAGGAATTATTCTACTGAAGTACTCTAAAAGTGGCAATCTTTGGTACTTACAGTACCACTTGTGGATTTTCAAGAGGGTACTCAAATACAGTTTCTAGTGGAAACAGAAACCTAATAACCGATCAGAAATTCAATGATTTATACTGTATATGACATACTATCCAACATCAAGTTTCACGCGTTACACGCTTAAAGTGGCCCTTTTGTAAAATTGATTTGACGTTCAATTCATATCTGACATAATAACATATACCTGTGCCTTTGTGTTTCTACAGAATAACGTGCATGCACCTACCTCTTCAAAGCAAATGGTTGTACGTCGGAACGGAACGAGGTAACATTCACATACTCCATATTGAAACGTTCGTTTTGTCAGGGTACGTGATCAACTGGAACAAGGCCATTGAAGTGTAAGTACTTAAAATCAATATTTCATTGAAGCTTTAAAACGCCTCTGCATTTCCTGAATCTCGGAAGTTCGAACGTCTATTGTAGAAAGGAGGTCGGCAAATGATTAGCCCACATGAAGAACACGTCCCGATATCTAGCGTCCTTCATTTATTCAGATAAAACCTCACCAACAAGCTGTATGCTTTTCTTTTATTCTTGTATAACAATTGCTATGTTCATAAGCATATACCGGAACACATACTGATCACCCTGCATTATTACGGCATATTTCAATGGAACGTATATTTAGAGCTATGCGAAAAAGAAAAATTATCGATATGACCTGCCTTTATAATTTACCTACTTTCAGTCAGCAACCCTAAAAATATATGGATCAAATTCCCCTTTGGTCAGTCTCATGTGCAACAGAGCCAAGCAGCGAATTTATTTTTGCGCTTCGAGTGATACTATCTCATGGTTGGATGATCCTAGTATCCCTTTATTGAATAGCGAACCCGATATCTAGGCTTTCAGTTTTTTTTTTTTTTTTTTTTTTTTTTTTTTTTTTTTTTTTTTTTTTTTTTTTTTTTTTTTTTTTCAATATAGAATTGGAAAAATACATTGCACCTGGTAGAATGACAAAAAGAATATCCTTTATCAAAGGGAATGGAATGATATTTATTTCACTGATATAACATGACAGCTCTATGATTTATAATGACAATAAAAATACATTTCAGATCGAGAAAAACTCATCCCGGGGCTGTGATACATTTGAGTGATAATCCTTTAGATTTGAGCAAGGTATATTTCTTCGTACATTGACCCACAAAAATTTGTTTGAAAATCATCAATTGTGAATCTATTATTTATATACGAATTTCGGAACAAATTATTGTGATAGTCCGTCTACTAATTTTATAAATAGTTACATTTCGAATATGGAAAAAATGCCGTACGTGAATACCTCTTATTCCAGATGCTGATTGGTTACGAGTCTGGTCAGATTGTTCTTTGGGATTTGAAACTAAAAGCCGCAGATTACAGATGTCAAGCTGATGAACCATTGAGATCGATATCCTGGCATCACGAAGGCAAACAGTTCATGTGTAGTCATACTGATGGTTCGCTCTCTACCTGGGCTCTACGCCAATTAAAACCAATAAATGTTATCCACCCACACGGTTAGTAAATGTACATGACATGTATACAGGCTACTGTATACTACTACTGCATTGTTCTCAGTTGTCATACGTGACATGACCTTAATTAGTAACATGAATAACATTTTATCTTTTTTCAATTGCCTAACAAAGACAGACTCGCCTTATTACAATTTACTTTACTTTTGTTCATAGCAAAAAATACTAAGGATGGTGAACCGGAGGCTTGCAAGTCTATTCAAAAAGTCGAGTGGAAACTGTCAAGATCTGGGTAAGACATTGTAACACCTTATTGCATGTAATAATTGCTGGATGATAATAAACAGGCAGAATCATGATCAGTTTATTCGACACAAACTCTTTGTTATCAAATACATTAATCATTCGTGAATTTATGATATGAACCTTGAAGAGAACGTTTTTGGTATCAATATTTCTTTGTGTTAACATGACAGCACCGTTGTCAATACAACAATATCACTGTCACTACCCCGAACAATAACTATGTGGAAAATTGTATTGTCAGTACCGAAACCATGTCGATGATCGTAGCTAGCCTATTCATACAAACAATCTTCAATGGATAACAATGAAACGCGAAAGGATAACATCATTCTAATTCTCATCCGTACTGTAGGGAAGCGTACGTCATATTTTCTGGAGGGTTGGCTTACGACACAACCGGTAGAACACCCAGTATTACAGTAATACAAGGAAAAACGACAACAGTCTTGGAAATGGAGCACAGTGTCGTTGATTTTATAACCCTGTGCGAAAGTCCTTGGACCAGTGGTATGTGGGATTTTTATTTAGCTGAATTACTACAGCTTTACCTATTGAATTATGCTAACCGAATTGATTTTCATTATTGAGTTTTAATCGTTTTTATGATTTTTACAGATTTTCAAGATCCTTACGCTGTTGTTGTCTTACTTCAAAATGATCTGGTTGTGATTGATCTATTGACAGCTGGTTTCCCATGCTTTGAGAACCCATATCCTATGGATATTCATGAATCTCCTGTGACTTGCTGTGCATATTTTGCGGATTGTCCTTCGGATTTGGTACCTGCTTTCTACTCGGTGGGTTCGAAATCTCAAAAGAAAACAGGATTCAGCGAAAAGGAATGGCCGATCTCCGGAGGCGAGTGGAGTCCAAACTCCAGCAGCTACAATGAGATCATTCTCACTGGGTCAGTTGACAATAACTTTGTTATCATGAGTGAACGCGAGTGTTTGGTACAACTGTTAACGTCATTGAAAGTTTGATACTTTGTAATTCACTTGAGGTAGTTGGAGAGCATGGATACCGTGCAGAGAAATGACGGATGTCTGTAACTAGTAATGTTCTACATTAAACAACTATTAATCATAATTGTTCAACGAAATATTAACTACTGCTACAGGCACGCTGACGGTAGTATAAAGTTCTGGGATGCATCGGCTGGCACGTTGCAAGTACTTTATAAGCTGAAAACAGCAAAGCTCTTCGAGAAGAGCAGAACGCGTAGCTTAGATTCCGAGGAGGATCCACTTGCTGTGCAATTGATTTTCCTGTGCCCTGAAAGCCGGAAGCTTGCGATTGCTGGTTCCGGAAGGCACGTGATACTCTTTAAGTTCAAAAAGGTTGAGAGCATGTCGGAAATTGTGGTAAGTCATAAGGGAGCTTCGGTACTGTGTAAGCTGTCTACTTAGTCAATTTTGTTTTTATTAAAAAATAAAAATGGAAGTTTTTAAAATAAAAGGTCACCGAAAACATCGCGTCCACGATTTTTATCTTCACGTTTTAGACACTGGAGATTCCATTGACGTCAGATCCGTCTAAGGAGACTGAATGTTCTCCAGATTACGAGTATCCACCAAGTGGTAACGTTGCCGGAGAAGAATTGAAGAATCATTCAGTCGAGTATACTTATCCGTTGAAGGTTAAGGGTGGTTTGCAGAAGAGAGCTGCTGGTTTTCAAGCGACCTTGATCTGTTTGACACCATGGATAAATGGCGAGCAACCTGAAAACATTACGGCACTCAGTTTAAATTCTTCATACGGTCTGTAAGTATCTGATGCTTCCTACCTAGATGGTACAAATATGAATTACTGTTGATTTCATATTCTTCTGTGATCCAAGACTGGCCTATGGAAGTGAAACGGGACTCGCGATCGTGGACATTGTACAAAAGGTTTCCCTACTGGTGATGAGCACTGCTGATCTATGCAGCAACACTGACACTTATCAACGTGCATTACGTAGTCCAAAACGTCAGGATGAATCGAAGAAAGAAAATGATGACAAAGCCAGAAGCCCAAGCATAGATCAGGTAAGATATATCTCCCTAGTAACTTTGCTTCACTTTGTCTTCTACCTACCCTCTGACTTATACACGGACTATACTACATGTACCGTGATACTTTCTTGGACAATCGATTGTTTCTACGTTTTAAAGTATTTAGACATTTAGAAATTCCATGATACAATTAGCCAGAAGTACAGTCATAATTAACTGTGTTAATATCGTCATAGGAAAACTATTGTTCGTGTAATGCTTAGTACGGATTCCGCGTGTATAGAAAAGAAAGATGCCGGTTTGCGAAATATGTTTTCATTAACGTATTTCTTTTTCTTTGTTTTTGTACGATCTTTAAACGTTGGCAAAATAAGAAACAAGCTGTAGTTTTTTTTTTAATTATGAGTTATTCGAATATGGTGAAGGACATTGTTTTCATTAGGTATATTCTTCCTGTCTGAAGTTTTGGAGTTTCTGCTGGATGTCCACACGTGCCTTTGCACAAAGTATGACATTTTCTTGTTTTCATACACAAAATGTTGCATTAATAATATCTAGATTAGAATACGTAGCAATATCAAACGAAGTCCAACAACATATCCATCCGTATTTCCTAACGTAATACTTTTGTTGTAAGATATTTGAGTCATATATACAATGGACCTCGCGTGGCAAACTGACAATTGATGAATAGGAAATCAATTCGAGATTACGTGTTGTCTGATTTATAATTTTTTATGGAAAGAAAAATATCGACTGTGGTATGGAACTGTCCAAGTGAATTGTTATTATATATCTTTATTTTTCAAAACTGAGCGATACCCAAAATCTTATAAAGCATTGTCGATTGAAACTTTCCAAGCTGAGGAATACTGGTAAAGAAAAAACAATATGTTTCATCAAATCTTTATTCACCGAATACTTCCATCTTTCATTATCTTTGTCTATCGTAGAACTAGTCTAACCAAAGAGCTACTTCTAATAATACACTCTGTATACTTTGTAAACTCTTTTAATTTACAAAGCCTTTCAACTAAGGACGTTTCTAGATAGTTGCAGACACCAGAAACCAATATAATGAAATCTCAGAACTCTTAGGAAGCACAGAAATACTAAGGAAGAATCCTAACAGGAGACACGATTTTAAGGATTCTGAGTCTTTCAATTTGTTTTAAAATTTCTTTCAGTTTTTTAATGCTGATTAAGAAACAGCTATTGCACTTCGCAGTATACACTCAAACAATTTAACATGTGGCTATCCGAATAGCTGTATCTAGGAGTGTCAGTAGAATCCTCATCGACTACACCATAAGTATTTCACTGTGACAGAAGAAACGAAAAAATAACTAAGTGAAAACTATTAAAAGAGCAGTGCCTTCAATGTTATGAGAAATTTCGATTTAGAATCGAGAATGTCATAGACAACTGTTATTGGTCAAACTTGTCATTTTCCACGTGCTGCCAAAGACTTGAAGCTGCTTCACTCACTGCGTGGGCTCGTAAATTCAATGATAATTTACACTTTTGTAGTATATCCCATGAAATGCGATTACTGACCTACTTCTCCGTAATGCCTTAATACATAGTGAGACAGTGTCAGCGGTTATCTGTCTAATCTTCGCGTAGGAACAAATTTGATAATTTATAGATTATTAAATTCGGAAAACTAGACGCAATAAGAGTCCTTCAATGAAATGGAGCATTTTTTGTTTAATACTTTGATTACGGTTTAAAAGGATGTGTATTCGTTATCAGTTCTGATATCGTGGGGCTATACCGAAACCTTTTAAACGCAGGCCCAATTAATTTTATCAAAAAAGGAGGGGTAAATGTGATGCAGCGTGCGATAGAAACTTTTAGTCGGATTAACCAGCAACGAGTATGTGAAGGAATTCATAGTCTTATCCGATAATTCGATACTTTGCTTAGTTCACGATTGATTAATGCATTTGTATTCTTAAGTGTCCTATTAGCTGTGTACAATCTAATTAAAACGCAGCAACAGTCTCGTATAGATTATTCGGTCTACAGCAGAGCAACCTAATAAAATGAATCGATATTAATTAAATTATTAATAAATAATATAAATAGAGAAATATTGAATAATTTCACAAATGAAAATGTATACTTGCATTACGTCCACGTTTAAATTGTAACAGTTATTTTAGGACGGAATTGTCAGTTCTTTGTCCTTTTATTTGTATTTTTTTTTTTAAGAACGAAATGCATGACCTTCATGAATATTTTTAACAATTGGATACTTACTAATTAAATGTTCAAGACCACAATTAATATTGTTTAAATAGCGAATACGAAAAGTGAACTACTTGTGTTAGATAGTGTCGTAGAAAGCTTTGTCTCAAAGGATGTCAATTTTGATCGATGACTGAACCTAGAGCTCTGTCGATGGTACATAAGAAATATTATCCTTTGTTTTCATATAGGTTATTTATTATTTGTGAAAAGCAAAGAGAACATTAATGCCAAAAGATTTTTTCGTTTAACGTGCAACAAAATTTCATAGTGGATTGGATATATTAAATTTATTTTATTGGCTGATGAATTTGAATATTATAAAGCAGTGAAATGGCTGCTAGCTCTTGAAACTAATATCATTTGTAAAATTCTGTTAACTATTTATCATTTATACGTTGTTCATACTTCTGTAGATGCAACGGAAGTAGGACGAGAAAGAAAAGAAATAATGTTTATGTACATTGACAGTGAGTGGAAGTGGCTGCCATTTTGAATCGCTTTACACATTAGCCTTGGGATACTGATGATCTGCATCGAAACTTAATTTTGGGAATAAATTTATTTGTCTTAGAATTCATTTGCGAACGAGAGATTGGCTCGTTTATAAATTATTATTCATACATATAAGCATGCAAAGATTTGACATGCCAAAAGTAGTGAAAGTTTGTAAGAATTTTTTTTTATTTTGATATTTTATCACATACGATATGACTACTTTACTCGATACACCCAGTTTACTCGAATCAATTAAAATACATAATTAACTCTACGTCATTATTCCAGTCATAAAGAATTCGCGTACGTTAATGATTTGCGTTAGTGATTTTCGAATCATTTGATCGGACAATTTTCAACGGAGTATAGAGGCTGTGAAAAAAACACAAAATGTGTTTGGTTAGTTTTAATCACAGCTCCAAAACTATTAATACACACTGTTAAGCGACAACGACGTAACGTGAATTACAATTTTAGTGAAAATACAATACGCCAGATAACAAATGATTTCTCGTTTGACGACTCGTGTTATTTGACTGTATATTTAATTGTTATTTGAAATGCCATATGTTCAATGCGTATAAAGTGATTACAGGAGATGTACATTACTCACGTATTTCCATAACATGACTTTCGAAAATTAGAGGAATACAAATGATAGCGAGAACAACGACAATGGTAACGGACGGCAACAATCGCAAATAATTTTGCATCTCAGCATGATATTATCGAATAACATTCATGCAGCCTGCGTGTATAAATTATCTACGGTATCCAATTTGTTTTGAATAAGTTATATTGTGTTGCAAAAAAAAAATTATTACCGGGTCTTGCGAATGATTACAGATTTACAAATTTGAAATTATCTTATCTTATCTTAATATTACTGTTATTACTAATTTAAGTAATTAATATTAAGATAAGCCAGTTGTGTAAACATTATGCGGTTGTATAATGTTTTTTTAACTTGTCGGTATACTATGGCTATTTGCAAATTACACAAAAAAAAAAGTGAAGAAAAACCAGTTCAAGGAAATACGGAAACTTACGATGACGTGTACTAAATGAAATTACGCCAAGCCGATTGGTTACAAATAATGCAAAAAAATCTGAGATTCTCTTGTCTCGGTTAAAAGGTATGTCACTCGTGTGATCGAGAATGATATACTTACAAGAAATAGAAATACGAATGATCCTTGGTCTCATGAAAATTCTGCGACGTGCCTTTGTTAGAATAGAATTTCACAGAATATCGTAAAATCCTTAGTATCTTGTGTCATGTATTGCATGTGCATTCTATTATTAGTGCATTTATAACTATTTATCTAGTCTTAAACTGTATTTACTTCTATCAGTAGTCATTGTGCCTGCTTCGTAGTATTATTGTGCTATATTTTATTTATATTTGTGGCGCACAACGATTGCTCTCAGCCAAGAGGAAAGGAGGAAAATAAAGAAAATATAAGGATAAACAGGTCTGCCGTGAGACACGACTGCGTGAAAGACACGCGTTATGCATTTGCTATGCCACAAAATTCAAATTTACATCATCTTGAAACCGGGAGCGTCGAACGTCCAGAGTTCTTGTTGTTTTGCATTGATTTACAATATAATTTTTTCGTCTAGCGTACAAAAATAAGAAAAGACCAGGACTTCGTGTACATCTTTAGTTTTTGTGATGGCAAATGCATAAGACTCAATCGTGGTTCGTGCGGTTGTAACTTGAAACTGAAGTAAAACACCTCATCTATACTTGCTTTATGGCTTGGCTGCCGTTTTCAGCCTTGACTGTATCCCGCACTTTTAACACTGTGGAGGTCTTATCTCATTAATACATGGAGCACCCACTTGGCTGTCAAATATTGAAAAATAATAACAAAAAATCTTCCTACAATTTTACCGTCAAATTTGACAAAATGATTGCAGCTGATTCTTCAGTTCTAGGATTCATTGTGAAACATCCTGTATGTCTAGTTGTCAAAATTTTGTTCAGCCACATGCAGAATTGTCTTCATTGTATATCTCTCCTAAGAGGCATACGTCATACGTTACGTTTTATGGGGTGAAAAAAAAAAGCGTGCGACTTTGTCTCAGAGATTTTAATTGGTGCAATGCAATGTCTGGCCCACCTGAAATCTGGAACCTTGTCGAGGTACAAATCAAGAATACAGTAGACACTCTCTTGTACGATAAGTGAAGAAATTTTCTGTCATTTATCTTCAATGAAAAAACGTCAATTTCTATGAGCATCTTAGGTCTCATTCAATGGGAATCAGCCTTGTGTGTCGTTGATACATAATTGTGAAAATTTGAATAACTGAAATTTGATTCATTCGCCATTTACAATCTGCACTCTTCTGCGAGATAAAGCGTTTTGTCGACAGTCTTGGGAAGTGACAAGTGACCATGAATTTGTGATGTTTCTCGATTCCAATGATGGTTCCCGCGACATATCCACATAGAAATGAACGAGAATTCGCGATATTGTGCGAATAAGGCAATTCCCTACATGATACCTGTACCTTATACTACCTAATACAAATAGCAATAGAAAGCAGAATTAGGAATGACTGCGAATCGTGTCGGTTGCTGGTTTTCTCTTTTAACTAACGATTAATGACAATTAAGAGAAGACTGGACGATTTCAGAAAAAAAAAATCTTTAAATTGTCCATCCTATTATCGTTCCTTATGAACTGATTGACTGTGCACAAATCCACATACTAGATTCATCAGAATCAGCAATCGACATCTGAATCCGAGCCTGTAGTAGCACCATTAGAAGACACGGTCGTCCTCTCCCTTCATCATCCTCAACAACAGGTGCACCAGCCTCCAATTCACGAGGATTGTCACGGTGTGAACAGTGATCACAAAGGGAGCACAGAGGAGACTGCTGCTGGGAATCCTGCTAAAGGAGGGATCGCCGCAGCGCCCTCGGAAGATGAGAATCTTCGCAAGAACTATAGCTGGAAAGGATTTAGCCTCAAGAGACAACTGAGCAAGGTCGACCTCAAAATCAAGAACACCTTCGTCGCTTCGTCATCATCCCAGAATGGGGTACTTGTATGACTTGTAATAAGTGCTTTGCATTCAGACGTATCATCCACTTCATATATTTTTTTTTTTGACAAAACTTCTAAGGGATTTATTTCATTAGAGTCTAACAAACATAAATTATTTCTACAACTGGATTTTCAATGAACATGAAACTCGTTTAACAAAATCAACCTTGGTCGTACACAAATTTTCGGATCATCCCCCCCTCCCCCCTTCCCTCCAATGAAAAAGTTACATTATTGAAATCATGAAATTCTCCATCTCTATTAGTTTAAAAGAAAAAGAAAATCTTGCAATACGCGATTTTGAAATTACATGCAAGTACCCCATTACCAGCAGGCAGGTAGCAACAGCAGTAGCAGTGGTACCAGTACAACGAGCAACAACCAAAAGCGTTCTGTATTTTACTGCAACCCCAGCGAAAGTACAACGCCCTTGTCGCCAGTCGAGAGTGTCGGCTCAGAGTCTTCATCATCACCAGAGAAAAATTCACCTCAGCACGAAAAGTCACCCTCGACAGAATCCAAGTTTACCAGCAGCGACGGCAAGAGTGTGAATTCTCAGATTGAGACTGAAAAAATAAAAAGTATCACTGGTACAGAAGATCAAGGAATAACAGCAACAACAGAGCCAGTACGACCAGCAGACTTACCACTATTTGACAACGAATGCAAACCACCCGTTAGAACGAAACGTGCTGGCAAGGAGAAGCTCCCTAAGAGAGAAGGTCGTTTGTTATCAGTGCCAAACATAAAGTATCAAAAGAACGACGGAGTACTTTGCGATCTGAGATGTGAGGATTCTACGAGCACCGAGTCCTTTGCTGGAAATTTTATGAGAAGATTCAGTAAGTGTTTATCAACTAGTATAGCCGCAGTGTTATGTATCATTCGTGTGTCCTAGGGATGAGATTCATGTTAGAGTTTCTTCTTTACGGTACAGTAAGTCCTAAGTAATACGCTTATCTGATCTCTTTAACCCAATTTTGCATTTACGTGGGTGAAGGAATGGTACAATCGATAATCATTCGATAACGATCATCACGCTAGCGATTTTTCTCTATAATTGCATTATGTGTTCGTCCATGTCAATTGACTTCTTTTCAAGTCGAGATAGTCATTATCGCAGAAGGTACAATGACAGTTCAATGATCTTTCGACGAAAGAGTCTCATGACAAGTGAGCATTGTGCAGTGTGAATGCTGGCTGCGAAGAATAACAAGAGTAACTATTAACATTGTATCTTGTACGCTTATTACTTATGCATTTATTAACATCGTATTAATATTTTTCTTTCTTTTTTTTTTGGTTCTTTTTTTTTCGTTTCTTTTTTATAGAATTTTCTTTGTCTTTGTTTTTTTTTTCTTGTCTCTTCTGTGCGTTCATATCAAAGGCCTACGATGCTCGTAGGACTTCTGCGAGACTGAGTGCAGAATTGAAATTGTGTCTCGTGTCAGCTGTTTTGTCGAGACGCCATTCTTTTTTTTACCGATACGTGGATTCTTTGTACAAAACATTTAAATGCTTAAGCGATAACCGCGACGTGCTTAAGGATTAGAGCCTGAAAAATAGGTGAAACGCTTTCGAGAACAGTTATGTGGAATACATGAATCTGATTGTGTCCGAATGCATATTATATATGTATATGTATATAAAGTCTTATATAATGGTCAGTCAATCAGGTTATAATAACAATCAAAAGTATTACTACAAGCTAAAATTCTATATGGTACACGTGAAGCATGTATAGAAAAATTTTCTGTCATTTGTGGAAGAGTGCAGATGGTTAACGAAAAAATAAAGCTAGCCCACACGTAATACGGTTGTCAACAATTAAAAAAGAAGAAAGCAAAGGATTGAGAGGGTGTCTACGTTTCTAAAGATCCTGGATACTGCGACATGTTTCAAAATAATTCATAATCATCGTTTCACCTCTCAACGAGACTATTGTCCCTGTATTCAAAGTGACCGAAACCTCTAATTATACAGAGTGTCACGGTGCTGTAAAAATGTATTATTTTACAAAATAATATCAAGCGAGCATATAGAAGAATGAAAAATGAAAGTGATTAGTGTTGACAATTAAAACAAAAAAGCCGTTTATTCGAATGGGAAAAAAAAAGAAATTTAAACAAAGTTTTCCAGATTAAAGGAAAGAGTAGACACCTTTAATTTCTTTGATACCTTTAACAGGCGTTAACTCACAATTGGCTTCCTATGAATTTGCATGCTTACCGAATGCCGCAGCACGTAGATTCTTTCACGCTATTCCACAATCTTTATCTCACGCGCTATCAGACTTTAGCTTCGTTGCCTCTATTATACGTGTACACGATATGAAAATACTTAACGAGTCCCAACCGACGTACATGTTAATACAAAAACACATAATATAAACATGACCACGCATTACGATACACGCAATTTTTTTTGCACGATTCTAAATACACTTTTTACCTAAACCGTGGTTTCGTACGTCGTATAACAGATTGTTGTGGCGACAATGATTCGACTTTTCTGCTTATTATCATTATCTGTGCCGTAAATCAAAATGGCTGCTTTCTGCGAGTACGAGCGTTATTAAAAAATTAATTTATATTTCTAAGGGGGCGGTAAGGGTACGAAAATAAAAAAAAAAAACAAGGCAGGAGTCGACGGTTTCTCGTTTATTTTTTTATATACCTGTTTTTTTTTTCATAAATTTATAAATCACGTCCCGTGTATTCGATTACGCGTACAACAGTACATTACATTGTACTTTAACGCTTTTTCAGGTTCAAATCAATTTCGCGGTCTTCCCTGATGGCAAGTTTGATTCAGGTAAAAATAAGGTTCCAAATAAATTTGGTTCCTCCTCCCTCCCCCACACACCAAACCGAGAGAAAAGTTACGACAATCATTGTTCGCTGATATAGTTAATGATTATTATTCGCGTTCAAGTAGATCGTTGAGAGCTCATAATGGTGTATAAAAGTGATCGGAGAGAAATTGGCGGGAAAGCGGGACGATTTTAAAAATGTCATTTAAAGTAAACGGAATCGAATATATATATTTTTTTAATAATTCTTTTTATTTATCGCTACTCAACGTAAAACCATTTTACTTGGTGACTTGTACGCATTACGTATATATACATATATAATACATAGTGTCATAAGAGACATATATATGGTCATTTTATACAGCAACATTTATACTGTCATTATGAAGACACACTTATCGAGTGCGTTCTCTGTATAATGAACTCCAGTGAAATATACCGTATCATCTAGGTAAAACTAGTAAAGTGAACCTCCCGGCACATTAGACGCCGTAGGTCCCACTAAGCCTGCTGACTCCCTTTACTAGCTTTCCCCTTGGTGACAGTAACTTAATTCCTGCGTAGCACGCAGCTTCATTATAATACTTGGACGTACAGATATACATGAAAACACCTTTCTCTCGGTACGAAAATGCTTCTTTTTCATTCAGCGTTCTCAAGGACATCTAGATGGCTTGCACGCAATAGCAATAGTAATAATAATAGCAATAATAATGGTGATGATTGGTAATGATGATAATGCTGATGATGACACTAAATATAATTATAATAAATTAATGACTCGTGATAATCAGAGTGACAGTGATGACACTGCTGACTGTGTCTATATATACACGAAGGGGCAATATTTTAATTAGGTGTTGTAACAATGCATGTTCTGATCATAGAGGTTTAAGGGCTCGTGGGTTATTTCATCTTTTATTTACTTTTTTTTTTTTTTTTTTTTTTTTT
>NW_014332862.1:2634249-2655236 GCF_000341935.2 Cephus cinctus
TTTTTTTTTTTTTTTTTTTTTTTTTTTTTTTTTTTTTTTTTTTTATTATTGACAATCTGCTTCTTACGTTGGAGAAATGATTGAATGGTGAAATTATACGGTACTTGACACGGTTATGTTTGCATAATATATTGACTGACTGCTGTAGAAGACTTCGCACATTTTACACGACACTTATTCCACATAGCGTATTCTTAAATATTTTACGCTAAAATAACAAAACGATAAATATAACTTTATTTGCTCTGCTTGAATAAAACTAATCATTTGTATTATACTGTATACGTATACTGTACGTATTCTGTATGCGAGATGCGCGTCCGTGCGTAACGTGTGTGTATGTGATCATTTTGTTTTTCGTTCGACAATGCAAAAGGCATTGTTAGCTATGACTATAGCCTTCTATGCGGCAGGAAGTTTACGTAGGTCAGATATAGCGAGGGTGACAAGAACAGTGGGGCTAAGTTAACGCTTAATACATCTTACATGATAATCAAACGATCGATCAACCAATTACAATAATTTACCATTAACTTTCGCACAGCTGATAATCCATGTTTATACGATCAAAAATACTCGCTTATGTACATAACCCACACATGCGACTACTAGAATTTCGTCCTAAAAAAAGAGCTAATCGATATTCCCAACGATTCTTTTGTACAATGATCTTCATCTTCATTGATATCCAGATGTCATACACGTAGAATGTACATTCATCCTTCAATGTCGATAACACCTCTGCCATTCTCCGATGATCAAGTTAAAGGACTCTCACTACAATCTTTCTCTTCGATCCACTCCTCCCCTCTTTCTCTCTCTTTCTCTTTCTGTTTCACATAATCTCACCACAGTGTCCAAGAAGACTCTTTTTCTGAATATCTCTCTCTCTCTCTCTCTCTCTCACTCTCTCTCACTCTCACTCTCTCTCACTCTCACGTAACAACCAACCTAAAAATTTATGTTAATTAACGAATAGATGTTTTCTTGTCACTCTCTCTCACTCTCACTCTCTCTCATCTCTTTCTGTTTCACATAATCTCACCACAGTGTCCAAGAAGACTCTTTTTCTGAATATCTCTCTCTCTCTCTCTCTCTCTCACTCTCTCTCACTCTCACTCTCTCTCACTCTCACGTAACAACCAACCTAAAAATTTATGTTAATTAACGAATAGATGTTTTCTTGTGTAATTTCAATGGATAATGTTATCCGTGGTTTATTAGCTACTGTTATCATATTACATTGTATATGGGATTTACGTCGTTTGTAGATGAACGGGATGTGCATATCGCCGACAACCGGAAGAGGTGGTAGTAGTGGCGGCGGTGGTGGTGGTGGTGTTGGTGGTAATGCAGTTGGTGTGATATCTGAAAGAGTTGATACTGGTGATAACGATGGTGTTGGATCAGGTATAATTGGCGGTGGTGGTGGGAATACTGGTGGTCTTCTTGGTAGCATCGGTACAAGTGGTACTTCTGGTTACCGTGGCACAGCCAACGGTGGTACCACTACAAGTACCAATAACAGTGCTACGATCAATAGTAGCAATACCGGCGGCGGTGGCGATTCTGCTGGGAATAATAATAATAATAATAATGACGGAAGTGTCGGTAACACACGATTCCGTAAAGCTACGTCAGCCACTAGGCTCGATGTCTTAGAGCCCGTTCGTCATTCTCGTTCCCAAGGTATCCGCAAATTACAGAAGTGTCTTAGCACTACGATCAGCCACTACGACGCGGATGGTTCGACTTCCGGCAGCTTTTCATCAAGCTTCCCATTCCACGCGCAACGCAGTGTTGAGATTCGTAACTACCAACCAAGCGCAACCACTTCTCAGGCTTCTATGACCTCCCAGTATATCCTCGCCAACGCCAGACAGTACAGCAGCTTTGGTAGTACAGACGTCCAATTTAATTCAGAACTCTCGTAGATATTATTTATTTATCAGCTGACTATATCATGTGTTTATTTCTCTCTCTATCTCTCTCCTGTATCTCAGTCTGTCCTATTACTCTCTCTTTGTCTAGTCAGGTCTACTCGAGGAAGACATCTTTAAATTTCTTAATGATTTCTCTAATGCTATTTGATTTATCCGTCAGACCGATCGAGATCATCGTGTCACAACGATTCACATGTATTGTTATTGATTTTTAATGTCAAAGGTTTTTTTTTTACTAACTTAAGTTTACGTTACGTCAGAGAGCTGTCGTGTACTGTCATTATATAGTAGGTACTGTCTGGTCTGTGTTTATTTATAAATGTCGAACTCTCTATCTCTGTCTATCCTCGTGCATTTATATTCTCATTCATTTAGTTACCCACTCGTCCGTCTACTCGTGCCCCCATTGGCGCCACTTACCATCTTACCTAACCTGCCGAATCTCTATGTTAATAAATAAGACGCTGCACTCCACGTCGAAAGTCACTCTAACGTTACGTCTATGGCCGTTTTACAAGAGCACCATCGAGCAACGAATATTCTTCGTCCTATGTTATTCTTTTATTATTATTTCTTATTACGGTTTTCTTTATGTCGATGTACTTTGACTTTTTTTTTTTCTTTTACTCTTTAGCGAACATCTTCTTGCTTTACACTGCCGTAATTCATAGTCGCATGTACATTACGTTCTGTTTAGGGTTCGAATCACACTGACGACGGATATTGTCTATGTTATGTCCAGTACGTCGAAAAACGTACGAAAAAGACATTGGAATAGGATCGAGCATTTTGTAAGCAAGGTTATACAATTTTTTACAAAATGACAGAACTTATATTATCATCAGACTTTGCTTTCAAGCTGCTCGAACAGAAACTGACGATATCCGTAAATCCAAGGACGCTTATAATAGACGGGATTTGCTTTCGTCTAAGCACCGCATATCCTTAGTTATATACATGTAGTTTGAAGGAATTGTGATCCATGTAACGATCACAGTCAATCATTGTAATAAGGATCTAAGTTTAGTTCGCTAATCGTGACGTCACCTTTTTTCCCCTCTGATGTCACTTTGTATTACGAATCCTCGTTCATTTATCTTTCGAATATTCTTTCTGTTCACCCTTCATAAGCTGCTTATTAAGTGTGTCGGCGTACTCGAAAAGTGAAATTTACCTATCAACGATCATGCTACGTACTATTTTTTTTTTTTTTTTTTTAAATAATCGTCGATCAATGTTATCATTCGTAGCAATTTATTTTCACAATGAACCCGCTCATTCCTGAGCAGTTAACGCATGCATGCCGTATATCGGGGAATCACGTGGTATTAACGTTAACAATCATTGACTATTTTATTTGATGCCCAATCCTTCATTGGACGTATTGAACGTGTGTATGTACTGTACCGTAGGTCACGAAGGGTCAGTGTCAGATGATCGGTCAATTTTTTTTTAATACAATAAGGATAAGAGATCAATTAAACATAAACAGCCTGTACACGGTGGCTGTTGACGTCCACCGGGCTGTTGTACTTGTTGTTATTATTACTGCTGTTGGTACTATTATTGTTCTTATTGTTGCTGTTGCTGTCATTGTTGTTGCTGTTATCTTATATACCTAATTATACACACATATATGTATATTATTTATGTTACTACCAAAAATTCTTATTGTGACACTGACATCGTCATCATTTTTTTTCTTCGCCATTTGTACTCGTTATGAGCCGTACATCTTCTATTGTCTTCGACAAGAACTTCTTTAAGCCACGTATTACTTTTATTATCGTTATGCATGCCTCTGGTAGCACTTCACGAAGAAGCTGTTTACTCTATGAATAATGTTTCACTTTGTTTTTGGGAATGCTGGCCGGGTAGACAAGCTGGACAATTCGTTCCAGCGCTCACGAAGTTCGAGCATGTCCTCGTTGGAGAACATTGCCACCGAAACCATCAGCTGCCTTACATTCGCCGATTCTTATACAAAGAAAAGCGGTATGACTTTTTTTTTTTTTTTTTTTTGAAATAATGACATTTGTAACATTCTTCTCGTTGGGATTGAATATTATTGATTGGCCATTGGCGTTTATTATATTTTTATAATTTTCTCTTTTCATCAGATGCTAGTGCTTTACCAACCTTATGGATTGGCACGTCTTTGGGTTCCATACAAACTATTGTCTTTAATGCGCCTGCCCATGGCGAACGAGATTCGCAGCCTGTGATCGTCTCTACTTATAGTCAGTATTGTCGTTACTCGGAATTCTTACATAATTACTTTATACATCCACGTCGTTATTGGTTGACGTGGGTGAACGAAGAGTGGCATGCTTACACGTTTCTTTTCTATTCCAGGTGGTTCTATGTTTAAGTTAAAAGGCTCCATCTTAACTATGTCCTTCCTGGATTGCAACGGTGCTCTCATTCCGTACTCTTACGAGTCTTGGAAGGATGAGAATCTTGACTACAGGGATCGCAATAGTAAGCATCGATATTTTATTGACCAGTGCAGAGTCCGTAGGACCTGTAGAATGTCATTTATACTCAGTGGATTCAATGCATTCGTTACAGAGGCCCAAGGCAAATTTGCAAACAGCAAGTCATCCTCGCTAAATGCACAAGTCGTAGGCGATGGATTTGAAGATCGGCAATTTGTCGTACTGACGTCTGAGAAACAGGCCCGTGTCGTTGCTCTGCCATCTCAAAATTGCGTCTACAGGCAACAGTTGGCTGATGCCGATATCGTGATCAAAGCGGAAATAACTTCGCTGAAAGGTTAGCAAATTATATATATTTTTGGTATTGTCAGATTTTTTTTTTCATATCTTCTCTCCTGTCAATGGATCATATATTCGTTACCCGTGATCATCCTCGTTTCTATTTTTATTTTTATTTTTTTTTGTTAGACAGCGTCTGCCTCGTCTGCTATGTCTCAAGCGGACACATAGCTACTTACAGTCTGCCGAGTCTTAGGCCGCTGATCGATGTTGACTTTCTGCCGCTGTTGGATCTCAGGTAAGCGACAGACACCTTACATCTGTGTCATGGACTTTGTTCAATTTATAACGATAATTACCCAATTTAATATAATATTTGCACTGATACGGACGTATTATGTTTGTCTTACCTTCTGGCACTATTTATCATTACTGGCAATTGAATAGACGAAAAATATTTATCCGATTCTAACATTTATTACGAAATACTTTCAATCATCCACTTTCAATTCACCGTTTTTCTTCATTTTCGTGCACCTACTGTACGCTTATAGATATTCGCTGAGAGTGCCATCTCGTGGAATTATAGCTGCACCGAATTCAAGCATCTCCAGAGAGATGCTCACTTTACTTTTAACGTGGAGTTTCCATTTTTTTTTCTACAAGGTTCGTCGAGTCTTTGACAATTTGCGTTATCGTATATTATTTTATTGGCAGTCTTAACTGCGCTATCTTTTATGCAGTCATCAGGCAGAGTGGAACATATTTCTTAATTTATTCATGGGCTACGTTTAGTAACGGGACGTTAGGGTTGTGCAATTTTAGAATGTTTATCAGTACTACAATATATATATATACAATATAAAGGTTCATACGATATTACAAAGTATTAATTCAACGTTTGACATCATCTTTTCAGCCACGTATTATGGCGCGAGCGTTCGCTTGACACGATTTTTCAGTAAATATTTGATCGAATGATTTAATTTTTTTTAAATTGATCATCCATCGACTATGCGAATGAGTGGCAAGTCTTGTCTAAGAATCATGAGTTCGTCAGTTGAGAGTAATAACTTTTGCTGCTTAGTGAAACTCTCGTTGGCTATTGATCGGTGTTCAAGTAGTTCTCACAATAAATAGATTTTTTTTTAAATTGTTATTGTCTATCAGCTCTTTTGTCAAAGCAGTCATTCCGATCCAGTAGAATAGACGTTGGAAACTATTGATTAGAAAGTACCAAATTAAATGATATTAATTAATCAACTACCTCCTTTCTCACTTATCCCTATACTTTTTCTTACTCTGTTGATAGAACTTCTATCAATAATATCCACAGTTTATTCCAATTCAATGTTCGTTCCGTATTCACTGTCTAAGCATTTGATAAAGCAGGGTAGAAACTTAATAGGATTATAAGCAAATAACTATATTGTGTTTAATTTTATTAAAATTTGGTGTTTTTTTTTTAATCCAATATTTTAGGCGTGTTTATCGATTCGTTAAACAAGAATCGTCGCGTCTTGAGCAAAATTACATCAATTTCTCGTGCACCACGTGCTCAGAGATGAAAGATCATTTATTATATACGGAGTTGTACAGTACAACCGTACCCTACTGAAGTTGGCTCTATCATAGAAATTTAATGTACATATAGGCTAACTTCGAGCAGTACGTCTGGCTCTTAATAAACCTATACTGTTTCATACACAACAAATCAAATGAAAGGATTGTCTCTGGCATGCTATTTCACTTTTCTTAGTCTATCTTTTTCTCTTGCTAAATACCTATGCACTTACATATTAACCCTCGAACCGCTCGAGATATGCCTGGCGTAGTCTTATTGCAACTATGAAGCACTCTATGCATCGAATGCCTGAAATTATTTAAAAAAACGTAATCTCACGGCTATGACGATAAAGAAATTTTATTATCAAACTATCAGTAATTTTCATACTCATTGCGTACTTGAATTTTCGTTCACTTTGCCTGTTTCTCTCAACAATCGATCATCATCGATATATCCGAGCAGTTTTCATAATTGTTATTACGTCAATCACGAATTATTAACTCATGGCAATTTTTTGTTCGTACAAAAATTTCAATTCGCTTTGCATTACACGTAAGGAATTCGTAAGGGACGAAAAGGAATTTTAGTTTCATCTCCACGGAGCGTAAAGAAAAAAAAGGTGAGAAGAGATTTGAAGGGAGATCGTTTCGAATTCATTTATATACGCGGTTGATACTTTACTTTAATTACGAAAATACATCGAAGAAATATTATAGACGTACACAAAGTCCCGAGTGATCGATCGATATTAAAATAAATTGTTTGGAACATTTTTCGTGTCACGACACGCTGCTAGAGTTCAATCAACTTGGCGCAATAATTGTTAACATTGTCGCGTGATGCCTATACTTGGTAGCGTTATCCGTATTTATCACAAGGTGCCGTTATGAATTGAATGACCGTTGCGTAATATCGATGCCTTAATATAATATACATATGTAAACAATTGAAGTGTGCGAAAATGAATTTTGCGTTACGTTAAGCAACGACTCCTTTCTTCTGTCTCTGTAATCTCTAACAGTTTTCAGACGACAAAACACGGCATTGTAGACCCCATGTTGTCCATATGGGGTCACCAACTCTTTGTAAATGGCGATACCGATCAGTAAGTCATCAATCAAAGTAAAGCTCACAGTATTACACATCGCACATAAAATCGTACACGAGAAATACAGTAAGCCCTGTTTATTAAATTCTTTTAATCATTCCTCACTGCTCGTCATTCATATTAAACGGAGAATGCAAATCCGATGCTGGTACTTCAGTGTCTATTGTGTTCTGACGTTTAATATTTTTTTTTACTTTTACTTTCTCATAAACAAAATAATCACTATCTATATTGTACAGTTTTTTTTCTTCAACAAACTTGGGTCTTTACTGCAACCTCTAGTGGACTACTACACTACTACTACTGCTATTACTACTACTACTACTCCTACTACTACTACTGCTAGTACTAATTCTCTTACTGTCACTATACTACACTCGATGCATTTATGCTATTATATCCTCGGCTGTGCACAGAATGCATCTTATTTGCATGAGATACGCGCAGGTGAAGAAGGTATTGTTTTTTTACAGAATCGCAAGGACACTCTGCTTTAGCAACAAAGGACACGGGCTGTACCTCTCGTCGCCTACAGAGATACAAAAGTTTTCAGTCTCCAGTGAATTCTGGTTTGTATACCCTTGTAATTACGTTTGAATATTTACACGTGAATATCATTGAGATGAATGTTCAGTGCATTGTGGGAATATTCGTTGCAGTTCCGAGCTAACTGAAATGATGGGAGACATGTTCATTGGACACGACATGCCGGAACCACCTAAGGAGAGCTTCTTCAAAGGTTTATTCGGTGGTGGATCGAGGAGCCTAGATCGAGAAGAGCTGTGTAAGAATTCTGAAACTATAAATTCTGTAAAACGTATTCTAGAGATTTTCCTTCGTTCACTTACATGTACAATGATAGATCCAATATGGTCGATGACTGGTCGTTCACAAATGTATCCATTTTCATTTACAGTCGGCGAGTCCAGTGGTCGTGCTTCTCGCACAGTGGCAAAGCATATACCAGGTCCCTTGACGAATACCGAGGGTCTGCGAGAACGAGTGTCGACGGCTACCGGGGATGTAGCTATGGCTCATCAAATGGTTATGGAACGCGGTGAAAAATTGTCTCAGCTGGAGGATCGAACGGCACGTATGATGTCCGAGGCCGACAACTTCTCGCAATCGGCACACGGTCTCATGGTCAAGTATAAAGACAAAAAGTGGTATCAGCTATGAGGAAACTACGCGTGTCAGAGCGTCACTGGGTAGACGGGTAGAGGAACTTCAATGTAATTTAGCGTTCACATTTCATCCGTGCGTTCTGTCGTAAAACTGTAGTATAAATAATACAACACATGTACCAGGTGCAACGTACACCGCAAAACGGGACACCCTTTTCATGACATTGGAACAAGTACGATTTTGCTTCTCGAGGATACAGAGAGAACAAAGGAATACAGGCACACAGAACGGAAGTGGAGAAAAAATTGGAGATAGCTATATATACGATACACAAAGTTATACACGCACATGATTATACTCTGTACCCTAATTAAATTGGAAGAAGATGGGAAAAAAGGATTTAACTGACAAGAATTAAATTACGTATACACGCGTTTGCCGTACGCTGAGACAGAGAAGAAACACGTTAAAAATGCATAGGAAATATTAAGTGTGCACGCGCGATTTCACGAGGGTGTAATTACATGCGGTACATACTTATTATTATATATACATGCCGATACATATATAAACCATGAGGCATTGGCATGTAAGTTTTACGTATGGGATGTAAAAGTCAATACAACAAGTTGTTTAATAATTTGTCTTTTATTCGCTGACTCTCGTCGATTCATTCGGATGTTCCCGTCGGACTTGTTTTCGTCGCTATTTGCTTTGTTATCTTGATCCATCACTCCTTGACAAATTGTACACGATCGAGTCGGTCGATCGTGGGATCTAAGATCCACTGTATTTTGCGAGGTCTATCGATGAACTTCTGAAGGGAAAGGAAAAATAAAATTGATGAAGAAGACTATGCGTAACTACGTCCTGCAAGGAGTCGTGGCCGTTTTTTTTTGCTCTGGAATATAACAAAGTGATAAAATATGTAAGTGAAGGGTCAACTGTCCGAATGCATCGAGAAATGTTATATTATAGTAGTAGCTACAGTGCGAAAAATTAATTATGATTTTAAGGATAATTATGTTGTAAGGATTATCGGCTGGATGGGACAAAGAAACTCCAGACAGCATTGGGCATGACGAAAAGAGTTATTAGCTGTTGTGACTTGTAGTTACCGCTAGACGTGTTATGTATATAACAATACAATTATATAGCAAAGAGCAAAGAAAAGAAAAAAAACGTATGTGTTGAAAAAAATATTTACTCGAAAAAAAAATGTGTTATTAAGTTTACCTACTAAGATGTGTCAAACTCGGTTATTTGAATTCCAATGAATTTCAAAACTGTCTGTCGGCAACACTATTAAAGGGCGCAACTGTAATGAACAAGTATTGTACTTTTAATTATACGAGTATATAATAGATTATATATAATGACAATATACGTTATAATAAATTCGATTGAATTTATCGTTGCTCCGAATCATCGTACTGCTTCCATAGCAATAACTGTATAGTCATGATAAACGGTATAGACAACGCGTCACCTTCATGAATGATAACAGGAGGAGAGAAAAGAAAAAGAAAAAAGCAGGAAGGAATTAAAGAAAATGAAAATTGTGTATATTGAGCGTGAGTACGTGGATTAGCGTGCATTCGTAATATGTCGACCGAGAAGGAAAGAGGAAAGACGTGAGAAAAAAAACAGATAACCTAAAGAACACTTAAGTGGGTATAAATTTTCTTGGACAATATTCTCATTAAACTTACTCCATTTCAATCGTATATTGTATAACAGTTACAGTATAAGTTTAATGGTACAGATTCAATGAGCTCATTTGTCTCTATTCCGAATCGATTAAAACTGTTCGAAAACAACCGTTTACTTTTGCATTGATAAACTTTCATTTTGGGCTAATGTGAGTCGCTTACCTTTCGGTTTGCTTTTCTCGATTGACATTGATTTAATGATTTTATCGAATTTTACTTTATTACAGAAATATATTTGTTATTCGAATTCAATCGAATAATCGGCCAATGATTACTTACTTTCGAGCTGCGGCCCTCTTTCTGTTAGTTCACTCCAAAAACCGACCAAGACATTTTTACTTCTTAAAGAAAACAAATAAACAAAAAAGAGGTAAGGGGGGCAGGGATATATAAGGAGATAAGTAACCATTGATAGAATGCACGAAATATAATCAAACTATAATAATTACGTTAACCAAGCAAATTTATACTCCATTTTACTCGTATTGTATGACGTCAAGATTTTTGGCTTTACCTTCAGTTCTCATTGGGTAGCAACACTGTGGATGGACGAAGCCCCAATATTATATACAGGGTTATTCACGGCATACGCACCAGAGTAGGGTGGCATCATTAAGAAAAATGAAAGTTAACGTCGTAATATTGGTTTCATTATGATTTTCAAATTTTTTCATTTGTTTAACGAGGCCAAACTACGTGGATTAACAAAATTGTTCAATCGCATTCAACTTCAGCTGGTGCGTTTGCCGTGAATAAACCTTGTATATATATACACATATATATAGATATATAACGTTAATTTCAAGTGTCCAAGTACACTGGAATTCTTCATATTTTAAATTTATACTAATAACGATCTCATATATGATTTTCCTTCTCTAAGAGATACACGTCATAAGTCTAGTACTGCCTGGATCAAAGTACTGCCTGGATGACACATTGTATCTTGGACCCGAGTAAAAAATGAGTTTGAAATAAATTGTCAAATGATTAAAATTTCACTAGGATTTATTAAAGCAAGTATCTTACCTTACGTAGCCAATGTCCTTGTATAATAAATATAGAATAAAACTGTTTTTCAACGGAACGTCGGTAGGACATTGCGGGCATAAATCGGGTGTCGTTTGAATATTCTATGTTGTATGAATGATTTCACGTACAGATAAATTAATTTCACATGTTTTTGAGGTCTTTCTGATCTTCTACTTATAGAATACGACACGATATCGATGATTAGTGAATAATTCGTAGATTCAGGTGTTAATCCGATAAACGCTGCTAAATATTAGTCAAATGACGTCACTGGGAGACAAAATTCGAACTGAATATTTTCTTTTACGTAAATATTATTTACGGCTGTGACAAAATTCAAAATACTGTGAACTCTCACAGTATGGTATACTGTTAAAAAGGAAGGCGAGTATCTCAAACTAATATTTTCATATTAGCTAATGAGAAGTATTTTTTTTTTTCATTAAGGTACGTATTTGAGATACAGCACACTCAGAAGTTCGACCTAATCATCTGCATAATGGCAATCCTTTTGGGTCCAGCTCTGGGAAATGTACTAATGTACATTTTCGCAAGCTATATGAATATACTATGAATATTATTAACGTTGCTCTGCTCTAATAGCTGTGTTTCCTTTTAGATTACGGATGCTTAAATTCACTATCAAGAATCGAAGGAGATGTATAAGATTGAAATACATCATAGAACCCATGCAGTCTTTTATTATGACGGATGATAGTAATTAAAATGAGCATTGTAACATTTGTGATTGTATTATTCCCATATAAAAAATACCACGGACTTATTGACCATAAATAGTATTCATTTTTAGTACTGTCAAATACTATTCAGTTTCAAAATTCAGAATAATACAGAAGCCGCAGAGTTTCTATATGCATTACGAGAGCGTCTACATAATTTTGTTGCATTTCATATACATTTAACAGATTAGAGAGTGTATACAAACCATTAGAAAATGGAATCAGAAATTGGAAATCAGCGCCTTCCTATCGCAAATAGTTTTAATATTACTGTTCGTGCCAGAAACAGTATACATTTTGCCGTTTTATTCTCTCTGACATGTGAGACACTTCATTCCTACGTGCCCATAGAACATTCGTGTCTCGATATTTCGCAGGTATCTGAGTGGAAAGATATCGTTATTATACAATAGTTTTATATACAGTCTCACGTAAACTAATTTCACACGTTTTTTAAATCCTTAGTGATCTTCTATTTAAAAAAACACGGCATAAAATCGCTTATCAGTGAATTTCTTGACCAATAGTTTACCGTACTCTAATTGTCTTCGACAAACACACGTTACTCCCACAAACAGAAAACGTGCGTCGAATATTTGTGGAACGTTCAGGCTGTACATTTTCTCACACGCTCAAGACTCTTATTCAAAAAAACAACCTTAACAGACCCGGCGACTGTGAAATTCACCACCGTTTCATGGTGGCTTCTGTTACGGTGTTTTTGTGCTAAAAGTATACCAAACGTTTTGCTCGAACCAATACGCAAACCATCGTTTTCAGTCGTTTCCACCATCGAAACCATCATCTGAACCAACTCCGCGGCTGATTCTAGGGTGGGGGAACGGTGGTTTCTGTACTAGTTCGAATAAAATGCTTGGTATACTTTTTGCACAAAACCACCGTAGTGGTTTCGATGTTGGTTTGGTCGGTGGTAGGATCTGCTAGGGAACTGTATTATATTGCCCTTTAGCACAATGTCCATAGATAATTTTTGTAATTTCCTTCATATGATTTTTTAAATGAATGAATTAATTTACTGCAAATCTTTATTGTTATTCAAGATACACTGTTTGATAATCCTTAATAAATTTCCCCACGCTTTGTACCATCCCGCCATCTATCAGGAAATTGGTGAATATCGTTCCAAAGAAATCTTTAGGCTAGGAGTCGCTGAAACTTGGCTCTACAGAGCACAAAGCCAATAAGGATCAAGAAGAAGAAGAAGAAGAAGGTTAAGAGTCGATGAAATAATCGACAAATTCTCAAATATTGTCTATGTTTCGAAAATGCGTCTCATCAAGGGTGTGCTGCAACCAGCTGAACAAATGGGAATCAGAAGGTACAATGTCCGGAAAATTCAGCAGGGGTTATAACACTTCTCACTCAAGTTACGTTATTCTTTTCTAAGTCGCAACAGCCACGTGGGCACGATCATGGTCACCGAGGGTCTGTTTACCATAGCACTGACTCTGGATTACTGCAACAGACCCACTTTTCATCACCGGTCACAATGTTTCATACAAAACCTTTTCTCTTTTCACTGGCAAGCAGTTTTGCCTAATTTTTTGCCTCTATGAAGTGCCGAATTTGGACTTTATATCTATTTTGAAACACATTAAAACAAGATTTTTCATCGAGGGTTATAGTAACTCACAACTTACATGCAATATAGATACAGAATGAAAAATCACATATGAAACAAAGTGTTTTGTAACGCTCAAACCTTTGCACACCTTTGTTAAAATCTTCACACGTGATTGTGAATTCAAGTGTCAATCTGTTAAACAGTATTGACATTTATTCCAATGACGTGAGTTATACCTTACCGTAATACAAAATCATGTAAGAACATTATTTTTTAATTCGAACGAACAAGAAAATTTTGCAATATCTTACACAGCTGAGAACCTCCTCTTACGTGATTATTCTTCGCACCTGTTGCGCAATCTTTTGATTTATGGTAGCAAATTAACTTGAAACCACACTAGACCAGACTATCTCAAACTTATATGTTTTATATTATCCAATAAGAAGTTTCTTATTCGTACAGGGGCGTATACGTTCCCTCACGTAGCATGAAACGTGTTAAAATATTGGCTACCTGAAGATAGCTGTGAATAGTATATATGCATCCAGCGCACTAAATTCTCGTATTCAGTGCGACGCCGTAAAGCAGAGAAATTGGCACGTAGACCAGTGACTGAGCATTGACTATATCCAAAAAAAGGTACGAAATACTTAGAAAACGAAAAGACTATTTAATATCTAATATACTGGGTTATTCATATTCAAACAATTACTCCTTTACTCTGTACTGTATTAAACTTATCACCTACTAGGCAATCATGAACTTGTCCGTGATCATCTGCATAATGACGACCCTCTTGGGTCCAGCCTTGGGAAAAGTAATGATGTGCTATTTCGCAAGCTGGGCTACGTATCGTGTTGGAAATGGCCACTTCGAAGTGTCCGACATCGAACCCGATTTATGCACGCATTATATCTATGCATTTGTCGGTATCAAGGGAGAGGGAAATATCGACATCCTGGATCCGTGGAACGATATATCTGACGGTGGTGGAAAAAGTATGGATAATTAATATAATCATAAATAGAATTCACAAGTACAATGAAATCTCTATATTAATTTGTAAAGTGCAAATTATCTAATTAATTAATTCTTCTGAATCATGTAGATAATTTCGGGAAGCTTGTTGCTTTGAAGAAGACGAAAACAGCACCTAAAGTACTCGTTGGTATGGGTGGATGGAATGCAGGTAGCACGAACTTCACTATTGTCGTGAACAATGCTACTTTACGTGCGACATTTGTTAAAAACGCTGTTGATTTTCTTATAAAGTATAAGTTTGATGGATTGGAAATGGATTGGGAGTATCCCGCTCAACGTGGAGGTATTATTTATTATTTTGTGTTGAAAGTGCAGAAAGTAAACGATATTCGACCTGTTGAAGTCTTTAGCATGAACTGACGGCTCATGTACTTTTAATGATTGTCACTTTAAACAATGGAACATTATTGCAGAGACATATGGGAAAAGCTCTGGTCCGCGTTTCAATTTCGGATTTCTCATGTTGATCATCTTGAAATTTGAAATATAAAATATGCAATGACCGAACGGATTTCAAAGATTAAGCTTTATGGTTTAAAGAAATAAAGTCATCCAAGTTTTTCTTGAGAACATATTATAGACATATGTGAGAATAAGTTCAATCTCATATTAGAACCGTAACGGTTTCCGCGGCAGGATATCATTCAGGAATGGATTTTTGACGAAAACTAATCGACAAAAAAAAATTATGTACTAATTTCAAATTTATCGTATCTTACGGATCACAGAGTTTAATCAAATACCTTCGAAAATCGTTTAACGGCAGTTTCAGCTTCATATGTCTGCAAATATTACTTGGGCATTTGTAGCATACGAAATCCTACGCATCCTTGCACTCGAAATACCTGGAGTGCTTCTAAACGTATTTCATTCTTCATTCATTTGACTCGCGTTGTATCGCAGGAGCGAAGGCCGACAAGGAAGGCTTCGTTGCTTTTTTGAAAGAACTGAAGGAGGCATTTGTAAAGGAAGGACTTCTCCTAACTGCTGCAGTTGGAGCTACCAAAGATCTTGCAACTCCATCTTACGACATTCCAGCAATAGCCGAGTAAAGGATTCACTAATTTTATTTATTGAGATGATTAATTTTGCCAATAATTAATTCATTTGTCTGTAATTTTTTTTACAGAATCTTGGATTACATTAGTGTTATGACTTATGACTTGACTACTGCATCTTCCTCTGACGTTATAGGACATCACGCACCAATGTTTGCTGCCAGTTATCAAGCAAACAACGCTACCTTATTGCAAAACAATATAGTAAGTGTAGAAGCAATGTACTGCCGCTATTTAATTGTCAAAAGATCTAAAAATATCTGAATCTTTAACCAGGTAGCGTCTATCGACTTCTGGCTGAAGAGTGGTGCTCCTGCTTCGAAATTGGTACTTGGATTGCCTCTTTATGGAAGGACATTCACATTGGCCGATACTTCAAAGACTACACCCGGAAGTCCATCAGCTGGTCCAGGACTTGCCGGTCCCTACACGGGCGGCGCTGGTAGCCTTGGTCGGTAAAATTAATTAATAGCAGGATTGTACTTTTTTCATATACTGTATTTATTTGTACGATTATGAGAACATACTTTTGATTAAAGGTTACAATGAGTTGTGCGAAAAACAATTAAGTGGAAACTGGACCACTGTTTGGTATGAAGAACAGGAAGTGCCTTATGCCTACAGTGGAGATCAGTGGATAGGATTCGATAATGAAAGAAGTTTAGCGATAAAAATAAAATACGCTAAGAAGCTTGGACTCGCTGGCATAATGTTCTGGAGCATAGAAACTGATGACTTCAAGGGAATTTGTGGCAGCAGCTCTTATCCACTTCTTAAGGCTTCTAGGACAGAACTCTATTCTGTAAGTAGCTAAGATTACATGTAGTCAGTAGAAGGTCCAATTTACGCATCCAAATGCTCTATAAAGCGAAGGAACCATTCGTTTTTTGGTACACCCATAGAGGAAGGGAGAAAATTAAACGGACGTCATCCTACACGTAGACATCTACGAGTGGTGCCAACATAAGAAATTGCTTCTTAACATAGGCTAAGGATTCTCATAAATATGTTATGAATGTAAATTTGTTGTAATTTCTGTGTTTCCTTTCAGACTAGCAATGTAATAAAACAGGTAGTAGAAGATGTACAAAAACATATAAAAGAAGGCATGGAAAAAATTATGAAATTTTTAAGTAGTCTATAGAATTATGTAATGTTTTGTGAAGATGAATTTTGGGAAATAAATTATGCATTATAATGTTTTCTGATTTTGTTTACTAACATCCAACGATATTATTGACTACTACTGACCATTTTGACTCTTGTCAGATATTATTCTGTCTTTCAAATCTAATAGGAATTATGTTGGACCGAATTTATAATAGTTAAATAAAATACAACAATATAAAATACATAACCGACATTCCGACTGCCACGTACAAGGAACAGCTGAGAGGAGAACAGGATTGATCAGAGGCGAAGTGTCGTAGAGACCCTTGATTCTTCTCATGAAAATTACGACACAAAGAGAATCACTCCCAAAAGGAGTCCTTTCCGAAGCACGACCGGAGAAAACGAGAGAGAATACCTATAGTGTGTAAGAGAGAATATGAGAGTTTAATCTAACACACTCCAGTCTATTTTTTAACCTATAATACTTGATATATTTCGATGAATCTTTCATTATTGCGGAAGTGGTGTCAAAATGATAGTTGACCTTGCAGATTGCGCGCTAAATTCCGCTTTGGTAAAGTATCTGTTGGAAATCAAATTGATTAACTTTATGCTAGTTTAGTAACTGCCTTATTTGTTTTGTTTTAAGTCTCCATGACAACACTCATGCTTTAATAAATGATACTTCTTACCCATCTCAGTTGCCCTACGGGCATGTAATCTGTCTATTGTTCCTCAATAATAGTACTTTGCGATACAAGTGCGAGAAAGCGAACTTTATATGCAGGCGCTGAAGTTGGTCGTACAAGCCGCACACGAGTAACACAACGACACGAGCCGAAGGCGAGTGCTGTTTGTTTTACGAGTGCGGCGAGTGTGACAAACTTCACGACTTGCGTATAATGTTCGCTTTATTGTACCAGTATCGCATAATATTTTGTGTAACGAATGCATGAAAAACGCTAATTTTTGTGCCTTCATAGTGACTGACACATCTCCTCATTGGAGGAGGCAGCCATAAGAAGAGCAAGGAAGGCTTCCAAAGTGAATGCATTTCATGACAGCGCGCGAGAACAAAGTTTACTTTATCACACTAGTGCGAGAAGAAAGCACTAGTGCGATAATGTAAAATTGGAAAATTGTAAAATTGTAAAATTGCATTTTTATCGTATCCATAGATATAAAGCGCCACTTTCGCCACACTTCGGAGGCACGAAAAGTAGGGTTTTTCATGCATGAGTTACATAAATATTATTTCACATCGTATCCGACTCCATAAATTCAACAGAATCTCTATCGGAAAAAAAAGACTATCTGAAAACTCACAATTTTTTTTCGTTTGCGTTTTAATCGCATTTAATAGAAAATTATTTGTTTCGATAAGAGGTACATCTGATACTTTATAATCGAAGATAAATCCAAAAGAAATGAAAGGGAATGTATGCAAATATAAAACTTGAGCAAAAATGATTTAAATACAACAAACAGCCTCAAAGGCATTGATTGAATTCTGTTATCATTTGGCCAGTAAAACGTGAGCGGGAAGTTGAAAAGATTGAATGTAACTCTGTATGAATGAAATGATTTAACGTAAGGCACTATGTCAAAACCAAAGAAACTTTCGTATGGAAGACATTATTTAATGATGAACGCTATTGTGAGATACTTAATTACTAGAAATAGTATTGATGACTTTATCAATTTTTAAACAGTTCACACTTAACCAACGTGATTTTTTCATACGTGTGTGAAATATTTGCTCGTAAAACACCCGATATTAATACAAGTGATGTTGCACGCAGTATTCGACAAACAACATGTGGCCCAATCAACATTAGGAGGAGCATTATTAATCCCTTAAAAAACAATATTGAAAATACAATTAAAATGATGGGCCAGTGCTAGATCATATAATAGGCAAACATGTAGCGACTTATGGACTTGGCCTCAATGATCTGATATCAATACTTTTTATTAGAGGAATACACAGCACTCCTGTACTTGGCGTAGTTTTTTATACGTAAGTGTTTTTTGGGGGATATCACAAGTTTTTGTTGCTCAACGGGACATAGAAGCTCTAAGCACTGAAGTCTATATTGTCACGCATATAAAATGTAAATGCATTATGATGTTGCTGATCATAAAAATATATTGCGTCGTCGAAAGTGTTTAATGGCATTGTTACGTCCGAACCAGAATGGAGGCTTAGACTGGTGCCTTTACCGAACCGTAATATACTATAACTTTGCCCTGTTTTGAGTCAATGCTTGCGCACTTTACTCGGGATTGGGCTATGCTTCTAATTACCAAGGGAAGGATGAATTGAACTGGATATTTGCTAGGATTGATTTGAAAGTTTCTAAACAAATGAAAACCATCACCAACTAAACAATTGAACCTAGGAAATCTAACATTTATGACAATTCAGCAAAAATTAAAGAGTTCCTTCACCAATAATAATTTGATTGTGCTTACCTTGATTCTGTACTCCCGCGAGGGATACCTGGCGCCCAACCCGTTCTTTCGTGTTGGTGATAGGAGGCAGAGAGAGAGGACCATTACGGGTCGTTTTTGCTGACGTAAGATCCATCTTATTAGTTTTTGTTTTGTTATTTTTTTTTGTTTACGTCACAATATATATAAGCAAAGTTAGTGAACAAATGAATAGAATTTATTATAACTTAATGCACTGACAACAAACTTTACAAAGATGCTAGTTGAGGAATAACGGAAAACAATTTCGACTGGTACTAGATAAATTAATGAATTGCAATAATTGGAGTAACTGTTAGATGGTATTTTTGTGCGAGAGGAATGTAGAACAGTTTTACTAGACTGTCTGAAGGATCAGCGGAGAATGAGGACGAGACTTGGAAAAAATTAGGGATGTTGGTTAGCGGGGGTGGATTGTTGGAGTGGGATTAGGGATTGTTACTATTGGTTTAGCTTGACAAATTTTTAAGAAGAAGAGCATAGAGTGGTTAAAGAAATTCATTGGTGCTGGGAATTTTGGCGGGGGTACTCTGCACAAGGGTAAAGGAATTGCTGGATCAGGATTGGATGAGGATGACTTCTTTGTAAATGAATAAGGAGTTTTTCGATTGGTGCTGGGAATTTTGGCGGGGGTACTCTGCACAAGGGTAAAGGAATTGCTGGATCAGGATTGGATGAGGATGACTTCTTTGTAAATGAATAAGGAGTTTTTCGTGGGGTTTTCCAGGAAGGGTCATTGAGTCATAAAGTTAGGAGCGTCCGCATATGCATCGCATAAACAACGTCAATAACAGTCAAACTAAATATGCTTTCTATAAACATTTCCGTTAGGCTCTACTCATTGTCAGTAGACCTAGAACCTATATATTAAATAACCATATCTTTGGGTCGCTATGTGATGAAAACCAGACCCACTGTTTAGTCTTCCCATAGTCGGACATAGACCATGTACGTAGGATCTGATTTTCCACGCGGACGTAACACCTCCCCCTTTAAAACGAATGTCTTGGTACAATCCGGACATTCGCATCAGTGGAAGCATTATTTCCCAATAACTAATCAAAGGTTAAATGTCGCAGCCGGCATATAAATTTAATTTGTAAGTCCTTTTTTTTTAGAAATGGTGTCCAGCTTGTTGAAGCTGTGTGGTAAACGTAAGAGAGGAGAGTGTGCTGGATTATTTACGTACCTCAGGCCGTGCGAACATCAGAGAGGATACTATAGTTTGAACGAAGCGCAAAAGCTTGTTGCACACTTTTCTGGACTGCTACGTCCGACACCTAGATAGAAGAAACTACGGAGCGGAACACCTGGACACCCTGGACTTCCACATGCAACACCTGGACATAGGAAACTACGGAGCGGAATACCTGGACACCCTGAACTTCCACATCCAACACCTAATACAAGAAACTACAGAGCGAAACACCTGGACACCCTGGACTTCCACGTCCAATACCTGGACACAGGAAACTACGAAGCGGAATACCTGGACACCCTGAACTTCCACATCCAACACCTAATACAAGAAACTACAGAGCGAAACACCTGGACACCCTGGACTTCCACATCCAGTACCTAGATACAAGAATCTACGGAGAGGAACACCTGGACATCCTGTATCTCTAAAAACTGTCACCTAAAATACGAGGAACTATGCCGAAGCACACATATACATACATCCATACACACGCGCTCTGCATGAATGCTATTGAAAACTTAATAATTCTATACTGTTGTGAAAGCACCC
>NW_014332862.1:2655622-2679214 GCF_000341935.2 Cephus cinctus
AAAGAAGGCAAAGCAGTCAGCGCCATCTGTCGTGTAAAAAAGTTGATGGACGTGCGAAGACGACGACGACGACGACGACGGAACTGAAATAAAATCATCTCGCTCGCCATCTCAATACGCCCTGATCTCGTACACAAATCGTATTGAACGTGGTGGCAATCGCTTCAGAATCTTTAATTCCTATAGTGAATATATCAATAACTTTTCCTCATATATAGCGGTTCATAAGATATTTCGTTCCAAACACAGGTATCAAGAGACTCGGTCGAGTCTCGCGCCACGTACAGGCAACCGGCTGTACAGGGCGCAGCGCGCCGAGACTCTTTACTCGAGTCAACTCCTTATACCTGTGTTTGGAACGAAATATTACGCCCTGATCTCGTACACAAATCGTATTGAACGTGGTGGCAATCGCTTCAGAATCTTTAATTCCTATAGTGAATATATCAATAACTTTTCCTCATATATAGCGGTTCATAAGATATTTCGTTCCAAACACAGGTATAAGGAGTTGACTCGAGTAAGGAGTCTCGGCGGGCCATGCCCCGTACAGCCGGTTGCCTGTACTTGGCGCGAGACTCGACCGAGTCTCTTGATTAATATTAGGTATTATGATTAGATACGTAATTACACTCTTACGGCATCAAAATAAAATTTCATTACAAGAAATTTACTTTAATCCATTTAAAATATATATTTTAGTTAATATTTAAAATTAATGGCCTTATCAAATTATTGCTTGTTATAAATCTAGTTATCACTTATGATCCATGAGACATGACTTGTTACGTAGTAATGAATAATAATTTTAGTAAGATTAAATATTACAGTGAATGAGATATATCATTAATGACAAAGAAGTAGACGTTCTTCCAAGTAAGTCGAAATCACTGAAACAGATTGAGATGAATTTATATGCCGATGACTAATAAATTCCTGCGACGCAGAAATTCTATAGTGCGATAATGTTTATGTCATTTATATATGATCAGGACTGCCAAATTACCGCTTTTACCAAACTCATATACTTACTTGAACATTTTCTTTTTTCTAATCATAAGCATATATTTGGTATTTCACGCATCAAATGCATAAGGCGAATTTGTTATTCAATTTTAAGTACACGAGCGAAAATCCTGGAGTACTTTTTTAATTATACAAATGCAACGTACGTTCAACCCCCTAAAACCATTTTTCCACCGATAAAAAGAAACGTGTCTCTTAGATTTTAATGGAGAATAACATATTTCAAGAGAAACAAAATCGGAGGGGGACACCTTAGGTACATTCCTTGTGAGTATCCCCTCTTACGCAAATATTCTTTGCACCTGTGGCGCAATTCTTTCATTTATGATAGAAAATTAAAGTCAAACGAGATTATCTAAAATTAATATTTCCATATTGGCTAATACAAAGTCTCTCATTCATATAAAGGCGTATGCTCCTCACGTAGCACGGAACGTATTAAAGTATTTGTTTAAGATACATATAAATACATGCATCGAGCGCACTAAATTCGCATATTCAGTACGACGCTGTAAAGGAGGGAAATCAGCACGTCGACCAGTGGCTGAGCGTCGTCTATAACCAGAAAACATACGAAATACTTAGTCAACATACTGTGTTATTCATATTCAATCAATTACTCCCTTACTGTGTACTGTGTTAAATTTATTACCTACTAGGCAATCATGAACCTGTCCGTGATCATGTGCATAATGACGACCCTCTTGGGTCCAGCCTTGGGAGAAGTAATGATATGCTATTTCGGAAGCTGGGCTACGTATCGTCCTGGAAGAGGCAACTTCCAAGTGTCCAACATCGATCCCAGTTTATGCACGCATTATATTTATGCATTTATCGGTGCCGCGGCAAACGGAGATATCTTCTCCCTGGATCCGTGGAATGATTTACCTGACAATGGTGGAAAGAGTATGGATAATTAATATAATCATAAATAGAATTCACAAGTATAATCAAATCTCAATATTAATTTGTAACGTACAAGTAATGTAATTAATTAATTCTTCTGAATTATGCAGATAATATCGGGAAATTTGTCGCTCTGAAAAATACGAAAACAGCACCCAAAGTACTCGCTGGCATCGGTGGATGGAATGCAGCTAGTACGAACTTCACTATTATCGTGAACAATAGACATTATCGAGAGAAATTTGTTAAAAACCTCATTACTTTTCTGGAAAAGTATAATTTTGATGGATTGGATGTGGCTTGGGATTATCCCGCTCAAAATGGAGGTATTATTAACTATATCGCACTTTAAGTACAGAAAGTAGGCGATATTCAACCAGTATGAAGCTTTCAGCACGTGCTGACGGCTCGTGTATTTTTAATGATTGTCACTTTAAAAAAATCAAACATTATCACAGAGGCGTATGGAAAAAGCTCTGGTCCGTGTTTCAAATTCAGATTTCTCAGCTTAATCATCTTGAAATCTGAAATATAAAATATGCAATAGGCCGAGCAAATTTCAGAGATTAAGCTTCGCGCTTTATAATATATATACATATATATAATAATAAAGTGATCGAAGTTTCTTTAGAGAACATATTATAGACATACGCGAGAATAAGCTCAATCTCATATATTGGAACCGTCACGGTTTCCGCGGCGGGATAGCAGTCAGGATTGGATTTTTTAAGAAAAAGTAATCGAAAACAGAAAATTATGTAAAAATTCCAAATTTAGCATATTTTATGAATCACAGAGTTTAATGAAATACATTATAGAATCGTTTAACGGCAGGTACAATTTTATATGTTTGAAAATATTGCGAATTACCTCCAGTGCTTGTAAACGTATTTCGTTCTTCATTCGTTTGACTCACGTTGTATCGCAGGAAGGCCTGCCGACAGGAAAACGTTCATCGTATTTGCGAATGAAGTGAAGGCGGCATTTGTGAAGAAAGGACTCCTCGTAACTGTAGCAGTTGGAGCTGCCGAAGATCTTGCAATTCCATCTTACGAAATTGCAGCACTATCCAAGTAAAGGATTCACTGGTTTTATTTACTGAGATAAATAATTGTTCCAATGATTAATTCATTTGTCTACACAAATATTTTTACAGAGCCGTGGATTACATTAATGTCATGACATTTGACATGGTTGGTGCAACTTTCTCGACCATTGTAGGACATCACGCACCACTGGCTCCTGCCAGTTATCAAGCAAACAGTTCTAGATTAATGCATAACAATGTAGTAAGTGTAGAAGCAATGTGCTCCCGCCATTTAATTGTCAAAGATCTAAAAATATTTGAATCTTTCACAGAAATCGTCTCTCAGTTTCTGGATGAAGAGAGGTGCTCCTGCTTCAAAATTGGTACTTGGATTGCCTCTTTATGGAAGAACGTTCACATTGGCCCATGTTACATTGACTACACCCGGAAGTCCGTCAGCTGGTCCAGGACATCCCGGCCCCTACACGCGTGAAGCTGGTAGCATGGGTCGGTAAAATTATATAATAGCAATATTGTACTATTTTGATATACTGCATTTATTTGTGCGATTATGAGAGCATACTTTCGATTGCAGGTTTTAATGAGTTGTGCAACAAACAAAAAGGTGGAAACTGGACTACTGTCTGGTATAAGGAACAGTCAGTGCCTTATGCTTTCAGAGGATCCCAGTGGGTAGGATTCGATAATACAAGAAGTTTAACGACAAAAATAAATTACGCTAAGAAGCTTGGACTCGCTGGCATAATGTTCTGGAGCATAGAAACTGATGATTTCACGGGAAATTGTGGCCACGGCCGTTATCCGCTTCTTAGGGCTTCTAAGAAAGCACTCAATTCTGTAAGTAGCTAAGATTACATTTAGTTGGTACAAGGTCCAATTCACGCATCCAAATGCTCTATAAAGCGAAGGAACCATTCGTTTTTTGGTACACCCATAGAGGAAGGGAGAAAATTAAACGGACGTCATCCTACACGTAGACATCTACGAGTGGTGCCAACATAAGAAATTGCTTCTTAACATAGGCTAATGATTGTCATGAATATATTATGAATATTACTAATGTCGCTGTACTGTAATTGCTGTGTTCCCTTTCAGATTACGACTTCAGAAGGAGATGAAGATGATGGACAAGATTAAAATATTCTATAGAACTTTGTAATCCATTATCGAGGTGAATTGTGGGAAATAAATTGGGCATTATAATATTTTTTTATTTTTTTTTATCAACATTCAACGGTATTATTGACTACTATTGACCATTTGTAGTTCTGTCAGATACTATTCAGTTTTTCAAATCTAATAGGAATTACGTTGGACCGAATATAATATAGTTAAATAAAATACAACAGTATATAATATAAACACGAAACTCCAATTGCCACATACACGAAACAGCGGACTGGAAAACAAAGTTGATCAGAGGCGAAGTGTTGTAAAGGCAGCAAGTGAGTCCTGAATCTTCTCACCGAATAACAATAGTGCGATAGCCCTATCAGCAATACTACATGGGCGTAGCTAATAGCGCATCGTTCACGGAACGATAGTCCCAAGGTTAGTAAGTTAGAAAAAGACGAAAGCACTATCACTAGAGAACGCTAAGCAATGGTATATATGCACATATGAATTAGACAATAATAAGGCACAGGTATAATATGGGTAAGACAATCGCGATTTAATATTCGCGAGAATGAAATAAATAATGAACAGATAAAATACAGATCAATAGCTTCTGAAAATAACAAAGCAAAGTAAGATAGAAGCAAACGCATAATAAGGTACGTCACGTAATCGAGAGGCGATCACAGCACGTAGTCTCAGTGGCCACACTCCAGGATCCGTAATATAGAATTAACTAACTCTTAACTAGAATTCGTCTCTACTAATCTGCTTAACACAATTATTCGATATAATAAGCTAAGATACAATAACCACGGAATTTTCCCGAATATGAGAATAGCCTCGAATCGGAAGGATTCCATAGCGATACCAGGCGGCACTAATGCTAGGAAAATTCCACGCGAATCGAACCTCAGAACTCACTAACCTAACAATGAAATTTTTCACGTCTGGACGTAACCACGGACAGCCAGCAGGAGAGCGATGTATCGCCTCGGGGTTCGGCCGGTGGTGAAATTCTCCACAGCTAATCCGACGCTTTAGGTCCTATACCGAACTTATTCACACACCAAAATTTAAACCTGGTTATGATCCCCTTTTCATTTCGACAGGGCGGTACGAAAGTTACTCAAGTTATCATAGTATTAATACTGTGATAGACTAGAGCGATTATGCCCAACGAGTTTCCTTACTTCCAACGAGGTGCACGGTTCCCCATTTACGGGGCCGGTTCTCGACGGTAGCTAGTTCTTCCCGGGCTTAGAATACTAGGGCAGCCTCCTGATTGGGCCCTTGGTAGGGTCCAGGTATCATCCTCCTTATCGCCTTGGCTACAGGGGTGCGAAGGCGCGTCCTCCTTCTTCGGTTTCTCGGAAGGATCACGTGGACTTCCTCCCGCCAGCCACCGTCTATGCTTGAGGTTCGAGAGGCGCTTTTCGGAACAGGGTGCGTAGGGCCTTTGGCACGTACGGCTGGACACGCCACTTTCGCGCCTCTTCTGCGGCCAATAGGCATGTGATAGGGCAACGGGTCCTCTAACTCTTTGGGGTGGACGTCACAAAGTGTTTTCGGCGATCGTCCACGTTCCCTTATGACGTCTGTTCGGTGGTGCCTCGATATTACTGGGTGTTCCCTGTCTGATATTCACTCACTTAGAGCATAGACGACCGTGAGCGTTGGTGACCAAGATGGCAACGGGCATGTAACATGGATCATTCCCCGATTTCTCGAACATTCTTACGATAGGTTTTATCGACCCGAAAATTTCGAAGTGAACTTCAAAATTGCAAAGAACTTTGGACCCGATTAGTCATTCAGTTTTGATTTAATTATTGCCAAATTGCTGCCAAGACGATAGTTGACCTAGCGGATTGCGCGCAAAAATTCCGCTTCGGGCGAGAACCTCTGTGATAAACCTGTTACTTACCAATTCTATTTGGTTACATTTAAATCGCATGGGAATCATGGGTTCCGAGTCCCCTTAAGTCTAGAAAATTACCTGCATAAATAAGAGGTACGTCCGATACTTTATAATCAAAGGTAGAGCCAAAAGAAATGAAAAAAAGGTGTACAAAGACATCAAAAAGAAAGAAAGGCATACGACAAGCCGCCATAAAGACATTGATTGAATTCTCTTATCATTTTTCCAGTGAAACGTGAGCGGAAAGTGGACAAAATGGAATGTAACTGTGTATGCATGAGATGATCGCTTATCACCAGTTAGCGTACGGTACTACGTCAAAACCAAAGAAACTTCCGTGTATGTACATGACATAATCCCAGAGAGGATAACTGTCTGGGATTCATTAATGATGAACGCTATTCAAATATTTTGAGATACTTAATTACTAAAAATAATACTGATGATTTTATTTATTTTTAAACAGTATACATTTAACCAACTTTGAAAGGCATGTAAAATATTTGCACGTAAAATACCTGATATTAATATAAGCGATGTTGCGCGCAGTATTCGCGAAACAACACGTGGCCCAATGAACCATGATTAAATATCATGACCGTAGAAAAAATAAAAATGAAGAAGATAACTAAATTTATTTTAAAATATACCACGCATCTATTCGTCCATTAAAAAGCACTTATTCGTTGAAGTCATTTTCTCATTGTCAGTAAGTTAACCAGTGAATAATATCGTATCAGCCGATAATCCTACAGGGATTTATAATTATGTACAATTCGTCGTCCTAACAATATTAATAAATACAAATTTCAAGACAATAAATTATTTCGCTTCTCGTACAGTATTTTGAAATATAAAATCGAATCACCACGCAACAATTGGCACGATGGATAAATGTAAAAAAAAAGATGGTGAAGTACTTTTGCTTCCTCATAGAGGAAGCTATGTTTTCATGAAAATTTTTTTTTCGAGATTTTCATGTTAGAATACTTAACATGGTCTAAAACGTCAAGAAAAGTAGTTTAGAAAAAATGTCCGTATATATGTATGTAGGTATGTGTGTGTGTGTGTGCAGAGCTTCGAAAATTCAATTGCCTCTTACTCAGTAACCGTTAGAACGATCGGACTGAAATTTGGCACGCAAGTAAAGTAGATATCCCTCTTTAAATGCTGCGATTTCTAATGAAATATATGCAGCCATTCAGATTTTATGTGATTTAAAATTTTTTGAAAAAAGGGCGTGGTCGCTCTAACTTTCGTAAAGGTTCGACGATTTAGCTAAATAGTTCTTCATAACTGAAGATACGTTCAATGTTGTTTGGTATTGAATTTCAACAAGATCGCTAAAGCGGTTCAGATTTTACGTGGTTTTGAAATTTTCAAAAATATATCGTTATTGCATCAGCTTCGATAATGTCTATATCATTTAACTATGATCAGGACTGCCAAATTATCGTCTTTGTATCAATCTCATATACTTGAACATTTTCCTCCTTCTAATCACTAGTATAGATTTGGTATTTCACGGTTTGAGTACATAAGACGAATTTGCTGAATCTATTTAAAATATACGTGCGAGAATCATGGAGTATCTTTAAATTATACCAATACAAAGTACGTTAATTGTAATTATATCATTTATCCTTAATTTATACTGTTTCCTGTGTATTAATTGTATTATCTTCATTTTTTAATGTTTCCAAAATAAAATCACTTTTACTGTCAACTGCCCTTGGACATATCATACTGGGCTACTGCATATGGAAGCTGGACTGCATATAGACCAGGCTATTTAATCCGGAGCATATGGATCCCACAATATGCACACACATAATTTATGCTTGTATTGGAGTTTCTGCTAATGGGTGGATAACCATATTCGATCCATGGGCCCACTTACCAGGAGGTAGTGGTGAAGGTATCGCAAAACATGAAAAATAATTTCAATCTGATGATAACCATATATTTTATGAATTGAATTTATACCCGTTAATTGCAGACGGCTTTCGAAAATTCGTAGGCCTCAAAGAGATCTCACCAAGTACTAAGGTAATGATAAGCATTGGTGGTTGGAACCATGGCAGTACTACTTTCAGTCCAATGGTAACCGATCCAACGACTCGTGCAACTTTTGTCAAAAATATCGTTGCTTTCCTTAAAACGTATAACTTCTATGGTTTAGACGTCAATTGGGAGTATCCTCCACAACGTAGCACTACTATCTAGACAAATACTATTTATATACTGTGTTTGGCTAGACAACGCTATATATTTTTGATAAATAACTTCAGGTATAAGTACCAATGTGGTGAATTATGTCTATTTACTGTCAGAACTGAAGGAAGCTCTTGAGGACAATGTATATGCATATTTTACGCAGTATCTAGTCGTCCGGCAATTGGCCAAATCCATTGACATTTTCAAAAATAAGTTTCAGCTATATTATACGTATAATGTATAGCTATGTCGGACCAATAACTGTATTTTATTCGTCCGGATGTGTTATTTTACATTTTGTAAGTCCTTGACTAGGACAGGTTAGGCTATGGTCACAGGGTGCGAATGCTTGGTGGTCGTCCCACAGTGTGTACTAGAAAGAGAATACGGGGCCACTTCCTATACGGAGACCTGGTATACGGGGAAATGTACTGCGATTCTGTCCGGACGAATAACTGTATAATATTCATATTACCGTAATACAAAATAAACTAAGAATATCATTTTATAATACGAACGAACGAACAAGAAAATCGTAAAATATCTTTTGCAGCTGAGTATCCCCTCTCACGCGAATATTCTTTGCACCTGTGGCGCAATATTTTAATTTATTGACCAATAAGAAGTTTCTTATTCGTATAGGGACGTATATAGCCCACGTAGCACGGAACGCACTAATGAATTTGTTTAAGATATCTATGAATAGTATATATGTACCGAGCGCACTAAATTCTCATATTCCGTCCGACGCCGTAAAGCAGGGAAATTGGCACGTCGACCAGTGACTGAACGTTGTCCATATCCGAAAAAGGTACGAAATACAACGGAAGGACTATTTAATATATAGTATATACCGAGTTACTCATATTCAAACAATTACTCCTTTACTCTGTACTGTGTTAAACTTATCACCTACTAGGCAATCATGAACTTGTCCGTGATCATCTGCATAATGACGACCCTCTTGGGTCCAGCCTTGGGAAAAGTAATGATGTGCTATTTTGGAAGCTGGGCTACGAATCGTCCCGGAAAAGGCAACTTCCAAGTCTCCGACATCGAACCCAATTTATGCACGCATTATATTTATGCATTTGTCGGTCTCACGGCAAATGGAGATATCAGAGTCCTGGATGAGCGTAACGATTTACCAACCCGTGGTGGAAAGAGTATGAACAATTAATATAATCATAAATAGAATTTACAAGTATAATAAAATCTCAATATTAATTTGTAACGTGCAAATAACCTTTATAAATATTAATTATTTATTAATTTATTAAATATTAATTCTTCTGAATCACGCAGATAATATCGGGAAATTTGTCGCTCTGAAGAAGACGAAAACAGCACCGAAAATACTCGTTAGCATGGGTGGATGGAATGCAGCTAGCACAAACTTCACTCGTGTCGTGAATCATGCTAATTTACGTACGGCATTTGCTAAAAACGCTGTTGCTTTTCTTAAAAAGCATCATTTTGATGGATTGGAAATGGATTGGGAGTATCCCTGTCAACGTGGAGGTATTATTTATTATTTTGTGTTGAAAGTGCAGAAAGTAAACGATATTCGACCTGTTGAAGTCTTTAGCATGAACTGACGGCTCATGTACTTTTAATGATTGTCACTTTAAACAATGGAACATTATTGCAGAGACATATGGGAAAAGCTCTGGTCCGCGTTTCAATTTCGGATTTCTCATGTTGATCATCTTGAAATCTGACATATAAAATATGCAATGACCGAACGGATTTCAAAGATTAAGCTTCGTGGTTTTAAAAATAAATTCGTCCAGTTTTTTCTTGAGAATATATTATAGACATATGTGAGAATAACTTTAATCTCATATTAGAAACGTAACGGTTTCTGCGGCAGGATAGCAGTCAGGAATGGATTTTTGACGAAAAATAATCGAAACCGGAAACTTATGTACAAATTTCAAATTTAACATATTTCACGAATCACAGAGTTTAATCAAATACCTTATAAAATCGTTTAACGGCAGCTTCAACTTTATATGTCTGAAAATATTACTTGGGCATTTGTAGTACACGCATCTTTGCACTCGAAGTACCTCGAGTGCTTGTAAACGTATTTCATTCTTCATTCATTTGACTCGCGTTGTATCGCAGGAGTGAAGGCAGACAAGAAGGGCTTCATTGCTCTTTTGAAAGAACTGAAGGCGGCATTTGTAAAGGAAGGACTTCTCCTAACTGCTGCAGTTGGAGCTACCAAACATCTTGCAACTCCGTCTTACAACATTCCAGAACTAGCCAAGTAAAGGATTCACTGATTTTATTTATTGCGATGAATAATTGTTTGAATAATTAATTAATTTTTCTGTACAAATTATTTTACAGTATCGTGGATTACATTAATGTCATGACTTATGACTTGACTACTGCATCTTCCTCTAAAGTTGTAGGACATCACGCTCCAATGGTTGCTGCCAGTTATCAAGAACATAATGCTACCTTATTGCAGAACAATATAGTAAGTGTAGAAGCAATGTACTGCCGCCATTTAATTGTCAAAAGATCTAAAAATATCTGAATCTTTCACAGGAAGCGTCTATCAAGTTCTGGCTGAAAAGTGGTGCTCCTGCTTCGAAATTGGTACTTGGATTGCCTCTTTATGGAAGAACATTCACATTGGCCCATGTTACATTGACTAAACCCGGAAGTCCGTCAGCTGGTCCAGGGCATGCCGGCCGTTACACGCGTGAAGCTGGTTACATTGGTCGGTAAAATTAATTACTAGCAATATTGGAATTTTTTGATATACTGCATTTATTTGTGCGATTATGGGAGATACTTTTAATTACAGGTTACAATGAGTTTTGCGAAAAACAATTTGATGCAAACTGGACAAGGGTCTGGGATAAAAAACAGAAAGTGCCTTATGCTTATAAGGGAAACCAGTGGATAGGATACGATAATGAAAGAAGTTTAGCAGTAAAAATACATTATGCTAAGAAGCTTGGACTCGCTGGCATAATGTTCTGGAGCATAGAAACTGATGACTTCAGGGGAAATTGTGGCTGCGGCCCTTATCCACTTCTTAAGGCTTCTAGGACAGCACTCCATTCTGTAAGTAGCTAAGATTACATTTAGTGGGTAGAAGGTCCAATTTACGCATCCAAATTCTCTATAAAGCGAAGGAACCATTTGTTTTTTGGTACACCCACAAACGAACGGAGAAATATAAACAGACGCCATCCTACACGTAGACATCTACGAGTGGTGCCAATATTAGAAATTGATTCTTAACGTAGGCTAATGATTCTCATGAATATATTAGGTATGTTACTAATCTGCTGTAATTGCTGTGTTTACTTTCAGAAAAAGACTTTACGAGGAGGTATACTATATAATGTAGAAGAAGATGAAGAAGATGATAGAGAAGAAGATGATATAGAAGAAAATGATAGAGAAGAAGATGATAGAGAAGAAGATGATATAGAAGAAGATGATAGAGAAGAAGATGATACAGAAGAAGATGATACAGAAGAAGATGATAGAGAAGAAGATGTACAAGAAGATTAAAATATTCTGTAGAACTATGTAATCCTTTATCGAGATGGATTGTGAAAAATAAATCATGCATTGCAGTCTTTTGGGATTTTTTTACTGCCATCCAACAATATTACTGACTGCCGTCGAACATTTGTACAATATAAGCGACGTTGCGCGTAGTATTCGCGACACAACACGTGGCCCAATGAACCATGATTAAATATCATGACCGTAGAAAAAAATAAAAATGAAGAAGATAACTAAATTTATTTTAAAATATACCACGCATCTATTCGTCCATTAAAAAGCACTTATTCGTTGAAGTCATTTTCTCATTGTCAGTAAGTTAACCAGTGAATAATATCGTATCAGCCGATAATCCTACAGGGATTTATAATTATGTACAATTCGTCGTCCTAACAATACTAATAAATACAAATTTCAAGACAATAAATTATTTCGCTTCTCGTACAGTATTTTGGAATATAAAATCGAATCACCACGCAACAATTGGCACGATGGATAAATGTAAAAAAAAAGATGGTGAAGTACTTTTGCTTCCTCATAGAGGAAGCTATGTTTTCATGAAAATTTTTTTTTCGAGATTTTCATGTTAGAATACTTAACATGGTCTAAAACGTCAAGAAAAGTAGTTTAGAAAAAATGTCCGTATATATGTATGTAGGTATGTGTGTGTGTGTGTGCAGAGCTTCGAAAATTCAATTGCCTCTTACTCAGTAACCGTTAGAACGATCGGACTGAAATTTGGCACGCAAGTAAAGTAGATATCCCTCTTTAAATGCTGCGATTTCTAATGAAATATATGCAGCCATTCAGATTTTATGTGATTTAAAATTTTTTGAAAAAAGGGCGTGGTCGCTCTAACTTTCGTAAAGGTTCGACGATTTAGCTAAATAGTTCTTCATAACTGAAGATACGTTCAATGTTGTTTGGTATTGAATTTCAACAAGATCGCTAAAGCGGTTCAGATTTTACGTGGTTTTGAAATTTTCAAAAATATATCGTTATTGCATCAGCTTTCGCAAAATTTAAGGAAGTGAGCCAAAACTTTGTACATAATGAAATAATTATGCAACCGTGTTTGCTACGGCGTTTCATAGCTGTGTGTAAGGTGGCTAGTTTTTTTTAGATTATACATTTTTTATTTTTTATTCCTGTAAGTACCAAAGATCAATTGTACACAACTCGCGAAAATAAATCAAAGAACTTCCTCATAGTGGAGGCTTTTTGAACGAAAGAAAAGAATCAAGAAGCAAAGTGTAAGATTCTACTTTGCATCATTGTGATAGAAAAAACCAAGTAAAATAATGAGGAAGCAATTTGCAAGGTTCCAGTTTGCAGCCTTATTTTAATTATACCAATCAAACGCACGTTCAATGTAATTATATCATTTATCCTTAATATATACTAATTAATTGTATTATCTCCATTTTTTAATGTTTCCAAAATAAAATCATTTTTTCTGTCAACTTTGGATATGTCATACTGTGCTACTATGGAAGCTGGGTTGCATATAGACCAGGCAATGGGCTATTTGGTTCAGAGCATATGGATCCCACAATATGCACCCACATAATCTATGCTTTTATTGGAGTTTCTGCTAATGGTTGGATAACCATATTCGATCCATGGGCCGACTTACCAGAAGGTGGTGGTAAAGGTATTGCAAAACATGAAAAATAGGTTCAATTTGATGATAAACATATATTTTATGAATTGAATTTACACCTGTTTATTGCAGATGGCTTTCGAAAATTCGTAGCACTCAAAGAGATCTCACCAAGTACTAAGGTAATGATAAGCATTGGTGGTTGGAACCATGGCAGTACTACTTTCAGTCCAATGGTAACCGATCCAACGACTCGTGCAACTTTTGTCAAAAATGTTGTTACTTTCCTTAAAACGTATAACTTTGATGGGTTGAACGTCAATTGGGAGTAACTCACAACTGACATGCAATATAGAAATACTGAAGATACAAAAGGAAATATTACAGATAAAACGAAATGTTTTATAACGCTATTAAGCTATTATGAATTCAAGTGTCATTCCGTTAAACAATATTGGAATTTATTCAAATGACGTGAATTTAATTTTATCGTAACACAAAATTATCTAAGAACATCCTTTTATAATATAAACGAACGAAGAAGAAAATTTTGCAATATCTTTTACACCTGAGTATCTCCTCTTACGCAAATATTCATCGCACCTGCTGTGCAATCTTTTAACGTATGCTAGAGAATTAAAGTCAAACGAGACTATCTCAAACTAATACTATTATATTGGCCAATAAAAAGTTTCTTATTCGTATAGGGACGTATATAGCCAACGAAGCACGAAACGCACTAATTAATTTGTTTAAGATATCTATGAATAATATATATGCATCGAGCGCACTAAATTCTCATATTCCGTGCGACGCCGTAAAGCAGGGAAATTGGCACCTAGACCAGTGGCTGAGCGTTGACTGTATCCGAAAAAGGTACGAAATACAACGGAAGGAGTATTTAATATCTAGTATATACCGAGTTACTCATATTCAAACAATTACTCCTTTACTCTATACTGTGTTAAACTTATCACCTACTAGGCAATCATGAACTTGTCCGTGATCATCTGCATAATGACGACCCTCTTGGGTCCAGCCTTGGGAAAAGTAATGATGTGCTATTTCGCAAGCTGGGCTACGTATCGTGTTGGAAATGGCCACTTCGAAGTGTCCGACATCGAACCCGATTTATGCACGCATTATATCTATGCATTTCGTTGTCGGACATCACGCTCCAATGGTTGCTGCCAAATATCAAGCACATAATGCTACCTTATTGCAGAACAATATAGTAAGTGTTGCAGCAATGTACTGCCGCTATTTTATTATGAAAAGATCTAAAAATATCTGAATCTTTCACAGGAAGCGTCTATCAAGTTCTGGCTGAAAAGTGGTGCTCCTGCTTCGAAATTGGTACTTGGATTGCCTCTTTATGGAAGGACATTCACATTGGCCGTTACTTCAAAGACTACACCCGGAAGTCCATCAGCTGGTCCAGGACTTGCCGGTCCCTACACGGGCGGCGCTGGTAGCCTTGGTCGGTAAAATTAATTAATAGCAATATTGTACTATTTTGGTACACTGTGTTTATTTGTGTGATTATCCTTTGATTAAAGGTTACAATGAGTTGTGCGAAAAACAATTAAGTGGAAACTGGACCACTGTCTGGTATGAAGAACAGAAAGTGCCTTATGCGTACAGTGGAGATCAGTGGATAGGATTCGATAATGAAAAAAGTTTAGCGATAAAAATAAAATACGCTAAGAAGCTTGGACTCGCTGGCATAATGTTCTGGAGCATAGAAACTGATGACTTCAGGGGAAATTGTGGCTGCGGCCCTTATCCACTTCTTAAGGCTTCTAGGAGAGCACTCCATTCTGTAAGTAGCTAAGATTACATGTAGTCAGTAGAAGGTCCAATTTACGCATCCAAATGCTCTATGAAGCGAAGGAACCATTCCTTTTTTGTTACACCCACAGAGGAAGGGAGAAAATTAAACAGACGCCATCCTACACGTGGCCATCTACGAGTGGTGCCAACATAAGAAATTGCTTCTTAACATAGGCTAAGGATTCTCATGAATATATTATGAATGTTACTAATGTCGCTGTACTGTAATTGCTGTGTTTACTTTCAGACCCCGAATTCACGAGATGTACAAGAAAATGTACCAGATGTACAAGATTAAAATGTTTTATAGAACTTTTTAATCCTTTATTAAAATGGATTGTGGGAAATAAATTATGCATTATAATGTTTTCTGATTTTTTTACGAACTTCCAACGATATTATTGACTACTACTGACCATTTTCACTTTTGTCAGATATTATTCAGTCTTTCAAATCTAATAGGAATTATGTTGTACCGAATTAATTAAATTAAGTAATTAAATAAAATACAACAATATAAAATACTTATGATACTTTGATTGCCACGTACAAGAAACAGCTGAGAAGAAAACAGGATTGATCGGTAGTACCGTAGAGACAGCAAGTGACCCCTGAATCTTCTCATGGACGTTGCCATTGAAATTCTATATACATATACATTAACATATACTCTACATATGAGAATCGCGAGACACATAATACACGGGCATGTCTGACTTATTTGTGTTCAATCAAAAATACTAGTACACGTCTATTCTGTGTCTAAAATTAAATTATCGGCTCATATCAGCCCCACCCCAACTACTCACTTAGAGCATAGACGACCGTGAACGTTGGTGGCCAAGATGGCAACGGGCATGTAACATGGATTTTGATGACCCGAAAATTTCGAGGTGAATTTGGAAATTGCAAAAAATTTTGGGTCGGATTAGTCCTTCAGTTTTGATTTAATTATTGCGAAATTGGTGCCAATATGATAGTAGATCTAGCAGATTGCGCGCTAAATTCCGCTTCGGGCGAGAACCTCTGTGATAAACCTGTTACTTACCAATTCTATTTGGTTACATTTAAATCGCATGGGAATCATGGGTTCCGAGTCCTCTTAAGTCTAGAAAATTACCTGCATAGATAAGAGGTACGTCCGATACTTTATAATCAAAGGTAGAGCCAAAAGAAATGAAAAAAAGGTGTACAAAGACATCAAAAAGAAAGAAAGGCATACGACAAGCCGCCATAAAGACATTGATTGAATTCTCTTATCATTTTTCCAGTGAAACGTGAGCGGAAAGTGGACAAAATGGAATGTAACTGTGTATGCATGAGATGATCGCTTATCACCAGTTAGCGTACGGTACTACGTCAAAACCAAAGAAACTTCCGTGTATGTACATGACATAATCCCAGAGAGGATAACTGTCTGGGATTCATTAATGATGAACGCTATTCAAATATTTTGAGATACTTAATTACTAAAAATAATACTGATGATTTTATTTATTTTTAAACAGTATACATTTAACCAACTTTGAAAGGCGTGTAAAATATTTGCACGTAAAATACCTGATATTAATATAAGCGATGTTGCGCGCAGTATTCGCGAAACAACACGTGGCCCAATCAATCATGATTAAATATCAGGATCATGGAAAAAATAAAAATGGAGAAGATAACTAAATTTATTTTAAAATATACCACGCATCTATTCGTCCATTAAAAAGCACTTATTCGTTGAAGTCATTTTCTCATTGTCAGTAAGTTAACCAGTGAATAATATCGTATCAGCCGATAATCCTACAGGGATTTATAATTATGTACAATTCGTCGTCCTAACAATATTAATGAATACAAATTTCAAGACAATAAATTATTTCGCTTCTCGTACAGTATTTTGAAATATAAAATCGAATCACCACGCAACAATTGGCACGATGGATAAATGTAAAAAAAAAGATGGTGAAGTACTTTTGCTTCCTCATAGAGGAAGCTATGTTTTCATGAAAATTTTTTTTTCGAGATTTTCATGTTAGAATACTTAACATGGTCTAAAACGTCAAGAAAAGTAGTTTAGAAAAAATGTCCGTATATATGTATGTAGGTATGTGTGTGTGTGTGTGCAGAGCTTCGAAAATTCAATTGCCTCTTACTCAGTAACCGTTAGAACGATCGGACTGAAATTTGGCACGCAAGTAAAGTAGATATCCCTCTTTAAATGCTGCGATTTCTAATGAAATATATGCAGCCATTCAGATTTTATGTGATTTAAAATTTTTTGAAAAAAGGGCGTGGTCGCTCTAACTTTCGTAAAGGTTCGACGATTTAGCTAAATAGTTCTTCATAACTGAAGATACGTTCAATGTTGTTTGGTATTGAATTTCAACAAGATCGCTAAAGCGGTTCAGATTTTACGTGGTTTTGAAATTTTCAAAAATATATCGTTATTGCATCAGCTTTCGCAAAATTTAAGGAAGTGAGCCAAAACTTTGTACATAATGAAATAATTATGCAACCGTGTTTGCTACGGCGTTTCATAGCTGTGTGTAAGGTGGCTAGTTTTTTTTAGATTATACATTTTTTATTTTTTATTCCTGTGATAATGTTTATATCATTTAACTATGATCAGGACTGCCAAATTATCTTCATTGTATCAATCTCATATACTTGAACATTTTCCTCCTTCTAATCACTAGTATAGATTTGGTATTTCACGGTTTAAGTATATAAGACGAATTTGCTGAATCTATTTAAAATCCGATACCTAGATACAGGAAACTACAGAGAGGGACACCTAGACATCCTATATTTCTAAAAACTGTCACTTAAAATACAGGAAGTATGTCGAAGCACACACATACGTACACCCATACACACATTCCACATTAATGCTATTAAAGCGTTAATAATTCTGTACTATTGTGAAAGTAGCCTTATATTAACTGGAAATTCGGTGTGAACAGTAGCTTCAGGTACAAACTGTATTTGATTGTGTTGTGTATTCGTAAATTACCAACACCATTCAGAGTACAAATAGGTAAAGGAGGCAAAGCAGTCAGCAGTCATCTATCGTATAAAAAAATAGACGGACGTGCGAAGACGAAGACGAAGACGATGACGACGACGACGAACCTCAAACAAAATCATCTCGCTCGCCATGTGAATACGCCCTGATCTCGTACACTAATCGTATTGAACTTGGTGGCAATCGATTTAGAACCCTCGATTCCTATAATGAATGTATCAATAACTTTATCTCACACATAGCCGTTCATAAAATATTTGAGTCGAAACACAGGGACAAGAGATGCTTCGAGTAAAGAGTCTCGGGGGGCCGTGCCCTGTACGGCGGGTTGCCTATACTTGGCGCGAGACTCGACCGAGTCTCTTGATTATCTAAGAACATTACTTTATAATACTAACGAACGAACAAGGAATTTTGCAATATCTTTTACACCTGAGTATCCCCTCTTACGCAAATATTCATCGCACCTGTGGCGCAATCTTTTAATTTATGGTAAAAAATTAAAGTCGAACGTCACTATGTCAAACTAATATTTTTATATTGGCCAATAAGAAATTTCTTATTGGTATAGAGGCGTATACGCCCACCTTGGCACGAAACGCATTAATGAATTTGTTTAAGATATCTATAAATAATATACATAGATCGAGCGTACTAAATTCGCATATTCAGTACGACGCTGTAAAGGAGGGAAATCAGCACGTAGACCAGTGGCTGAGCGTTGACTGTATCCGAAAAAGGTACGAAATACTTAGTCAACGGAAAGTGTATTCAATATTTAGTATGCTGCGTTATTCATATTCAATCGATTACTCCCTAACTCTGTGCTATGTTAAACTTATCACCTACTAGGCAATCATGAACTTGTCCGTGATCATCTGCATAATGACGACCCTCTTGGGTCCAGTCTTGGGAAAAGTAATGATGTGCTATTTTGGAAGCTGGGCTACGAATCGTCCCGGAAAAGGCAACTTCCAAGTCTCCGACATCGAACCCAATTTATGCACGCATTATATTTATGCATTTGTCGGTCTCACGGCAAATGGAGATATCATCGTCCTGGATAAGAAGAACGATTTACCAGACCATGGTGGAAAGAGTATGAACAATTAATATAATCATAAATAGAATTTACAAGTATAACAATGAAATCTCTTCTGAATCACGCAGATAATATCGGGAAACTTGTCGCTCTGAAGAAGACGAAAACAGCACCGAAAATACTCGTTAGCATGGGTGGATGGAATGCAGCTAGCACAAACTTCACTCGTGTCGTGAATCATGCTAATTTACGTACGGCATTTGCTAAAAACGCTGTTGCTTTTCTTAAAAAGCATCATTTTGATGGATTGGAAATGGATTGGGAGTATCCCTGTCAACGTGGAGGTATTATTTATTATTTTGTGTTGAAAGTGCAGAAAGTAAACGATATTCGACCTGTTGAAGTCTTTAGCATGAACTGACGGCTCATGTACTTTTAATGATTGTCACTTTAAACAATGGAACATTATTGCAGAGACATATGGGAAAAGCTCTGGTCCGCGTTTCAATTTCGGATTTCTCATGTTGATCATCTTGAAATCTGACATATAAAATATGCAATGACCGAACGGATTTCAAAGATTAAGCTTCGTGGTTTTAAAAATAAATTCGTCCAGTTTTTTCTTGAGAATATATTATAGACATATGTGAGAATAACTTTAATCTCATATTAGAAACGTAACGGTTTCTGCGGCAGGATAGCAGTCAGGAATGGATTTTTGACGAAAAATAATCGAAACCGGAAACTTATGTACAAATTTCAAATTTAACATATTTCACGAATCACAGAGTTTAATCAAATACCTTATAAAATCGTTTAACGGCAGCTTCAACTTTATATGTCTGAAAATATTACTTGGGCATTTGTAGTACACGCAGTGAGAATAACTTTAATCTCATATTAGAACCGTAACGGTTTCCGCGGCAGGATGGCAGTCAGGAATGGATTTTTAACAAAAAATAATCCAAACCAGAAAATTATGTACAAATTTCAAATTTAACATATTTTACGAATCACAGAGTTTAATCAAATACCTTATAAAATTATTTAACGACAAGTTCAACTTTATATGTCTGAAAATATTACTTGGGCATTTGTAGTACACGCATCTTTGCACTCGAAGTACCTCGAGTGCTTGTAAACGTATTTCATTCTTCATTCATTTGACTCGCGTTGTATCGCAGGAGTGAAGGCAGACAAGAAGGGCTTCATTGCTCTTTTGAAAGAACTGAAGGCGGCATTTGTAAAGCACAAACTTCTCCTAACTGCTACAGTTGGAGCTACCAAAGATCTTGCAACTGCGTCTTACGACATTCCAGAACTAGCCAAGTAAAGGATTTACTGGTTTTATTTATTGAGATGAATAATTGTTCGATTAATCAATTAATTTGTCTACACATATTTTTTACAGAGTTGTGGATTACATTAATGTCATGACTTATGACTTGACTACTGCATCTTCCTCTAAAGTTGTAGGACATCACGCTCCAATGGTTGCTGCCAAATATCAAGCACATAATGCTACCTTATTGCAGAACAATATAGTAAGTGTAGCAGCAATGTACTGCCGCCATTTAATTGTCAAAAGATCTAAAAATATCTGAATCTTTCACAGGAAGCGTCTATCGACTTCTGGCTGAAGAGTGGTGCTCCTGCTTCGAAATTGGTACTTGGATTGCCTCTTTATGGAAGGACATTCACATTGGCCGTTACTTCAAAGACTACACCCGGAAGTCCATCAGCTGGTCCAGGACATGCCGGCCCCTACACGCGTGAAGCTGGTAGCCTTGGTCGGTAAAATTAATTAATATCAGTATTGTACTTTTTCATATAGTGTATTTATTTGTACTTTATGTACGATATTGTACGATTATGAGAACATACTTTTGATTATAGGTTACAATGAGTTTTGCGAAAAAGAATTAAGTGGAAACTGGACGACTGTCTGGTATAAAGAACAGAAAGTGCCTTATGCTTACAGTGGAAATCAGTGGATAGGATTCGATAATAAAAAAAGTTTAGCGATAAAAATAAAATACGCTAAGAAGCTTGGACTCGCTGGCATAATGTTCTGGAGCATAGAAACTGATGACTTCAGGGGAATTTGTGGCTGCGGCCGTTATCCACTTCTTAAGGCTTCTAGGGCAATACTCCATTCTGTAAGTACTTAAGATTACATTTAGTCGGCCAAAGGTCCAATTTAGGCATCCAAATGCTCTATAAATTAAAGGAACCATTTGTTTTTTGGTACACCCATAGAGGAAGGGAGAAAATTAAACGGACGTCATCCTACACGTAGACATCTACGAGTGGTGCCAACATAAGAAATTGCTTCTTAACATAGGCTAATGATTCTCATGACTATATTATGAATGTTACTAATCTGCTGTAATTGTTGTATTTCCTTTCAGAAAAAGACTTCACGAGGAGTTATACTATATGATGGACAAGAAGATGCACAAGATTAAAATATTTTATATAACCATGTAATCCTTTATCAAAATGGATTGTGGGAAATAAATTGTGCATTATAATGTTTTATGATTTTTTTACTAATATCCAACGATATTATTGACTACTATTGTCCATTTGTACTTTTGTCAGATACTATTCAGTCTTTCACATCTAATAGGAATTATGTTGGACCGAATGTATAATAGTTAAATAAAATACAACAATATAAAATATACGACACTCTGATTGCCATGTACAAGAAACAGCTGAGAGGAAAACAGGATTGAATAGAGATGAAGTGTCGTAAAGACAGCAAGTGACCCTTGAATCTTCTCATGAAAATTGCAAAACAAAGAGAATCACGCAATCCCAAAAAGAATCCTTTCCGAAACACGACCGCAGAAAACGAGAGATAATAAAAGAGTTTATTTTACCACATTCCCGTTTATTTTGAAATCTATAGTACTTGATATATTTCGATGAAACCTGGCGTTACGATGCTCAGATTAGAAGCCGACGGAGATATCCGCGAACAGCGATGAATTTTTCGATATCGAATCTTTCGACGTTGATGATGAGCTACAATCTATCATACTTTTACAGAGCCTACCTAATAGCTATGATAATATCGATGCGGTAAAGAGGCACAAGATAAACTCCCCGATCCCGGGTCTCTAAAGATCAAACCACTAGAAAAATAGAACGGGAGGAAACAAAAATGGAAAGAAGACGACGTAAGTGCAATGTACGCACGAAAATCCTGGAAGAATTTGGAAAAACAAAAAACGCCACCAAGATGGGATTTGATTTGATAAATCAAAATTCAACTTCAAATGTCATCGATGTAGAAACGTCGGACATGAATGTCCAAACTGCCCTGAAAAGTGTGAAAAGGCAAGAATCGTTAAAGGCGTGAACTTTCTAGTTTCGATTGACGTCGACGTACAGTGAATAACTTTAATATTCGGACACTATGAGATTTTTACTATATTACGTTATAACTTAATTTATAACCAAAAAATAAAAAGAAATGATTAAGGATTATGATGACGTATACGCTTAATAAACAATTGCGTAAATTTTGTTTACATAACTTACAATGGTTGTTCAATAATACGGTTTAAATAAAACATTGTCCGATTTTCACGTTACTTTAATATTCGGACACTATGAGATTTTTACTATATTACGTTATAACTTAATTTATAACCAAAAAATAAAAAGAAATGATTAAGGATTATGATGACGTATACGCTTAATAAACAATTGCGTAAATTTTGTTTACATAACTTACAATGGTTGTTCAATAATACGGTTTAAATAAAACATTGTCCGATTTTCACGTTACTTTAATATTCGGACACTTTACAATGTAGCGCTTTTTCCAATGTTCAAGCCGAGTTACGCCAAATTAGAGGACAATGTTTATTTACAAATCTAGACAAGCGTTCTAGTTTAAGCCTTATTTTAGTAGTTATTTGCCGATCATCGTGCAGTACACTTGTACAATGCCTCGCAAAGCGAACACGAGTTTCGATATACGGCAATTTGTAATATATCATAATGCCAAAGGAAAATCGTACAGAGAAATTGCTGCTCTGCTAAACATAAGCAAGAGTACAGTGGGAGATATAGTCAAGCGGTTCAAATGCGAGGATCGTATAGATTTTATACCCCAAAAAGGCCAACCGAAGAAACTAGACGTTCGCGATGAGAGAAAATTGCTAAGAAAAATAAAGAAGGACCCTGAGCTCAGTGCCCCAAAATTAGCATCAGAGCTGTTAAACGAGACTGGAAAAAACGTGCATCCTCAAACGATCCGCAGAGCCTTAAAAAATAGCGGCTACAATGGAAGAGTGGCTAGAAAGAA